>NW_022900927.1:7470764-7568637 GCF_012274545.1 Fukomys damarensis
TTTTTTTTTTTTTTCTGAGGCAGGCCTTTGCTAAGTCACCAAATTGCCCAGGCTGGGCTCGAACTTGCCTCAAGCTCCCAGAGTGCTGAGATTACAGGCAGGCACCACCACACCCAGCTGAGACATCTATTTGCCTTTGCAGCCTGCCACCACTATCCTTTTCTAGAGCAGTGTGAGAACTCTTGCACATCTTAACAAAGAATCTTAGACAGTGAGTAAAGCCTTGACAGCAAACTGCAAATGGATTGCTTAGTTTTATAAATCACAACCTTATTAGGGCATTGCAGTTAATTCTACGAACATGCTATACACTAAATAAAAGGATGTCCACTATTAAGACTTCGGTTTTTATCCTTTCAAACTGGCCCCTTTTAATAAATAGCATGCCCTGCAATTGCCATACCAGGCCTGTGTGTAATGACTGACTCAGGGACTTTGCTGAATCACCAAGCCCTCTTCAGTGGTGCTTCTGGAACTTTCGTAACCATGTGCTGCACATAGCCAGCCTCCCTTCCTTCATGAGAGTCAGAAAATAAGCACAGTTGACAGGACGTGCAAGTTCAGATGTAAAAACCCCACTTTGTTCCTTAGACAATATATCTAGCAGGATGTCCACTCAAAAACACAACTCTGCTCAGTTTCTCACAAGTCACTGTTAAACATTCCAGCTATGGCTAGTTGTTCTGCACGTGTGATGTCTCTGTTTACAAAAGATTATTGAAAGATTAGATTATATGATATGCCATTAAATTAAGATTAATTTTCCTAAGTGGCTTACTGGAATTAACTATAGTACTTCATAGTCACATCAATTTGCACTGGTCTCAAATTGTCTAGTTGAAACAATATTCTGGATATAGGCTGGGTCAATGACTTGAAAATATTAGAAATGGGAGTCTGGAAAGGAGCTGTGAGTGCTACAATGTCACAAAAACATGGATAAATAGATTAATGCTAAGATTCAGTTTAAGGCAAATGTGGAAATTTTAAGACTTTATAGCTATTACTTGCCTCTGGCTAGAAAAAAGTATTAATTGTTAATGATTTCTTTTAAAGGCTAGGAGAAGAAAGCTTTTGAAAAATCAAGTAGATCCAGGACTGCGGATTTAGCTCAGTGGTTCCGCTGCCTGTCTTGCAAGCACAAGGTCCCGAGTTTGATTCCCAGTACCAAAAACAAAACAAAACAACAAGTAGAGCCAGGCATGATGCCATGCATCTGTAATCCCAGCACTCTGGCAGGCTGAGGCAAGAGGACTGCAGTTTCCAACCTGACCTGGGCAACTTGCAAACTCAGACCCTGTCTCAAAATTTAAAACTTAAAGTGTGTTGGGAGGGCACTCAGTGTTATCCTTCATACTACTCTACTACTGCTGGTGGTGCTACTGCTACTAATCATCATCATCATCATCATTATAGATTTCATCTTCCTTAAGGACATAGCTTCTTCTCATCCCCCAAATCCAGGTTAGTGTATAGTCAGTCTTATGCAATAAAAATTTCACTCTGAGCCACCATTGCCACAGCTCTGCAGCTCCTAATAGGTAGTGAGCACCTGAAGTGTACTCACTGGTCTAAGGAACTGCGCTAAAACTATAATTCACTTGATTGCAACTTATTGTCCATATTTCAGTCAAAATTGCCGCTCTAAAATGCAAATGGATTCATCAGTCCCCACTGAATGTGGTAGTGGCTATCTCTTGTCCTTCAGACCTATCTTGTTTACCTACATTTTTCAAACATTATAGGTGTATCTCACACCTAATAAACAAAGATGGATGGGCAGGTGAATGGAGGTCAGATGGGAAGATGGGTAGGAGGCCAGGTAGGAAGATGCAGGGATGGATGGATGGGTGGGCAGGAGGGTGGATGCAGCCAGAATTAATACAAACTTCTAACTTCATGCAAGATTTAATTGATAGCAATTATGGAGTCTCCTTCAACTCCTCACTAAAATGAGCATGAAGAAAGAAAAATTCAAAAACTAACAAAAAGGAAAAATTAATTAAGATGAATGCATAATCAGTTAGCATAAAACCAGTATACTAACAATCCAAGAGCTGGGTCTCAGGAGTTAAAAATGGTGCAGTAGAGACTAGTAACAAATGCATCCTCTCTGGGACTGGAATTGAGACACCTGGACAATGCTGGCATTAAGTCTGGTAGATTGCTTTGTCCCAACCCTACCCTGCTTTCTATCCAGCACAGAATTCAGTGATCTGTTTGCTTTCCCCATCTGCCAACATGATCAGGAATATGCCTCAACGTACATGATTGCCACAGCCTGGGGTCTATGGTCAGAGAGCCCTATGGAGCAGGGAGGCCAACTCACCAACACACGTATTATAAAGCTAGAGAAAGCCAGACATGGGGCACACAGAAACTGGGAGCAAATGCAGTGACTACAGCTCTAGAGTGGACACCATTCACTGACCAGGCCCAGAAAGAAAGGGAAAACAGGATTCAGTACTCACCCACAAAACATAAAGGCAGAAACAAAATAGATCTTGGCAATAACACACTATCCCTGTATCGTATATCTGGTGGATTCCAATACTGTAGACTATAGAAAGAAGCCACTCGTTTAAAAACAGAATAAGAGAGAGGAGACTGAAGTGGTACACCTCAGCTTGAAATGAGAAAATAGAGCCATACCACAGGAGTGAGTGCCTACCCTCACATGAGAGAGCAGACCTGTAGTTCTCCCACCATGAGAGAACAGACCAAGAGTGGTACACATGAGAGGCGGTGGGGAGAGAGAACAGACCTGTGGTATAAGAACTACACTCTACACTCAGGGGAGCAGCAGAGGCAAAGGCTAACCAACCAACACGATCCTGGATGAAGACATCACCAGGGGAGAGAAGGGAGCAACTAGACCCCACGACTATTGACATTAAGTTCAACAGCCCACTTGGGCCCTGGCCTTGCAGCCTATATCTAGCAGAAAACAGAGGTTGATCACATTTTCCATCTACCAACAGAAGCAAGGACATGCATGGGCTTGAACAGTAACCACAGTCTGGAGGGAATGAATGGAAGGCCTCTAGGGCAAGGAGGGACACAAAGACCCATAGGCACTAAAGCCAGGCACGTAAAACCGTGTCTGGCTAGATTCCAAGACTGTATATATTGTAAAGAAACCACTCATTCACTAATACAGAAATTTTTCTTTCACTCAAACTTTTTAAAAATTTTATATTATCATTTTAATTTTTTCTTCACCCCGTTTTTTCAGGGTTAGGGGTTTTCTCCCACTTTATTTTCTCTCTTCTTTTAGTTTCTATTATTCCCTTTTATCTTTTTCCTTTCCAGTGCATTTCCTCTCCTTCTTTATCTCCTGGTTTTACTGTTTATCTTTTTTTCTTGTTCATTCTGCCCTGGAACTATACTCTATTACTATTAATTTCCTTTAATTCCTTGATAGGACTTCCTATTTTACTTTTCTCTCTTAATATCATAGCGATTAATTTTTCAAATTTTGCTTTTTTTTCATTCTCTGGTTCTCTACAATTGATGCCGATTTTATTACCATCGTCAAGGTGTCATCACTGTTAATTGGTTTCTCTTGAGATGCCAATATTTAGATTGCCTAGGGGTTATTAAAGATACTGTGGTCCATTCTGAAGAACTGGGTAGTGGGCCAAACAAGCTGAAAGCTCCCATCCCAAGTAAACAAAGATGACTGGAACCTGGGACAGAGTCAATGGCCAGGAATCAGCCATGCTCAGAGAAACTGAAACGTAGACATTAATTGAAGAGGATTCAAAACAAAGCTTTACTGTAAACCCACGAGCCTCAACACAAAACAAAAATAGAAACATAAAAAGGCCAACAAAATTCCTCCCAACACTCCCAACTTGACCAAAGCTGATCCAAGGGGCATCCAATGAGAAGACACCAAGAATCTCACACCCAAATTGTCTGGAATGGTATCAGAAACAAAACAAAACACAGTGAGGAGGTGGTTCTTGCCCGTGGTGTGTGTGTGTGCGTGCGTGTGACTCTGTGTGTGTGTGTGCGCGCGAGTGAGTGTGTGTGGGCATTCGGCTGGTTGTTGTCGGGGACTCCTCTCCCCTCCCTCTTCCCCTCCCTGCAGTGGTCGCTCCCTGGGCCGTAGGAAATGAGTCATAAGGATGGCATGATGGTGGAGAACGACGAAGAGCAGCCGAGGTTTCAATCTGTGGCTGCCAAGCGGGTTCTTCATAATGCATAGCAACAGGAACATACGTACCACATCAAAGCCAGCTTTCACAGTTTGCGGGACTCGGTCTCATCATTCCAAGGAGAGAAGGCATCCCGGGCCCAAATCCTACACAGAGCCACAGAATAAACCCAGTACACGCGAAGGAAAAACCACACACACCAGCAAGACATCGAAGACCTCCAGCGGCAGAACGCTCTTCTGGAGCAGCAAGTCCGCGCACTGGCGGAAGGGAGGCCGAGTGTCCAACTGCAGACCGGCTGCGTCTCCTCAGACAACAGCCTACACCAACGCCAAGGCAGCGCCATCGCTGTCTTTCATGGGGACTCGGACTCCAGGACTCCAGCTCGGAGTGGGAGCCGGAAGAGCCCCAGAGCAGAAGGAAACTCCCGACCAAGGCCAGCTAAGCGGTGCGGGGCAGGCCAGCAATAAGAACTGTCTCTTCTCCCTCGTCTCCTCCTCTCAGTTGATCTTTAGAACCCTCACAGAACTTTATAAGAGACTAGTTTTTCTTTCTTTTTTAAATTTTTTACTTTTATGTGGGCGCTTTTGGGCAACGGCTCTTGTTCTCCTTCCCCATTTTCACCATTTTTTCAAATGTACTCCCTTCAGGGATTCCCTGCTCTCACCAGGAATTTAGAAAGCAAAACACGCCAACTTGGCAGCTTTCTCCGTGGAGCATAGACAGGCGGCCGGACCTCCGAGCACACTAAGCCCCGCCCTCCCACCAGCTCCTCCAGCCCGCTGGGCACGTGCCTGGAGGACCCTGCCCTGTGGCCTCTCCTGATCCACCTCTCCTTGACAGACTGAATCTTTGAAAGGCTTTACCTCGGGAAGGCGACTGGTTTGGAATAATCAGAATTACCCCTTCTCCTTTGCAAGTATTTTTTTTCCTAAAAAGCTATAGATCGTTCCTGTTGAGAGATCAGATCCTCGATGTATAAGGGATAAAGGAAAGTGGGGACAAGTTTGCAGTGTGTGGCAGAGATTTTCGCTTCTGCTTGCTCTGCCACTGTTTAAGCCTGCGGAGCCAGCCTTGCAGAGGGCCATGCGACACTTTCAATGTGGACCAGAGATGCAGCCACCAAGGAGTGGTAGGGGACTGCTACTAGGGGGTGGGACTAGGGGAGCATTGGGAGTAGGGGTTTTGTATGGAGGGCCAGTGATGATGTTTTTATATTTATTTCCTGCTACTGAAATTTGAATCTGAGTGGGCATCCCTGTTTCTGATGATGTCAGATGAGCAAAGAGACAGATTCATAAAGTAACGATCAAATTTGCCTTTTCTTTTTGTGTGTATTTCTAAAAAATAGAGCCAACTGATTTTTGTAATGTAAATACCAAGGGCGATTTACCTGGTACTAAACTCACACGCCTGTGTGGCCCCTCCCCTCTTCTCTCACCCTGCTTTCTTTCCTCCTATCCTAGACCCAGCTGTCTCCATTGTGTGGTCCAGCCCTGGTTCAGGCTGTGGTCAGCAGATCCTAGTGAAAGGGTATTATGTGTTTAGGCCTCATTTCTTTGTCTTTTTTCCTACTCTGTTCCTGGCATTTGCTGATTTCTGGTAACACTCTGTAGTCTCCATCTGCATTTGATTCTATTCCATGAAAATAAAAAGTATGTTGTAAAAAAGAAAAGAAAGAAACATAACAAAATGGTTCAATAAAGCAATTGGCAAGATCATATAAGGCATAAGTAACAACATATGGGCCAATTAAATAAAACCATCAAGAAACCTAGAAATACACCAATAAAAAGATAGAAGAGCTATACAAAATGATGTAAAACATGAATGTACAGTATAAAAGAGGATTTGAATCCATAAAAGGGCTCCAAATAGAAACTCAAGAGATGAAAAATTCTACTGAAAGTATGGGCAACAGAAGTGACCAATGTGAGGAAAGACTCCCAGGACTAGAACACCAGCCTGTTGTCAGTGACCAATTAATGAGAGACATCTTAAAAATAAGAGAATGTGAGAAATGGATCCAACAGCTTCTAAATTTTGCCAATTAATTGGAATTAGTGAGAAATCAGAAGATAGCACAAATGGCATAAAACCCCTGTTTATTGAAATAATAGATGAACTTCCAAATATGGTAAGATAATTTAACATAGAGATAAGTGATACATATTGTCTTATTTACTTTCTCATAGCTGAGACACAATACTTGATGCCTACAAGTCGAAGGAGGAAAAGTTTATTTTAGCTCAGTTTGTAGAAATCTCGGTACATAGTCAGCTGACTCCAAGACAGGGTACCATGGCAGAGGGGGATGGGAGGCAGAAAGCAGAGAGACTTCCTTCTTTTGTCTTTTCTTCCATGCATGCCACAAACCTATTAGTTGTGCCACCTCTACTCAGAGTGGTTCTTCCCTATTCAGTAAGTCAGTCACCCACACCCAGAACTATATCAAAGCAATCAGTGGACTAATCCAGTATCCCACCTTGTGGTGGTTGGTTGGTTAATTGTCAGTTTGAGTGGAAACACCCAGCTGAATTGAGTTAGCGTGGTTCTGGGCATGGGAAACCCACTGAAGGAGGCTTGTTTTTGGAAGAGTATAAAAGGAGAACGGGAGGGGAATATTTCGTACTGACTTTCCTTGGAAGAGCTTCACTGAGGCTGATTTTCCTTGGAGGAGCTCCTGCTGCTCTCTTCGGAAGAGCTCTAGTCCTTGCTGCCATCAAGGATGGTGGCTGTTCTCTTGGGGTATGCTCCAGTCTTCACCTTCACCTTAGGCATTGTCTCCTGGCTTTTGGCACAGATTCTTCAGCTTCGAGCACTGGCTTTTAAGGTTTCCAGTGCAGACCCTTCAATCTTCCGCTGCAGATTCCACAGCCTCGTGATATGGACTCATACGGGACACTCCTGTGGGCTCCAGGCCTTCGGCTGGATTCTTTGGATCCCTAGCACGCAGACAGATCTCTTGCACTCTTCTACATTTGACTCTGTGGGCAGATGTCATAAGTTAATCTTGTACATTTCTGTGTCTTGCATTAATTCTGTTTCTCTTGCAAACACTGAATAATACACATGCCCATGATCCAGTCACTCACAAAAGCCACATCTATGAGTTCATGAGGCTTTCGGGAAGACATCTAGATAACAAGCCATAACACTCATAGAACCTCAAATAGTCACAATCAGAAAGAACCTCCCAAGGACACACCATAGTGAAATTCCCAGAAGTCCAACACAAGAGAATCTTAAAGTAGTTAGAGAAAAGAAAAAATAACTTAACAAAGGAACCCCATTAAAATTACAGCAGATTTTTAAAACATAAACCTTAAAGGCCAGGAGACTTTAGAGCAGTAATGGTGAACCTTTTAGAGCTTTCAGTGATACGAGCAGCCTGCTGTGGCATGCGTGCTATAGGTTTACCACCACTGCCTTAGAGTAAAGTGCTTCAAGCCATAAAAGAAAACAATTTCCAACCCAGGCTGACATATCCTGCAAAATTATATTTCAAAATTGATGGAGAAATAAGGTAATTTCATGATAAAGAGCACCTAAAGGAATTTTTGACTACTACTACAGCACTCCAGAAAGAGAAAATGAAGCTAACAATGCCAAAATGTCCAGTAGAATGAATGCACCAGGCAACATGAACAGATAAGTAGAAGGGAAAGGAAAAAAATCAGCAACAGTAAAATAGTGCAGTGATGAGACCCACTTAAGGAGTCTTGTTGTCAGAATGGTATAAAAGGAGAGTTTGGTGGTGGTTGGGGTGGGGGGAGATTTCATGCTGATTTCCTTAGAAGAGCTGTGTTGTATTTTCCATAGAGAAGCTAAAAATCAAAGGATAGAAAGCAATATTCCATGAAATGGGAACCCCTGTCAAAAAAATAAAGCAGGAGTAGCTATCCTATATTCAGAAAAAATAGACTTCAAGACAAAATTGATCAGAAGAGACAAAGAACGGCACTACATATTGGCTAAGGGAACAATTCAACTGGAAGAAATAACAATTTTTAAAAATATATACACCAGACACTGGTACACCCAGCTTCATAAAACAAGCACTACTAGACATAAAAGATCTGATAAATATTAACAGAATCATAGTGGGGGAATCTCAATACCCCACTATCACAAATAGATCAACAAGATTTAAAAATCAAATAAAATATAGAGTTCAATCATATGTTTGAACAAATGGACTTAATAGATATCTACATGGTGTTCCACCCAACAATAGAATGCACATTATTCTTAGTAGTACATGGAACTTTTCAAAAATAGACCACATACTAACCAATAAGTCATCTTTAAGTGAATATAGAAATGTTAAAATTATCCTGTGCATATTATAGATCATATTGCAATGAAACTAGAAATCAAAAGAAAGAAACAAAAGAACGATGCTAACGTGGAAATTAAACAATACACTCTTGAATAATCAATGAATCACAGAAGAAATCAAGAACTTAGTTCCTAGAATCAAATAATAATGTCATTATAATGTACTGTGGTGCACAATGAAAGCAGTCCAAAGAGGGAATTTTATAGCTGTGAATGCCCACATCAGAAACCAGATCAAGAACAAATTAATAACCTAATTATGCACCTCAAGGCACTAAAAAAGCAAGGACAATTCAAATCCACAACTAGTACAAGGAATGAAATTATAAAGATGAGAGCAGAAATTAATGAAATTGAGACTAAAAAATAATACAAAGAACCAGAGAATGGAAGAGCTGATTCTTCAAAAGAATAAACAATTTTAGCCAATCTTACTAAAAAAAAAAACAAGGGAAGACCAAAAAATCAATATAATTAGAAATTTAAAAGGTAAAATCACAACAAACAGCACTGAAATCTGGAAGATTATTAGTAACTACTGTGAAATTCTTTACTCCAATAAATTGGAACATTCAAAAGAAATGGATAGATTTTTAGAATTATCAAAACTGAATTAGAATTATCAGAACTGAACCAAGAAGATGTGACAACTCTGAAAAATCCAACAATATGAAGTGAAATTGAAGCAATAGTTAAAAGCCTACCAACCAAAGAAAATAAAAAAGAGAACCCAATGGAGTCACTGCTGAATTCTATAAGAACTTCAGAGATGATTTAATGTCAATATTCCTCAAACTCTTTAATGAAATCAAAAGGTAAACAGTATCCCCAAAGTCATTCCTGGAAGATAGTATTACATTGATTCCAAAACGAGACAATGATCTCCTCAAAAATTTCCAAAATAATACAAAACCATTCTCTTTAATGAACATGATGCAAAAATCCTCAACAGGATTCTAGCAAACACAATGCAGTGAATCATCAAAATAATCATACATCACGACCAAGTAGACTTTATTCCAGGGATGCAACACAATGGTTCAGCATATGCAAATCGTAAATGTAATACGCCACATAAACAGAAGTAAATACAGAAGTCATATGATTATCTCAATAGGTATAGCAAAGTCTTTGACAAAATGTAACATCCATTCATGATAAAAACCCTGAAGAAAATAGGTATAAAAAGACATTATCTCAATCTGATAAAAGCCATTTATGCCAAATTTATTATCAAATTCACATTAAATGAAATAAAAAGCTGCAAGGTTTCCCTTTAAAATCAGAAATAAGACAATGATATCCACTGACACCACTCTTAACATAGTACTCAAAACATTAGCCAGAGTAATCAGGCAATACAAAGATGCAAAAGGAGCATACATGTATAGAAAAGGAAGAAGTTAAATTTTCATTATTTGCAGATGGCATAATCCTTTCCAAAGAAGATCCAAAAGATTCCACACACACACACACACACAAAAAAAAAAAAACCTCATAGAATTAATAACCAAATTTACCAATGTATCAGAATACAAAATCAACACAGAAAAATCAGTAGTGTTCCTGTATATCAATAATGAACTCACTAAGAAAGAAATTCAGAGAAGAATGCCACTCTTAAGAGCACCAAGAAAAATTAAATACTTAGACATTAACCAAACAAGGAAGTGAAAAACCTATACAATGAAAACTACAGCACTCTGAAAAAAAAAGAGAGATTGAAGGGTACATAAAATGAAAAAGATTTCCCTTGTTGTGTGAGAGGAAGAATGAATATTGCCCAAAAGGCCACACTGAAAACTGATACACAGGTTGAATGCAATCCCAATTAAAATACCAACAGCATTCATTCCTTAGAGAACTAAAGAAAACAGCCCTGAACTTCATTTGGAACCAGAAGAGATCCAGAAGAGCAAAAGCAATCCTGAGCAACAAAAGCAGAGAAGAAACATCATGATCTCAGACTTTAAATTATATTAAAAAGCCACAGGGATGAAAACAACAAGGTACTGGGGCTGAGGATTTAGCTCAGTGGTTCCGCCCACCTGCCTCACAAGCACAAGGTCCTGAGTTCTATCCTTAATACCAAAAAACAAACAAACAACAAGGTACTAACACAAAAACAGACATATGGGACAGGACAAAGGATGCAGAAACACCCATAGGCACATTCAGTTATGTGATCTTTGACAAAGGGGCCAAAGTATACTCTGAAAGAAAGACAGTCCATTAACTAATGGTGCTGGGAAAGAAGAATGAGTCTAGACCCACATATCTGACCATAAAATTAAATGGATCAAAGATCTAAATGTGAAAAAAGAAACTGCTGGAATGTAAAATATGTAAAAGTCTTGAAGGCATAAACATAGGCACGGACCCTAAACACAATGCCAATCACACAAGAAATAACATCAAGGAACAACAAATGAGATTATATCAAATTAAAAGGCTCTGCACAGCAAAGAAAACAGTGTATAGAGTGAAAAGACAAGCTGCAGAACTGGAAAAAAGTTGCCAGTGATTCCTCAGAGGAGTAATAGAGAAAGAATCCCAACATTTAGGCTACCCCAAGAAGAAAAATGTGCAACTGAAATGACTAGACACTTCTCCGAAGAAGTACAAATGAACAGTAAGTATAGGAGAAAATGTTCAACATCTCTGGGACTAGAGAAATGCAAATTAAAGCACCACTTGCATCTTACTACAGAAACAATGCCTATCCTCAAGAAATCAAACAATAACAAAGGCTGGCAAGACTGTAGATCAAAAGGAACCCTTCTACATTGTTGGTGGGAAGTAAACTGATACAACCACTATGGAAATCAGCATGGGGCTCTTCAAAGAAAAAGATCAGAAATTCATCCGGACCCAGCTATTTTCCTTCTAGGTATCTTCCTGAAAGAGTTAAAAATATTGCATTACTCTGCTATAAGGATGCCAATGTTTATAGCAGCATACCTTATAATAGCTAAATTATGGGAGTGTCCTCTATGTCTATCACCAGATGAATGGATTAAAAAAAAATGGTACTTATATTTAATGGAGTAGTATTGGGCAATAAATGATGACGAATTTGAGTTATTTGTAGACAAATGAATTCACCTTGTGTCCATGATGTTAAATGAAATAAGTCAGACCAGCAGTTTAAATATTATGTCTTTTCTTATATGAGAAACTCATAATATAAATAATTAAAGAGCAAAATAAAAGGTACTTAGGAGGAAACTGGGAGATAAATCTTTTGTAAATGGAAAGAGGACCAAGATGGAAGGAGGGGACTGGCAGGAGGAGGGTAAGAAGAGGAGGGGAAGGGAACACAAAAAGAATTAACATATTATGTACAAGTACCAACTCCCTACAATGAATACTGACGTTATGCACTGCAAACATAAACTAACAAAAATTAAAGAAAAATTTTTTAAAGAGCTCAGTCTAAAGAAGACCACTAAAATACTTCTATCTCTGATGACACATTATGAAATGGGAAACAAACCTAATTTCCACCAATATCAGGATGAATAAAGTCTAGTCCTTATTGAATACTGCTATGGGTTGGGTTCAGATGACCTCCCAAGCCTCATGCAGATGAGGCGGGACTTTCCTCTTCAGAGGCGCTGAATCTGGAATGTGCAATGCTGGGATTAAGGGCCTGTGATTACTAAACCACTCCAAGGTGAGTGACTGGTTTGGCACCGCCCTAATCCCAGTAGTCTGGATGGGATAAAAGGGACAGGAGAACACCGTTAAGTTCCCTTGTTGCTTTTGCTACTGAGTGTGTGTCATGAACTGTTTCTTCTCTGCAATACCCTTCTGTCATGTGCCACCCTGCTTTAGAGCTAGCCGATTATGGATGGAAACCTCTATGAACTGTGAGCTGAATAAATCCTTTTCCCTTTAATTTTGAGTGTCGGGTATTTTGTCTCAGCGATGAGAGAAAAGTATGTAAGACAAATACTATAGGTTAATACGTATTTACTCTACAGTGACTTGAATTTCACAAATATAATGTTAATCAAAGGACCACCCTGCTTTAGAGCTAGCCGATTATGGATGGAAACCTCTATGAACTGTGAGCTGAATAAATCCTTTTCCCTTTAATTTTGAGTGTCGGGTATTTTGTCTCAGCGATGAGAGAAAAGTATGTAAGACAAATACTATAGGTTAATACGTATTTACTCTACAGTGACTTGAATTTCACAAATATAATGTTAATCAAAGGAGAACTCCAAAACATCATCCACAAAATGAAAATCAATGACATCATGCAAAAGAAATGAAAATGTGTCTTAAAACAAAGTGAAATTTTTGTGAGTAGGCTTGGTTCGCCTTGAAGCTAGAATTCAAAATATTTTTAAAACTTTGAGCAATGAACTATGAACCGAATCTTTTTCAGTATTTTAAAAAAAGAAACTTCATATAGATAAATGCTGAAAAATAGGACTAAACTGTACTATTACAGGATGAGGTGACAGTAATGTGGGTATGAGGAACAGCGGGGCTTGAGTCAGTGGAACCCTACCATGAATCAACAAGAAAGTGATCATACACACACACACACACACACACACACACACACACACAAACTCAGGGCCACACATGTGTCCTGACTCCAAGAACAAAACGAGTCCTGAATGCCCCACTTTAAAGGGGTAGAAACAAACTCAAGAGTGTGCAAAAGAAATTAACCAGGATAGAAAAGATTGACCCAAGACTATAGGACGGGGGAGCAATCATGTAAACAAGGACTTCTACCACAGAAGTCTCAGTGGGGCGTGACTACTACCTTCCAGCACGCGGCTAGCTCTGTTCTACACGACTTCAAAAGATGAAAGAAGGACTGATGTTGACACAGCATAAGGAAGAACTTTATTTTTTTGTCTTTTTGTTTTGTTTGCTACCGGAGATGGAACTCAGGACCTTGTGCTTGTGAGGCTGGCGGAGGAACCACTGAGCTAAATTCCCCGCCCCAGGAGGAACTTCGTAATTTCCAAAACAGCCCCAGTGGTGGAAATGCTGCCTTGGGTGTTCCACATCACTAGAGAAGCACAAGCGTGGCCGGAGGAAATAAATCTCTGGGTAAACTTCTGTAAGAATCAACAGGGAGTTTAGACTAAATGACCTGCAAAACCACTCAAACCCTGAATTCTGTGATTCCTTTACTCTACAACAAGTATTTAAAATCAGTATAACACGAGTGCATGCTTGACAGCTTAATGACAATAAATCACCCTAACGCATTACATTCCCCTTGAGGGTGACTAGGACATAGGTGGGCAGAAAGCTATTCGGTTGTAAAGCCAGATGCGGTTCAAATACAGTACTGGCTCTGCTACTTGCTGACTGAGCAGATGAGGGCCAATTACCAACCTCTCTGAGCCTCAGTTTTCTGTGAAGTGTGGATAACAGCACGCATCTTTTTGGGGGGGTACGGGGGATCGAGCTCGGGTCCTTGTGCTTGCATGGCAGGCTGCTAACAGCACGCATCTTGCAAGTGTGTTTAATGATTGGCAGGCAACAGGTGTAGCCCCAAAGAGAGTCTCAATCCACAACAGCTACTGTTACTGTCTTCAGAGAATGTCTGAAAGACACTGCTCCAGTTACAATGATGGAGTTCTAAACTCAGCACAGCTTGATGAACTTTACCGTGTTGTTTTTTTTTTTTTTTTTTTTTTTTGATACCAGGGATCGAACTTGGGTCCTTGAGCTTGTGAGGCAGGCGCCAGAACCACTGAGTTAAATCCCCAGCCCGAACTTTACCATCTTAAATGAAGGAAAGTACTGGCCAAACCAAATAAGAAAGGAAAGAAAATAATCTCAATTTAAGGAATTATATCAAGCTTCTTTCTTCCCATATGCAGAATTCCTCCAACTTGAGCACCTTTCAAAGTTGCTTGAACAACCATTTATTTAAATATCATGCAGGAGTTTAGTGTAAATTTATAACGCCAGGCTAGAAACAAACACAAGTTTACCAGTAAAGGGCAGAAGGCAGGCCATGGGCTGAGAACAGACAGAATGGGGTCTGTTTTTCTCTACTTGCTTGAACTCTAGGCAAGAGCTATACAGTTTCTCATCATGAGGCACACTTTTATTTTTCCTATTTTTTTTCATGATGAAGTTCCCAGCGATAATATGTTAGAAGATCTAAATGCTGACATTTCTCCTTCAGAGCTGAGGGAAAAAAATGTGAACATAAATTTTTATTACTTTCTGTTTATCAGACTCTGGAAGTAACAATCTTGGTAGTATTAAAAATACATAGATTTGTAAATTTTTCCAAGATTTGTTTTCTTTAAATTCAGCTAAAGGGTATGGTGCTGGCTACTTTAGGGGAAAGACATATGAGATTTATCTTAGAAAATCCAGACTCCAGGCAGACGTTGGCTCATTTGTCATCCTTTTCAAACAGAAATCAAATCTGATTTGATTTGCTCAAAACCCTCAGAGCCCTCACCATGCCCACCAGGCCTTATGCAATGAATCCCTCCCTTGCTACTCTCAGATCATAGTACCTGCCATTCCTATCTGCCCACACATTTGGGTCATCTTGACTTTTAAGTGTAAGTCTACCTCAGGCCCTTTGTACTTGCTGTTCCCTCTGCCTAGAATGAGTGTGCTCTAGATATCCATATACATGTAGTACACTTCCTCACCTCACTTAAAGCTTGCTCAAATATTATCTTTGCTGAACATTCTACCCAAGAGCACTCCTTTCATCATCCTTTATCCCTTTGCTTGTTTAATTATGTTTTCTTAATGCTAATTGCCACTTCACCTACTGTACATGTATTTAATGTCTTAATTATGCCCCTTCCCCTTGGATTCTGACTGAACCCATGAAAACAGTGACCAGGGCTGTTTTCCTCACTGCAATAATCCCAACATGTAGATCAGCACACTACCCACATAGTACATGACAGGCACACAGTAAGCATTTGTTTAATGAATAATTTCACTAATGACTTCCCCATGTGTTCCAAACTAAGATTCAGAGGCTGAATTAGAAAATATTTAACGTATTTTCATGCTCTAACATTCACTTATTCTTTCGTTTCCTAAGATTCTGTTCTCAAGCATTATATATTTTTAAAAGGGAAAGCTTCCTAAGCAACAATGTTTGTGAGAAAGCAAAAGTTCTAAGTAAATATGATATTATCATCTCTATAGAAAACATTACAGAAAATAGTTACCATTCAGTCTTTTAAATATATTCCTCCAAATGTCATCTCAAATGTCTAGACATCAATCAGCGTCAGCATCACCATTTCGCCTTCAGTGGCTATATACTCTGCTTTTCACAAAAGTATACTGTATAAAACCCCAAATGTTTGCCTTCCACAAGTGTTCAGTGGTACACTCATCTCTATTTTATACATGGAAAACTGGGCACAAGCAAGAATAACTTGACCAAGAATACTCCCTGCCTTTGACACCACTGTATCTCTAGGACCCAGACAGTAACAGGCTCTCATGGAGTCAATGCTGGAATGGAGGCCCTAGGGTCTGAAAGCCAGGAGAACACAGGTCAGAGCCAGGTCTTCTTTTACTCTACTTTCTTTCTCCTCAGCTCTCAGAGTCAGGAAGTCTAGAAGTGAGGCAGAAGAGACCCAGTCTTCTTAGGCTCTTTAACCTATTGCCTCGGGAAAATGTCTGTCATTTAGGGATTATAAAACAGTATTGTAAAAAGACAAGAAAAATCAGAGCAAGACTCAGGAATTCTAGTTCCACATCTTTGTTCTGATGCTTACCATGCACTAAGCTTTGGCAAGGCAACTTAGGGTCCCTAAACCTCAGCTTTCTCATCCATGTGATGGTGTGATCAAGAGGACATGCTGGGCCAGGGATTTAGCTCATTGTTTCTGCTGCCTGCCTTGCAAGTACAAGGTTCCAAGTTCAACCTCCGGTAACCCCCAAAAATAAAAAAATAAAATAAAATAAAGACAACGTGCTACTTGGCAGTTAGTAAGCCCTCAGAATGTGTATGCATTATCAAATACTAATGAAAGAGGCCATGATCTACGTAGGTCTCACAGACTAGTTCCTGTGATCAGCTTGTTCACTGAGATAACTTACCACTAGGGAACACTGAAGTAGCCAGAAATTTGGAACAGACTTAAGGAAGTGAATATACCCCTGTTTGAACTGGCGGCTTCTCATCAATGGATGAGTTATCAAACAGGAGCACTGTGAGAAGGGTCTCCTCTAAGGATTCCTAAGCACCCCAAGACTATAAGGAAAGAACTCAATTTCAATGTTGTAGTTAGGCGGCAGCATTGGCATTTGCATGTGTCTCGTCATTGTCACAATAGCCACTGAAAGATAACAAATCTTCTTTCCCCTGCACTTTCTAATAATGGTGGTGGGGTCTCAGGAGCCATTCTACATAATTCTTGGGGAAAAAATCATTTCACCATAAAGGACAATTATGGCAGTGTGAGGCCTAGTCTTCTTGCCTGTGGGCCAGCTATAGCATGCCGAAACATAACTCCATTTTGCCTCCAGTCACAGCTGAATCCTCCATGGTCTCATGATGCTGTGATGTTCAAGGGCAAGATTACATAAACTGAAGACATCTTAGTTCTTTGAGAACTGAACAGAGAAAAGAGAAAAGGTTTCGCCTGGGCAGGAATAAATACCTTATCATCTTAACTCATCCCACTACTGTTGTAAGAATGTTTTGCTCATTTTACCATCCTAATCAACATACGCTCCTCATCCACCTAAGATCCTCATTGTCGTAGGATTACCACCACCCTCTGAGATATCTGATACTTCCTCTGATTATAAGGCCCTTGTCAATTTAGGATTATTGCCACCCTCTGAGTCATCTGATACTCCCTATAAACCCAATCAATAGTGGCAAGCCTGACTACCTTTGCCTTTGCTGTCTAGAGCATCACCGATCAGGCCCAAGACCCAGTCTTTTCTCTAAGTCTTGTTTCCTGTCTTTTTTCTCCTGTTAGCCTTGTGCTGTTGTGGCTCACAGGAGACCAGGACCCACTTCAGGGATTCTGGTAATGTCTGCTTTCCCATTTCCTGTAGTGGGAGTCTAGGCTTAATCAGCAACCTTCTGACAGCCTCATTATATACACTGAGCAGAAAATAGTATTTGCCTTGCTTATGTAAAGTTATTTATGTATATTTGCCATATAAAGCCATATCAACTGTTCCTTTTTTGACCTGAACCAAAAAAAGATGAAATCACTCAGACATATTCCACTGGGGACAACTCTTACCCCTGTATTTTTTCTTAACATGACAGAATTCTCCCTTCCCCTACATTGACTCCTATTTCACAACTTTTCTGTTTTAGATCACAAAGATATTTAACAGTAAAGATAGTGTCCTATGATATAACACTTAATTCAATGAAGGTTCCATTTCCCAAGGCTGATCTTGATTAGAATGACCATATAATTTATTATGCACAGAGACTTTTTTAAAGCAAAAAAGAAATGCTAATAATAATTATGACAGACTACAGGCAAAAATGGAGTTTGTGATCCCTCAGTGCTTAAAGGTGTTTAGAAAGTATGGAGACATCTGCTATCTAAACATTTTACTTTGGGAAAAACCACCCTACAAAATTTTTACAGTACAGACAAGATTGCCTTGGTTCCTAGGAAAGTTCAGGGTAGGTGGAATATAGCCCCTCTCTCTCTCTCTCTCTCTCTCTCTCTCCCCTATTAGCCCTTGTAAACCCATTTTTAAAAAAGTCTCCAGTAGCTACTTTTTTTGTAAAGCTCCTCTCCCTCAACTCCTCCCCGCAAGTAAACCATGCGACTATGCTTGCCTTTCTGTCTTTTAAAAATATTTCTGTAATTTTCATTTCAAAATAACACTTTTACCAGTTTTCTTTTCTAAACAACAGTTATAATTCATTTTCCTAGAATGAAAATGATATACTGATTCTTCTATTAGTGTCCCCTATACACTAAGATTGTGCCTCTGCTTATTTAATGTGATCACAGAAGTACAGAGAGATGGAGGTAATGATGGTGTGCAGAAGAGATGGTCTGGGCTACAATAGGCCCAGGGTACAGATGTTTGTGATGCTATACAGGTACATGCCATCCATGAGAGTGATTCCAAATGAACAACAGTCAGAATACTTACTGGAAAATCCACTGGAAGGGAATGAATTGCATGAGCACAGTTGAATGTTACATATTAAAATTCAGACTGAAAAAGGAAGTAGAACAAAGAGAGGAAACAAGACAAAAAACAAGAACTATGTTTTGTTGTTTTCTGTTTCCTGGGCATAAGACAAACATAAGTTAGAACATTTTCCATAAAAAAGTTATCCTGATTCTTTAAATTACTCTTTAATCCCTTCAGGTAGGAGGCAAGATTATAGAGATATACGTATGCATGCATATGTATGTATACACACATAACACCAAAGTAAAAAATAAAAGCCTCTTGTATTAAAAAATGTGCTCAGATTTTCTAACCACGTCCTTTTCTTCTTTTTCTGAGCAAGAGTCACTTCTACTGTGATTTTTTAACTAGCCTGTTGTTCAAAATTGAAGATTCTAACAACTTTCAGAAATCCTTCAGGGTCACAAACTAGAAAATAAAAAGAGCTCCAATTAAGAGGTTTCCAGTTTATTGTTGTTGTTGTTTTATTTTGTACAAATAAGACAGAGTTAGAAAAGAAAGGACATATGGAGATGCCTCAAAGAGCTGGGACTAGAGGTTCCATTTGACCCAGTCATCCCTCTGCTGGGTATCTTTCCAAAAGAATTAAAAGAACATACCACAGTGATATATGCACACCTATGTTTATAGCAGCACAGTTTGTAATAGCTAAAACTTGGAAACAGCCCATTTGCCCATCAGTTGGAAACTGGATAAAGAAGATGTGGTTTTTCTATAAAATGGAATACTACTCAGCCATAAAGAATGAGAAATTAGAGTCATTCATAGGAAAATGGATACATATTGAGGATATACTCTTAAGTGAAATAAATAAGCCACACATGTGTAAATACTGAATAATTTCTCTGGTGTGAAAATCTATAATAGTGCACAAGATCCTAATAAGATAATTAATAATGTGAATTAGGAAGAAAAGGGCTAAAGGTGTAGGGAAAGTGGGAAGGGTGGGGGAAAGGTAATAAGGGAGAGGAAAAAAATATGAGAAAATGAAAAAATGGAAATAAAGTGTTTATAAATGGGGAGGGGAGGAGGGGGTGAAGGGAGGGCAGGGACAAGGGGAAAAAATGAGAATCAAGACCTGTCATGTAAAGGTACAGTATCCCAATGATGAATGTAACTGTACTGTATACCTAAAATGTACCAATAAACTCAATAAAAAGAAAAAAAAAGAGGTTGCTCTTGTGAGCAACTTGCAGCCAGTGTTCCAGACATAGCCCACTGCGTGCAAGAAAAAATCTAAGAAGCAGCTCTACAGTTTCCCTGAATAGTCCCCACCCTGATCAACCACCATCTATTTATTCGATGATTTCATCTGTTGTCCTAAATAAAAACTCACACATATCATTGTTTAAAATAAAAAACCGTACAATCTGATTGGTCCAAACATTCACCCCAACTCTGACACCCACCCTGTGGCTCTCTTCCCCTTCTCACTGCCCTCGGCTCGCACACAGCACAGCCTATTCAGGTAGCAGGAGCCATCATAATTTCTCGAGGGACCCTGAACACTGAACGTCTGTTTATAAGTTCAGTTCCCAAACATTACCTCTGAACACTGAACTCACAGTGAGAACATATTCGCTAATTTAGTCTCCATGAATACACTGTACATGGTCCTTATTTTCTGGCAAGAGCTAAGATAAACAAAAAATAAAAGATCACAAATGTTTTCCTCATAAATGAAAAGCTGTTATCCAAAGAGCCTCTTGTTTAAAGGCACAGAGGTGGTCAAGAAAAAGAAAAGGAAAAAAACAAAACAAAAAAAACTTCCTGAGCACAGAAGTGCAATTTTGTGTCCTAGGCTGGTGCAAAGTTTGCTGCCAGGACACATAGGCATTTTAATTATAAATTAGCTGATTTCTCCCAGGTCCTGCCAGGCACCAAGAACATTTGGCTGTGTTTGCGTCAATTTACCTGAAGTTATTGCTCAGGAAACAAGCTTATGTTCCTCACTTAACATGTTCTTATTAAAGCACTGGCATTGGCTCACTAAAAGAGCCTTTTGTAAAGCAATGAAAGTTTTGCTGGTGTGAATTTTACCTACTAATTGCTGAACTCCTTTTTCAGTGTATAGGATTTCCTCAGAACAAAATGCCCTCATTCAGTGATTTGACACAAAGGATGTACCACGTTAAATTTCCCATAAAATCTAATAAATCAAAGAGGAAAGTAAAATCTATTACAGAGTCTTTCCCTTATGAGGTGAGAGAAAACTGCTCTCTCATTTGTATGTTAACTCTCGGTGTGCTGGCATCCTCTCCCCTGCAGTAGCCAAGTCTATGAGAATAGCTAAGAGTGAAGCTAAGACTCTCTACTTATGGTTAAACAAGGGGCAAGCATTAAAATTAACTCTATTCTTCGGATCAAATTTATCATGTTGCAAAAACAAATCAACAAATGTGAATTATATGAAATGTTCTGGTCTAGTGTCAGCCCTCTTATGGACCCATCAGTGTGATGAGGGGTTGTTTTCCTTCTACAGATCAGCAGGGTCCTGACCACACCAAATGGAGCATTCTAGTAGGTTCGAAAGGCAGGAAGAGCTTGAAGGCAACTCTGACATAGGACTGATGAACCGACTCAACTAACCCATTGTAACTACCTAGCCCTTATGGAACTTCCCTTTCTAATTGCAGGCAAAACTTGAGAAGCTTTCCAAATCCTATTTTACTAGTTCTTCCATTTACTCTATTTTGTGTAAGTAACACCCTAATAGCCCTAATGGTTTCCTCTTTCTGCAATGAAACATTAAGTAAGTCTTGACTCGTGATGTTTCAACAAGCATGCAAAGGGACAGAGTTCTCTACAATAGATGGGTCACAGTATAAATGACATTTTATGAAAATCGTGCTTCAAAAGTGGGTTCTCCCTTCCAAAACAAGACAGAGGTTATATGGGCAATGTTTCCTGGGCAAGTATTTTTGCCTTTACTCCAGTATTGCACACCCTTCTGAAAGGAAAAAAGTTTAGATATGACAGCTTTCCAAATGTGTTGTATTTTTCTTAAGAAAAAGGAACCACCTGAGCATTTCAGATTGTCTCCAGTATAGACTTTCTTTTAAGCCTCAGGGCAATGTATGTATTGGCTTCCAAGGCTCTGAGCTTCCCAAAGGAGAGGGTACCCCAGTTCAGATGAGAATATCAGCTTTCCCTCATGAGAACTGTCAGAGCTGAAAAATAATCCCTTTGTCTAGAGCCAATACCCTTCACCCAAGCATATTATTATCTTAGTAATCTATTCATTTAAAAAAATTTGATCAAAATTAAGTTAGGATGTCTGATAAACTGGAGCCTTCACTGTTTGGTTTCATTTTTCACAAGTTCAAATTTCACATGCAGTTCAAGGAGATGAATGTAAGATAACTGAATGAAAACACACATCCTTGATGATTGGCAAAACTTTGTTTATAGAGACATAGGACTTTGATTTAGAATGATCCTGAAAGATTATCTAGTCCTGTAGAGAAACTAAGGTCTAGTCAGGCTATTCCATGCTCTAAATGTCATAAGTAGGACCAAAATCTCTCCTACTTTATGGTCTAAAGCACCTCCCACTACACTATACTCTCATTATTTACCTCGTATTCAACTGAACCTTCTCTCAATTTTTACATATATTCTAAAACTTACTAACCTTACCTAAGACATTTTTATAACCAGCTAGCATTTGAGACAAGCACTATCATCTTGCAAAAAAGTTGGTACAGTGTTTGGTAAATCAAATCACCTGGTTTTCTGACATACTATATCTCTTCAATCAAAGCTCTGAAGCCAGAGAAACTCAAGCACAAAGCCGGAAAAATAAATTGGCAGAGTTGACTCCATTAAACATGGTAAGTGTCAAGGCCACTGTTCCAAGGGGTGGGTGAGGGAATGGCCAATCAAAAGCCCCATCCAGGGGTGAAAAAGTAGCACAAGACTGGAACAGAGGTGAGATACTCAGAGCCAGAAACCCACCCCTGGACTAAGATTGACTGCCTAGCCTGAAAAGGGCTGAGATCGCTCAAAATAGCTCTGCCAAATACCAGCAACAAACACAATAATGCCTGGAACACTAATGTTTTTTAATGTCTTCAAATTACTAAAAACTTCTGAATAATATCCCCTCTCCTGCCCCTACCCTTAACATTATATAATTCACTGTTATGCAACCACTCTATGACATTTCAATAGCCTTTTTATATTTTACTGAAACCTATTTTTTCCATTTCCCAAAATGAATAACGAAAATGTCTGAAGGCACATGACTATCAAATATTAAAAGTCATATGCAGTTGAAGACAAGCCCCTAAACTAACTCCTATGGCCTTTTCTCCAGCACACATTGTATATAAGTTCAAGCATGCACACACACACACACACACACACACACACACACACACAACAAAATATGTGGAATGTTACACACAGTTGGGAAAAAACAGGGAAGGCAGTTTTCATCCAGCCAGTGTAGAATCTCTCAAGTCACTTCATCCATCAGCAAGACCAAAGCATCACTGCAGTAGCTGTCTGCTACCACAAAAGTTCTATTTCTAAAATGGAACTTGCCTACCAAATATTAAACTTAAATACCATACTGAGGCTTTGGAAGGAAAAAAAAGAAACTCAATTCTCAAATGTCCCAGGGAATCCTTCCATCCCAGGGTACCTTGGGTGGCTAATAGTACTAACCGCCCACAGGACAGGCAGAGCACAATGTCTACACCCTCCACAGATTCAAAGAAGGGCATCTTCTACAGCAATTTCAAAGTCAACCCTCTCATTCTAAAGAAAGGAAACAGGTCCAGCAGCAGATGTTAGTGGTCTGAACTGTTTTCCTTTTGATCGTTTGATCTGAGACACAAATAACAAATGAAACAAAAGCAAATTAGAATCTTCATAGTAACACTAGTCTTATTGAGATCTTCTTGACTTAATAAATGTGCAGTCTACTAACTATGAATAATTACACTGCAAAGCATAGCCTTACAGGTCTATAATTCCTGTTTGTTGTAGTTTAGATATAATGTCCCTCCAAGTCTTGTACTCAGAGATGGGGCTTTGGGAAGATGACAGGATCATGGGGGCACTAAACTCATCAGTGGTTCATATCACTAATAAGTTCATAGCTGAATGTGTTATTAGGAAGTGGGTCAAAAGAGGTAGGGACTAGAATATAGCAACATGAGAAAGAGAAGAAGGAAGAAGTGGATTCTTGAGAGCCAGCAAGAATCTGAAACAGCAATTGGAGCCCACAAGGAGAGTTAAGAGAGGGACATCAATGCAGAAGAGGGAGGTGGCAAAAGGCACTTTCTCCTGAGCCCCAGCTCACAATATAGGAGGGGCATCTTGAACCTGCAGGCACACAGTGACTATTGGCAACCCAGAAGCCTCTACTGAGAAACACACCAGTGGAATGGAGCAGAGGACGGTGTGGACTCCAGTGAGTGCTGTTTTTCTGGGTCAGATGTCCCCCAGAAGAGAGCAATTGGCTGGTCATCATTTTGAAAAGGGATCAACTGAACTGAGAACTCAGAGCAGCTATAGATTGACTTCATCTAGCAGCTCCCAGTGTCAGGGTAAGATGAAGCCAAGTTCAAGCTGGCAGGTCAGGGAGTCAAGTTCAATCCAGCAGGGAGCCTAGTTTAAGCCAGCAAGAGGCACCTGAAGTGTTGCAGGATGAATAACTCAGGTCCCAGTACCACAGTCAGAAACCAGAAGCAATCCAAACTTGAGGGGAATTAAAGGGGCAGGCTTGCCAGGATGATTTACCATCCCACCATAATTCCACTGCTGATTTGCTGGGGTCAATTAACATGGATCCACGCTCTGTTGGCCCACCCTCGTCTGCCAGTGACCGCAGAGGCACACCCTGAAGTGGAAATTTTTTTTCTTCTTTTTTTTTCTTTTTCTTGATAGTTTCTTTTTCTTTTTATGAGTTGAACATTGTCTCTAGTTTTTGTTGTTTTTGTTGTTTTGTTCTGTTCTTGTTTCTGTTTCTTCCTTCTTTTCTCCCTCCTATTTCTTCACATTTCCCAAAGCTTGTGTAATATTCCTTTGTATTCAAGCCTTGCTTCTACTCTCTTTCTCTTCTGTTTCTCTATTTTTTCACCTAACCCCTTTTAAATTTTCTCCCCTGAGGGCAAATTAATGATTTTGAGGAGATATTTACTGTATACAATTTTCTGGTTTGTTTCAGATCTATACATCTCATTCATAAAGTTAAAGGTGGCAAATTAATAGTTACCACAGTTTGTCATTTTCTAGGCTGTGTTTGAAGCTACTGTTATTACTGATTTTACTACTGTTACTATTGTATTAGTATTGTACCACTGATTTGCTATCTTTACGCAAGATAACATAATTATTCTAATCAGTTGTTCTCCCTTGTATGCCAAGACTGAGATTGCTTGAGGGTCATAAACAATATTGTAGGACAGTGTCAAAGAAATGGGCTAGGCCAAGTAGGCAGCAACTTCTCACCTCCAATAAATCAAAGAGGTAGGATCTTGCAACAGATACGAACACCAAAGCCATCTGGAAGACATCTCTGAGTAGTCCTTTCCTAAGAGTTCTCAATAATAGCAATAAAGCTATCTATCATAAGCAGTTTATAAGCATCAACACAGAAATTAAACTTAAAAAATAGAAAATGAGAAGACATGGAAGCAAGATACAATCCCAGACTTTCAGCTCAGCAATGAGGTGGAAGAATTTGAAAGCCACCCACCTGCACTCTCTGAAACAGTAACAGTGGAAGTAACAAAGCAAATGAATGAGATTCTAGAAAAAAAGTTGAATCAGAAATAATTCTCAGATAACTACAGAGGTGATGACAATAAGGAAAGACATGGTTAGTCAATCTGGAGTAGATGCAGATAAAAATAAAAGAGCTTAGGAAAATGATGGAAACCATGTATGCTCAACATAGGAAAGAAACGTAATCCATGAAACAGATATCCAGAAGATTAAAAGTTCTACTGAAAGTAAACACAGCAGAATGAGCCAATATGAGGACAGAATATCAGATTTAGAAGACAGGAATCTGGTTAATGATCATGAAAAGAAAGATTTCTTCAAAATAGCAAGAAACTATGAAAAATTAATCCATCAGCTATTAGATAATGCAAAGAAGAATAATATAAGATTGATCAGAGTCAGTGTAAAAGCAGGTGATAGCATAAATAACATTTTTTTTAAAAAAAAACCTGCTCTCAGGAGTA
Organism: Fukomys damarensis; assembly: GCF_012274545.1. Taxonomy (NCBI): domain Eukaryota; kingdom Metazoa; phylum Chordata; class Mammalia; order Rodentia; family Bathyergidae; genus Fukomys; species Fukomys damarensis. Next base: position 7,496,635 of record NW_022900927.1, read on the forward strand.
AGGGCAGAAAACTTCCCAAGCATAGAAAAGGAATTTAATATATAGATAAGCAAGGCATATAGAATTCCAATTAACCATTATCAAAAAATCTACACCAAAGTATATAACAGTCAAGATTCCAGAAAATGAACACAAGACAGCAAATTAAAAGCTGTTAGAGAAAAGAAACAAATCACCCATAAAGGAAAGCCCATCAGAATCACAGCAGACTTCTCAATACAAACTCTTCTGTCAAGGAGAACTTGAAGTGAAGTATTTCAAGCCCTAAAAGAAAAAAATCTCCAACTCAGATTGATGTACCCTACAAAACTATCAAATTTGATGAAGAAATAAGATACTTCTATGACAAAATACACCTGAAGAAATGCCACCAAACCAGCACGCTAAAATGTTCTGAAGGATTTTCTAGAAAAAGACAACAAAGAGTGTAACTGCATGAATCCTAACAGAATGAATCCAACAGGCAAGTGAAGAAATTAAAAGACAGTCCAAGGATTTAGTTCAGTGGTTTCACCACCTTCCTCTCAAGCGCAAGGTCCTAAATTCAATCCCCAGTACCAAAAAGAAAAAAAAATTAAGAAGAAGGGATAGAAAGGAAACCAACAACAGAAAAATAACATGATAAAGATAAGTCAATATATATCAGTTATAATAATCAATGTAAATGGTCTCAATTCACCAATTAAAAGAAACCAACTGGCAGACTGGATCAAGAAATAAGATGCAACAATATGATGCATATAAGAAACGTCTTACTAAAAAAGAAATTCATAGACTGAAAGTAAAAGGATGGAAAACAATAGTCTATATAAAATGAATCAAAAAAAAAAGCAGGGGTAGCTATTCTATGTGCAGTCAAAGTGGATTTCAAGCCAAGGCTGATCAAAAGAAACAAAAAAGATCACTACATCCTTGTTAAGGAAGTGATCCAAGAAAAAGAGCTAAAAATTATAAATATATATGCACCAAATTCAAGCACACCCAACTATATAAAACAAATATTAATGGGCATGAAAAATCAAATAAGCACTAATATTATTGTAACAGTAGTTTCACAGTCACAAATAGAGAGATCAACTGGACGAGAGATCAACTGGACAAAATATCAACAAAGAAATATCAGAACTGAAGCAAATATTTTAACAAAATGGACTATGTCTATAGAGTGTTCCACCTCACAACATCATAATACACATTCTTTTCAGCTGCACATGGGAAGTTCTCCAAAATAGACAACATACTAGTTCATAGAACATGCTTAAGTAAATACAAAGGAATCTGAATTATCCTATGCATATTATCACACCATAGTGCAATGAAATTGGAAATCAATGGCAAAAGAAACCATGAAAACTTCATCAACACATGGAAATTAAATAACACCTTCCCGAACAATCAATGGGTCACAGATGAAATTAAAGAAGAAATTAGACATTTTCCACAATTACATGATAATGCCAATACAACACACCAAAACTTATGGGGCTAAATGAAAGCAATCCTATGTGAAATAGGAAGAAAAGGTCTAAATGGGAAGGGAAAGATGGTGGGTTAGAGGGAAGAAAGAAGGGAAAGGAATATGAGAAAAGGAAAAAACAGAAACAAAGTCTTGGTAAATAGGGAGTGGTGGAGGGGTTTAAGAGAGGGCAGGGAATGGGGAAAAATAACAACCAAGATATGTCATGTAAAGGTACAAATTCTCAATGATAAATGTCATCGTACTGTATAACTAAAATGTTCCTATAAACTTAATGAATAAAAAAAAATACTGATTAATGAAAGCAGCCCTACCTGGGAAATTTATAGCCATGAATTTCCACGTCAGAAAAACATAGTGGGTTCAAATAAACAACATGATGTTGAACCATAAGCTTCTAGAAAAGGAGAGCAAGTCAATCCTAAAGCTCATATAAGGGAGGAATTTATAAAGATCAGAGCAGAAATTAACGCACTTGAAATGAAGAAAACAATACAAAGTATCAATGAATTGAAGAGTTGGTTCTTTGAAAGATTAAATAAAATTGACAAACTCTTAGCCAATCTTATAAAAAAGAAAAGGAAAGAAAAGACTCAAATTAATACAATTAGAAATGAAAAGGGTGAAATCAAAACAAATCCTGCAGAAATCTGGAAGATCATTAGTACCTAATTTGAGAAACTGTATTCTAACAAGATAGAAGACACAGAAGAAATGGACAGATGCCTGTATCTATATGACTTACTATATGAATTATATCTATATGAATTACTAAAGCTGAATCAAGAAGATATAAAAATTCTAAAAACCCAATATCAGTTAATGAAATTGAAGATGTAAGTAAAAATCTACCAACATAGAAAAGCCCAAGTCCTGAAAGATTCAGCATTGAATTTACAAGATATTTAGAGAAGATCTAATTCATTACTCTTCAAAGTCTTTAAAGAAATAGAAAGGGAAGCAATACTCCCAAACTCATTCCTGGAAGCAAGCATTACACTAACAATAAAACCAGAAAAGAATCCAATCAAACAAGAGCTACAGGCCAGTCTCCCTTAAGAACATAGATGGAAAAAAATCCTCAATAAGATACTGGCAAACAAAATGCAGCAAATCATCAAGAACAGGTTAGAAGATCCAGAAACAACCCCAAACACACTCTGCTACCTTATCTTTGACAAAGGGTCCAAACACTTTCACTGGAAGAAAGAGTCTCTTCAACAAATAGTGCTGGGAAAATTGGCTATCCACATGCAGAAGACTGATTCTAGGACCCATATCTCTCACCATGCACTAAACTAACATTGAAATGAATCAATGTTATAAATATTAAAACAGAAACACTAAGCCTAGTGGAAGAAAGAATAGGTAAAACTCTTAAAGACATAGATGTAAGCAAAGGCTTTATGAACAGAACCCTGATTGCACAGGAAATATCACAAAGAATAAACAACTGGGATCTCATCTTATTAAAAAACATTTGCACAGCAAAAGAAACCACCAATAGAGTGAAGAGTCAACCCACAGTGGGGAAAAAATTCTGCCAGCTATTCCTGACAAAGGATGAATATATAGAATATATAATGAACTCAAGAAAATTGGACCCCCACAATTTAAAGATCCAAATTTAAAGATGACCAATCCTAAAATGGGCATCTAAATGAACAGACACTTCTAAGACTAAGAAGTAGAAACAGCAAATAAATGTATGAAAAAATGTTCAACATCACTGGTCATTTGAAAGATGCAAATTAAAACAACATTGAGATTACATCTCACTCCAGAAAGAATGACTATTATCAAGAAATCAATAGCAAATATTAGTGGGGCTGTGGTGAAAAAAGAACACCTCTCCACTGTTGGTGGGAGTGTAGACTGGTGCAACCACTGTGGAAATCAATGTGGAGATTCTTCAAAAAGAAAAAAAAAAACACAAAACCAAAACTAGAGGTTCCATTTGACCCAGCTATTCCCCTTCTTGGTGTCTTCATGTAAGAATTGGAAGCATCATACCACAGCAATACGTGCACACACATGTTTAATAGTAGCACAGCTTGTAATAGCTAATCTTGGAAACAGCCCAAATGCCCATCAACTGATGATGGATAAAGAAGATGTGGGGGTTTTATGCAACAGAGTACTTCTCTGTCATAAAGGCAAAAAAAATTTGATACATTTCTAGGTAAATAAATGCACCTTGAGACCATAGTCTGTATGAAATAGATCAGACACATGTTTAAATATTGCATTATCTGGTGTGAGAAATTGAAAGGGTAAATAAAGGGTTAAATATATATATCAGATATTGTCAAATAGGAAGAAAATGTTCAAATGGGAAGAGGAACCAGGGAGTGGGGAGGAGGAAAGGAAGGAAGAGAAAAGAAAAAAAAGAATTAAAAGAAAAAAATTGAAATAGCTTTGTAAATAAGGGAGGAAGAGGGGTTGAAGGGAGGGGAGGGGAATGAGAAAAAAAGAATCAAGATATATCATGCACAGGCACAAATTCCCTGTGATGAATGTTATTACAGGTATCTAAAAAGTACCAATTAACTTTCTAAAAAGAGGCAGGTCACTGGGGCATGACCTGGAAGGGTATGTTCTTGACCCTCGGTCCTCCCTTTGTTCTCTGCCTCCTGGCCACCACATCCTGTCAGTTTTCTTCCATCGTATCCTTCATTTCTGCCTTAGAGCCAGCCAACCACAGACTGAAACTATGAACCAAAATGAATCTCTTTAAGTTGTAAACATCAACTATTTTGTTCCAGCAATGAGAAAGTGGCTGAGACACTGCTTCTGTAAGATTTTTTCCATTCTAGTGGTCCTACTGTGTTCTTTTAGTCCCTCTCTATTTTTCTAATGACAGTGTTTATCAAATGTTATCTTAATTATACCTATCTGCTGCTCCATGAGGGGAAGATCATGTCTATCTCATTTACCTTTGCATGCCCCAAACTCAGCACTGGGCTATCTCAATAAGCTCATTAAGCTATTCAACAAACATTAGTTAAAGATCTACTGTATAACAGCCTCTGTTCTGTGTGCTTGAAATACAACGCAGAGTAAAACAAAGTCCCTGTCCTCATGGAGATTACACTGCAGTGAGAGTGTTTGGTGTAATTGGTTACCTGTCTCAGATCCCTTGCACCCAGCCACAATGTTCTCCACCAGTTTCTATCGCTCCCTTTTCCCAGCTGCCCAATTCCCAAGAAAATTGCTCCGCCCAGAGGATGACTTATGGGACATAACAAGCAGGTCTTTTCCTTTCAGAAGCAGTCTATGCACTGGAGCTCCTCTATCGCAAGTCTGGGCCTCCTAAAAACCTTGTCCCTGCTTGGCCACCTCACCCATACTACTGTCTGTTCCCACCCTGGCAGGTCTTTGCTGACGAGATTTCCCTCAATACACATCCAAATTTTCTCTCAGGCCCTGCAACTAGGAAACCCAACCTTGAGAAGAAGGAAAGATAACAATAAACCAGGAAGGATATAAACATAGGCCATGTTGGATGTGACTATGGTTTTGTGGAGAGCGAGAGAAAGGGGAAAGAGGTGCTGGAAAATGAGTTTCCTATTTAACATAAAATGGGCAGGAAGAGTCCTTACAACAAGGTGGCTTTTGTGGGATTTATGGGAGGCAAAAGTGTGAGCATTGTGGAAGTCTAGGAGGAAGACCAGCTCAGAGTCTCACAACTGAGGAGCAAAAGGGAAGCTGGTACTGCTAAAAAAGAGCAGGCAGAGGGATGTTGGCAAGGATAGATGTTTATTGAATAAGGAGGGTTGTAATGGAGCTTCTTTCCCCATTAAGTCACTGCAAAGCCACTGACTTGCCAAAACACTGAAATGGGTGCAAGAACTAAATATGAAAAAAGTCATCGCATAATGGTGGAGCCTCCTATAGAGATGGTGTACAATGTACCATCTCTGTAGGTGACAAAGCCTGTACATGTACTTTGTGGTTACATCATAAGGTACAAAACTGCACACAGCTTACTAGAAATAGACAAAAGAATTTTAGGAGAGTTCTCTGTGCCCTGTACATAATATTTTACAAAGGCATCCATTTCCATCTGAATTCCATCCAACCTAGTCTGTCAGGTACCAATAAAAATATCAGCTTTATTACTGAGGAAGATTAGGTGTAGGAGGTGGCTCAGTGTATGGGAAGAATGGACTTCCTGATGCTATGCCTCAGTCTTAGTACCACTACTATCCTGGACAGGGACAGGGCAGAGACAAGCAGAGGCCTTGCCTCTACGTGAAGGGCTTCCAGGAACAGAGCACAGTCAATGCAGAGGGAGGAAGGGCTGGCTGAACTGCCCTTTGTATCAGTGCCAAGTGGAGAGTGACCGGAGAATGACATTGGAGGTCTTTTCACTGGGCACTAGGAAGCCTAGGCCGAGGAGGTTTCCACTGCCTCCACCAATCTCAACACCTAGAGCTCAATGCTCTTGAATCAGTTTGGCTGTACTAAGGATAAAGCTTAGTTTTATAATAAACTGTGTAATAAAACACATATTAATCAGTGCTCTGAAAGCTGAGATCCCAACTCCAGAGTAGATTTGGGAAGTGAACTCAGGTTATCTAATTACAATATCAAATGTATAATCTACTGGTACACTGAGCATTTCCTTCTTTTATTTAGATTTTTTTGATAGTGTTGAACTGGGGTGGATGGGGAGAGGGAGAGTGGGTAGTGGGCAACCTGGCCCGTCTTGTGGGTGCTGAGATAGGAGGTGCACACATCCTGCCAGCTAATGTTGAGAGCATCCGTCAGAAGAGGACACCCCATGAGAACTGGAAGGCACTTCTGGCTGGGACCAGAACAATAAAGGCAACACATGGTGGTCAAGGGGCAGGTGCGTAGCCCTCAGCTCTTAGAAAAGGAGAGGATCTGGAGGACAGAACAAGAATGGAGAGCTCCACCGGCTTCCCAGAAGCTTTGCTCTGACTAAAAGACACCAAATCATACCAGGTCCTCCCAAAGCAGCAGGATGTTTACAGAATCTCAGAATCTGCTCCATATCATCCCTCCCACTCCTTTTCCCTTGTCAGTTCATTGAATTCATGTGTGTCAATATTTTACTCTGGAGAGAGGGGTAAATACCAGAACTTATAATCCAGCCAGCCAAAACACAATAGCCTAACCTGTGCACAGAATTTGAGTCTTCTTGGACAATCTGTATTCAAACAAAATAATCTTTTGGCTCACTTTGTCTAAATTGGCTCTTTTCACTCTAAATATATTAATTTCTGACCTTCCAAATTACTTTGGCTCTACTGACACATGGGAATTATTTTCTGCCGCCAAATAAAAAGTGGAGGGGACTCTCCTGCAGGCCCACCCCTTCAACCTGGTGCAACAGAGGAGCCCTAGCACACAGGCACCAATACAGAGGTGTTCGTGCCCTGGCCCCTGGCCCCCCACCCCAAACAAGAGAAAGAAGGCCTCTCTGAGACTCCTAGATTAAAATTGAAGCCTGCTGGAAAAGTGAAGAAAATCTGTGATAAAGCCATATACCACACCACCATAATTGGTAAGTTAGAGGGACCAGCAACTCACACCGGAACCTGGTCTAACTTCAGGGGAAATACAGATGGAACCTGCAGTAGAACCTTGCAGAGTTCAACCCAGCAGGAGGACAGAGATCTCAACGTGGGCCTTGCAGCCAGAATTCAGCCTGAATCTCAGGGGTCTACGGCTGGCTTTCTGAGACTAATTAACTTAGATCTGCACACCCCTGCCCACATTGTCTATTGTGTCAACAGAGGCATACCCTGAAAGAGGCCCTCTATTTCTATTTGTATTTTATTTTATTTTCAAAGTAATTTTTTCACTTATCTCTAATCATTTAAAAATATTTTTTATCTTTTTCTTTTCTCAAAAATTTTTCCTTTTTAAAAAATCTCTCTCTCTCTCTCTCTCTCTCTCTCTCTCTCTCTCTCTCTCCCACCTTGATCTCCATTACTCTCCATTTTTGTTCCTGTTCCTATCTGAATTCAAATTTATTTCTTTATTTTCCCATTCATCTCTTTTTCCTTCTCTCAACTGCCATGCATTTTTTTTTTAAAAAAGTGATTACAGTCTCTAGCCTCCCTATTGCTGTTAGTTTGTTCTGTTCTTGGGAATATTTTGTTCTGTCTCCTCCTCTTCTCTTCAACAGCTCTCTAGAGTTTGTGAGATCTTCCTGTGTCCTCTAATCTCACTTCTAATCTTTCTCTATCTTATCTACCTAGCCCTCCCTCCCCCAACTTCTTCTAAACCCCCATCCTGAAGAAGGAAAGTTGCTATATTGAAGAGTTTTTTCACTATAAACATATTTTTGGCTGGTCCTAGATTTTGATTTCATTCACATGGTGAAAGGTGATAGATTAAATGGGCTATTTCTAAGCTGTGCTTGATGCTATTGTGTTGCTTACTGTATCACTTGGGCTAAGGTGTTGAGATTGATCTGCTCAGTTGTCCTCCCTGGTATAATGAAAATGAGTTTGCCTCAGAGACACTAGAGACTCAAAGCCTAAAGACCAGCTATATCTGGAAGGTCAAAGTACTAACCCAGGAATTAAATGAAGGAAAGCCCAACAAATACAGGCTTCCAGTTCACCAATGGCAAATTCTAGGGGAAACAAGGTGGAAAAATCTGCCAATCAACTGCCAGGACACCCTGAACTCATAGCACAGAGAGTAACAAAACAGATAAATGAGGCTCTAGAAAAATTCAAAACAGAAATAATTTCCTAAATAACTACAGAGATGGTGAGAAAAACAAAAGACATGACTAGAACAGAAACAGATTAAAAAAAAAAATAGATGAGCTCAGGGCCACGATGGAACCATTAGTGTCCAGCATAGGAAAGAAATGGAATCCATGAAACAGATTCAAACAGATATCCAGGAGATTAAAAACTTCACAAACACATGGAAATTAAATAACACCCTGCTGAACAACCACTGGGACACAGAGGAAATTAAAGAAGAAATTAGAGGGGCTGGGGATTTAGCTCAGTGGTTAGGTGGCCTGCCTTGCAAGTGCAAGTTCGATCCCCGGTACCAAAAAAAAAAAAAAAACAAATAAAGAAGAATTAACATACAGGAATCTATGGGACACATTGAAAGCTGCTCTACAAGGGAAATTCATAGCAGTAAGTGCCCATACTAAGAAAACAGAGTGAGCTCAAATAAACAACGTAATGCTTAACCTAAAGCTCCTAGAAAAAGAAGAGCAAGACAAACTGAAAGCTGGTAGAAGGGAGAAAATTATAAAGATCAAAGCAGAAATTAATGCAATGGAGATTAAGAGAATGATACAGCAAAATCAATGAATCCAAGAGTTGGTTTTTTGAAAGAATAAATAAAATCGATAAATCTTTAGCCAACCTTATTTTAAAAAGGAAAGAAAAGGCTCAAATTCATGCAGTTAGGAATGAAATAGGTGAAGTCACAACAGATCCAGCATAAATCCAGAAGATCATCAATACCTACTTAGAAAACCTATACTCTAATAAAATGGAAAATATGGAAGAAATGGACAGATTCCTAGACACATATGAACTTCCAAAGTTGAATGAAGAAGATATAAAATGTATAAGCATCCCAATTACAATCAGTGAAATTGAAAATGTAATTGAAACATTACCAACAAAGAAAGCCCAGGCCCTGATCGCTTCACTGCTGAATTCTACATTTAGAAAAGAACAATTGCCACTACTCTGTAAACTCTTCAATGAAATTGAAAGGGAATCAATACCTCCAAATTCATCCCTGGAAGCAATACTTGATTTCAAAACCAGGAAAAGACCCAACCAAAAAAGAGAACTACAGCCCACTCTCCCTAATAAGCATAGATGCAAAAATCCTAAATAAAATACTGGCAAACAGAATACAGAGGAACATCAAGAAGATCATACACCTTGACCAAGTCTGATTTATCCCAGGGATGCAATGATGGTTCAACATACATAAATCACTAAATTTAATAAACTATATTAACAGATTGAGGAAAAAACTTATGATCACCTCAATAGCTGCAGAAAAAACATGCAACAAAATTCAACACACATTCATGATAAAAACCCTGCAGAAAATTGGAATAGATGGCTTTAACTCAACCTGATAAAGGCTATGAAAAACCAACAGCCAATATCATTCTAAATGGTCAAAAACTAAAAACCTTCCAGCTAAAATCAGGAATAAGGATGTCCAGTATTGCCACTCCTGTTCAATACAGTTCTAGAAACATTAGCCACAGCAATTAGACAAGATAAAGAAATAAAAGCAATAAAGATAGGGAAGGAAGAAGTTAAACCATCACTATTTGCTGATGATATGATTCTCTACATAGAAGATCCAAAAAATTCTGCAGAAAGACTGCTAGACTTAATTGACGGATTCAGTAGAGTCGTGGGATACAAAGTCAACACTCAAAAATTAATAGCCTTCTTGTGCAAAAATAACAGACTCACTGAGAGAGAAATTAGGGAAATAATTCCTTTCACAATAACATCCAAAAAAATGAAATATCTAGGAATCAATCTAATAAGGAGACAAAACAACTCTACACTGAAAATTACAGCACTCTGAAAAAAGAGATAGAAGAGAATGTACAAAGATGGTAAAATGTCCCTTGCTCCTGGGTAGGAAGAACCAACAAAGAGAAAATGACCAGACTTCCAAAAGTTCTATGCAGATTCAGTGCAAGCCCAACTGAAATCCCAACAGTATACTTCACAGAACTAGAGAAAACAATAAGAAAATTCACTTGGAACCAGAAGACACCTAGAAACAGAAGACACCTAGAATCACAAAACCCATTCTAGGCAAAAGAGACATGGTAGGGAGCATCATAATCCCCAACTTGAAACTATACTACAAAGCCACTGTGATAAAAACAGCATGGTACTGGCAAAGAAACAGACCTGAGGATCAATGGAATAGATTAGAAGATGCAGAAACAACACCAGACATGCTCAACTACCTCATCCTTGACAAAGGAGCCAACCACCCTCACTGGAGGAAAGATAGCCTCTTTCATAAACTGTGTTGGAAAAACTGGCTTTCAACTTGCCAAAGAATAAAGCTGGATCCTTATCTTTCACCACACACTAAATTAAAATCCAAGTGGATTAAAGATCTAAATATCAAAACAGAAACACTAAACTTACTGGGAAGTAAATTAGGTAGAAGTCTCAAAAACATTGGCAGAGGGGAAGACTTTATGAACAAATCCTCAGCAGCATGAGAACTTGCACAAGAATAAACAACTGGGATCTCATTGTATTAAAAAGTTTTTACAGTGCAAGAGAAATCACCAAAATTTACCAGCTACTTCTCAAAGGACTACTATCTAGAATATATAAAGAACTCAAAAGAATCAGACCCCCCAAATGCAAAGACCCAATTCAAAAATGGACATCAGAAATGAACAGACATTTCTCAGACAGACAAGTAAAAGCAGCAAATAAACATATGAAAAGTTCAATATCACTTGAAAGATACAGATGAAAACAACGCAGATTCCACCTTACCCCAGAAAGAACGACTGCTATCAAGAAATCAACCAATAAAAAATGTTGGTGGGCTGTGGGGAGAAAGGAACCCTTCTCCATTGTTGGTGGGAGTGGAGACTGGTGCAACCATTATGGAAATCAATATAGAGATACCTCAAACAACTAGGAATTAGAGGTCCCATGTGACCCAGCTATTTCCTGCTGGGTATCTTCCCAAAAGAAATAAAAGAATCATACCACAGCAATATATGTGCACCCATGTTTATAGTGGCACAGTTCGTAATAACTAAAACTTGGAAACAACCCAAAGGCCCATCAACTGGAGACGGGATAAAGATGTGATTTTTCTATAAAGCGGAGTACTACTCAACCATAAAGATTGATAAACTAGAAACATTTGTAGCTAAATGGATGCACATTGAGGCTACATTCTTAAGTGAACTAAATAGGACACGTGTAAATACCAAATAGTTTCTCTGGTGTGAAAAACTAAAAGTGTAAATAAGGTTCAAACTATATAACTGCTAATGTGAAATAGGAAGAAAATGGCTAAAGGGGAAGTGGAAAGGGGAGGGAAAAAAATGATAAAAAGGAAAAAATGGAAACAAAGTCTTTTAAATAGGGGGTGAAAAGGAAGGGGGGTGAAAGGAGGGCAGGGATATGGGAAAAAACAAGAACCAAGACACATCATGTAAAGGTACAAGCTCCAATGATAAACTGTATTGTTTGCTTTAAATGTACCAATAAATTTAATGGGGAAAAAAGTGGAGGGTGGACATTGTCTCAATAATGCAAAACAGGTAGCCCAAGTGTCAGCCTAACCCAACCCCACCACTAGATCTTCAGAGACCTGATTAACAAGCCCAATCAAGACCACTTCATTAATCAGCCATTTGTTTCCATAAACAGTACTTTAGAGATTTTATCCCATCCAAATAGTGTTGACACTAACTACATAACCAGGATCAAACTAAGTGCCAACAGAAGCCCCTGCTCTGTACATTAATCATCCTAAAACAGTCTAAGCCTGTGCTCTTGGTATTGTAGAGAAGTTCTCTCAATAGCTCCATCCCTGTCTGTTTCAGTTTGCTTTGTACAGATAAAAATCAGTAGCCAAGAATCAGAGATTTCACCGGTGGCCCCTGCTCTCTCACAGATAAAGCTGGTGAGAATCAGGAAAGAACAAATCAAGAATAATTCAGTAAAATCCCTTGTCTATGAAAGACCCATCCACATAGGGACAAATGGCAGTAACGTTTGTGTAGAAGGAGCATGGGTCTACAAAGTGTTATCCCTGGAGATGAACATTCAGACAAAAAGAATCTTGAAATAATGAATGGCTAAATTGATGTAATCTACTGTGAAAGTTTCCAACCCCATCTGTGGTATTATCCAAGGTCAAGTTAAATCAGGCACAGTGGGAATGATGCTATCTCTGCCTCTGGTTCAGACTAGACAAACATAACCACCTACAAAAGCACTAAGGCTCAAGCCAGTTGTCAACAGGAGATAATCCCTGAAATCATGGGGCAACAGAAAAGCTGCTCACCCTTCTGCAAGATAACAAAAGCCAGAAGGTTGTGCTTGAGGCCATGGGATTAAATTTCACATGTCCGTACAATTTGGGTAAATAAAGGTAACTGCCGGCATTCAAATGGGGAGATTAAATTATTTCCCCTAGAGCAAGCTGAAGAACCCAGATATTTTTATTTTGAGGACATAGAAAAGAATTGATGTAAGGCCAAGTTAATGAAATTGATATAAGGCTAGTTAATGAAAGAACAACTGTACTGATAAAAACCTGTTTATGATTTCCCCTTCATCATACTTTCTAACATGGATTTCCCCTGGTCACTGACTTAAGTGCTTTTTGGAGTCACACTGTTCTCAAAGTAATTCAATTGTCAAAATAGTTATTTTTGTATCTATTAATCAGATTAACTAGTGATGTTGATAAACTGTGGTTTATGATTCTTTAAACTAGTTACCTTTGAAGTGGAAATCAAAGTCACAACTGAAAAATGTCAGTTACTGATTTTCTTCAAGAATATCTGCATAAAATTACCTAGCTTTTGAAATAAACTTTATTTTAAAAACTTAGCGGCTTCCAGTTAATGTGCCAACAAATAAGATCCTCAAAGTTACGCTTCAACCTAACATCAAGTGAAAAGGTGAAAACTCAACAACTCTTCTTAGATCTGTAAGAACGAGCTAATAGTGCAAAGTGGTGTCCCAAACACTGGAGAGACAGACAGGCGAATACAGAGAATCACAACACATTAAAACAGAAACCCCTAAGGTGAACTCTCTGGGGGAGACTGGTAGATCCTGGGGAGTTCAGTATGGACAAGTCTGAGGGTTACAAAGTCCGGGGGACCCAGTCAGTGAGGGACCCTAATCTGTGAATGTTAAATGATAGAGTTCTACCAGGTTTTCATGGTGAATCTTTTAGAAAAATTCATACTTCTGAGAGAGAGGGTAGGGTAGAAAGAATCACTTTTGAGTGTAGAAAAAATTATTTTCTTCTTGACAAAGTCTGTCCTCAGGAGAAACTGTTTAATCAGAGGAGTCTAGCCTATGTTGTGTTTTTAACTAGAGCCTAGTTGACACTGGGGAAGGGAAATACTTAACTCCAACTGGTTCTATTCGTGCACTAAGAAGAAAAGAAATACTCTGCTTGAGCTGCCTGAAACCATCTAACTTCACTAATAGGAAGGGCAGTGGGTATGGAGAAGACTGAGTCGAAGAATTTTTGAAGTGCATAATCTAGGGAAACTGGCTTACTAAAAGAATGAGGCATCATCACAGAACTATAAGACACTCCCCCCCCAACACTCATCACACGACTAAAGGCCAATTTGCAGCAGTTCCTTTTACCCAGTATATAACGTTTAGCTATCAAGAAAAGAAGTGTAGTGTATACTAAAAGGCAAAAAAACACAGGTTGATGGGGGCAGAGCAAGCAGTAGAACCAGATTTAGATATTGGTCAAAATACTGAAATCAATGAGAATAGGGATTTAAAACAACTGTGATTAAAATGTTGGTGTTCTAATAGATAGACAGCATGTAAGGACAGGTGGAGATGTAAACAGAAAAATAGAAATCCTAATGAGGCAACAAAAAGAAATGGTACAGATCAAAAATACTATTACTGAAATGAAGAATGCCTTCAATAGACTTAGTAGACTGATACAACAGAGGAAATAATCTACAAACTTGAGGGCATTTCAGAAGAAACACTCAAATTTAAAAGTAAAAAGAAGACTTTAAAATATAGGACAAAACTGTCCAAGAACTGTACGACTACAAAAAGTGTAATATGTGCATATTGGGAATAACAGAAGAAGAAATAGAAAAAAGAAAAGTTAGAAATACTTGAAGCAATACACCAAAGTAGAGATCCAGGAATCTCAGAGAACATCAGCAAGGATAATTTTTAAAGAACCTTATAACTGAGAAAATCATATTTAAACTACAGAATATCAAAGATAAAGTAAAAATGCAAAAGAACCCAGAGGAAAAGATGACAAATACAGTTAGCTGACGTTTGATGAAGGAGCAAAAGCAATACAGTACAGCAGAGTCTTTTCAACAAGTGCTGCTAAAGTAACTGAATATTCACAAGCAAGATGAACATCCTTTTTGGCTCAACACCAAAAACACTGTCCATGGAAAGATTAATAAACTGGACTTCATTAAAATTAAAATGTCTACTCTGTGAAAGACTGTCGTGAGAATAAAAATACAAGCCATAGATCAGGAGAAAATATTTGGGGCAAATACATTTTTTTTCAAGAATCATTACCCAAAATATACAAAGAACTCTTAAAATGTAACGATAAGGAAGCAAACAGTCCAAGTAAAATATAGGAAAAGATACACAGATGGAAAGTCCGCATATGGAAAGATACTCCGTGTCATATACCAATAGGCAAATGGGAATTTAAAGCAACGGGAAGCCACTGCACACCTGTCAGAACAGCCACAACCCAGAGCACAGATAGCACCACATGTTGGCAAGGATGGAGGGGGTGTGCAGAATCGCACCGTCACTACAGAGGAAAATCTCCTAAGCTTCAACTCGCACAGCAAAGGTATTTGTTTTGTGATACCAGAGACACCTGTGCTTCATCTCGGATGATCCCCATACCCTACACCCCTTCTCTGATGTTATCCATGAGATCGGTGGCCAGTGCCTTTCTCAACCCCTCTATGAAGCTTTTCCAGTTGCATCTCTACATACCACCTCCTCATCTCACACTCACATCTGCCATCTCGCCTGACTCGCTTCAAGAGACGACAGAAGCCCAGCTGTGATGGGTTTATTGCAGCCCTAGCAGATGTGCCATCACTGGTGGGTTAAAGGCGCCAAAGCTGGTTTCTATAAGCTAGCAACTGGTACCTGATTCCTCTCCAAATGCTAGCTTTGAACCCTGACAAGAAAATGCTTTGAAACAAATGAAGCCATTTTCAGGTCTGGCCAGAGAGACAACTCCCAGGCGTTGCACGGATGGTGAGGTTTAACATTGCTTCTGAAGCCACATTGGTAGCCAGCCTCTGATGGGAAAGAGAAGAGTTTCGGGAACAAGCCTCACTGTCGTGACTGCCCTGAGCCAAGGTGTCAGCTTCCCTTGATTCCAGAGCAGATGGCCTTTCCCCAGCCACATCTGCCAAAACTCTGCCGCCTTCTTCCCTCATGACCCCTCACATCCCAGAATCAAGTGGAAATGTTCCCTTGTTTAGCCTCCAAAGCATTCATACTTCTCATGGTATTTTAAATATTCAATTTGTAACATAAAATGTCTAACTATCTAATCTCCCTATTAAATGGTTAAAAAAAAGCCAGAGCATATTTTTTAATCCCACAGTAGCTAATGCCATATCCTGACCTAGTGGAAATTCAGTATTTGACACCCTGAAGAGATGGTCTGCCACCATCACTAGAGTGTTGCTAAGTTAGTATTTATTCCTGTTTTCTAAAATATTTGAAAGTCTCAAAAAGAGATATTCTAATAGATGCCAATGGGTGAGAAGAACTGTTAAGATTCAATTTGAGTTTTTATGTTTTGTTTAAAAAGAAAAGATTGTTTACTTCAAAAATCCAATACTTAAAGATTTCCGTATGTAAGTCATTGGCAGTAAGCAGAAATGTGTAATATGATAAAGCAACATTTAAATTATTAATAACAATTAAGCAATGTAGAACAGAATGCTTTTTTTCCCCTGCCCCTGAAATGTATATGCTGTTCCTTGGAGAGCAGTTATGTAACATATTACTGAAATCCTACCTACCCCACCACAAAGATGGTATGGAGACTTACAGCTCTCCTCCTATATCATCCTAAGAATTGCCCAGTCATCTTCGCAGGCTTTCCTTCTAGGTGTTCACCTTGCACCCAGGGTTGCAGACAGGTGCTGCAAGCCGGCATGCCAAGGGGCAGGAGCCAGACCCTGAAAATTAGAGAAAAACACTTAAACCCATGACTCATGCTGGTTGTAGTTATCAGAACCACTAAGATGCCAGAACAGTCCATTTTGTATTCATTGTCCAGATTTAACTCAGGACAGTGACAATCTTTGGTTTGTGATCCTTTAAACTAGTTAATTATAGGATGGAAAATCAGAATCACAGTAAGAAATGTCAGAGTGTTGCCTGTTTTCTTCACAAACACAGAGCTTCTCCAGCAAATGACTTCAATGGGGCAACAGAGAAACACATGGCAAAATCATCCAAGATTAGCTTCGAAAGGGGCCTTTCTGCCTGGGGCACTGATTCGCAATTGATTCAGGAGAGCTAGAAATTTGGTCCAATCTCTTGCTTATACAAATGAAGGGAAGAGATCCAAACAGTACAGATATACCCAGGAAGCCTCTGCACCCAGAACCTCTGGAACAGTGAGGGAATCCTGCTCAGTAGAGGGCCTGGGAGGTATCAGGAAGCCAAGAATGCTACGTCTAACTCACTGTCTTTAATAGTGTAATGGAGCAGGCAATGGCCAGGATCTCCCCAAGTGTAGACCCCAGACCAGACCAGCAGCAATCACATCACTTTGGGGCATGTTAGTAAAGAGCCCCAGATCTATTGAATCCTAAACCCTGGAGGTGAAACCCAACAATCTGTTTAACAAACCCTTTAGGCCCTCACTTGGGAAGCCTACTACAGGGGATAATCAGATTATCACTGTGATACCTTTTGGAAAAGCTGAACTTGCTTCTGGATGTGGACTGTGAGTTCTGCAAACTCACTGAGAACCCCACTGCCAATACACTATCAAGGTCATACTCAGAAGAGTTAGAAAAAAGACTCCACTTTCCTATCCAGCAAAATGCATCAACAATTTCCAGAAATGGGGAATACGGTGTCAATTCCAGTGAGCCACCTCCAGTGGGATCTGCTGTGGGATACAGTTGCCTATATTATCAATGTCATCATTGTCATCACCACCATTATCATCACTGCCAAGATTTACATAATGCTCCCTTTATGCAAACCATGCTCTTAGAACCTCATAAATATCAATCCATACATGCACATAATCATAACATTGGCATTATTTTTAATTTTTCCCATTTCACAGGTAAGAAAACTGAGGCAAATAAAAATTGAATGATCTTTCCATAATCTCACCACTCCTAAGAGTCAGGGGAGGGTTTTGAACCCAAGCAGACTGCCTTCTGAATCACTTTATAAGCTCTGTGCGAGAGAGGCAGCCTAGGTAGTTCGTTAACACCTACCCAAACCGCTCTATCTTCTACCATTCTTCCCCGGTGAGCCAAACCACAGCCATCCCAAACAACTTGCTTCTCCTTGCGTAAAGCTGGCCCCTACTTCCTTGACTAGATTTCCTACCTCCAGCTTTTCTCTCCCTTGGAAAATTCTTGCTTTTAGCTTTGGATAAGCCACTGCTTCTTGTCCTTCCTCTGGACAAGACTTTCCTGGGTGCCTCCTACACAGACTTTTATACTGTTTTCCTTCTGCTTCCATTGGTCACACCTGCCTCAGAGTGGCTATTACGTTGTATTGGAACCACCTACCTGTCTCCCCTTAACTTGAGTCTCAGAGCAGAAATTATCACTTCACTTTTTCTTTGTCATAGCCACATCGCACAGCATAGGTGCAAATAAGTATTGATTGAATGAGTGGAGGAACTAGACAGGGAAAAGTGAGACTCTCACCCCAGGAAGGGCAAAAGATAAAGCTCAAGACCAGAGAGTGAACTGAAGGAATAATGAAGTGTTCCGAGCTGGTGTGAATTACACACTGGGTTGCATAATCAAGACAATACAATGTATATCAAGACAGCTATCCAGATTCAATCCCCATGATAATGAAGTTCCCTCTGTCTTAATCCTTACACACAAAAAAAAATAACCAAAAGAACCTGATATTAACCAATAAGTTATTTTTCTATTGTTCTGCCTCTGCCTTCCAAAGAATGTAACTTTGAAATAATCTACTTTTTGTCATTTTCTTTATGCTTTCTTAAGCCTTTCTGTCTGAAAATCCAACCTCTTCTTCTTGGTTCAGCAAAACATTTATACTGCATTATGGAATGAAGTGCTGCCAGATTCTAGAATTGAAAACAAAGCCAATTAAAATCATTAAACTAAACTGTTGTTATCTTGTCTTTTTACAGTATACATTATTGTAATGTATATTACATTAAGCTGGGGATATAACTCAGTAGTAGAACCCTCGCCTGGCTTGTGTCCTGGGTTTGATCCTAAAATCTCCCAAGAAACATATGTGTGTGTGTGTGTGTGTGTGTGTGTATGCACATACATATATATGACACATGCAATATATATACACATATAGTTATATATGTTTATGCCTGTGTATCAATATATTAAGAAAGAGTAAAATTACATTTAAACTACAGGAACCCAGATGGCATATTATTTAAATAAACTGCATATTATTTTAATAAGAAGTCCTTCATATTAAGAAATTTCATGATTTTTCTTTTCAGAAGATTGCTCTGGAAAGTCAAAGCCAGCTCAAAATGGTTTCTGGGTGAAATTCTCTAGAGTTTTGCATCTACTCACTGTTTAGCTTGCCAAATGATAATGGAGAAAAACATTGCAAAGGGAAGATTTAGGACCTTTGGATACATCCCTGGAAAGCCCCAGAAAAGAGGGGGGCATACAGTCCTATGTCACTGAATGACAGGTGCACATTCCAAGAAATGCATCGTTAGGTGATTTTCTTGTTGTGCTAATATCATAGAACATGCTTACCAAACAGATAGCTATGACATCATTAGATGCTGTAATTTTACAAGAACACCATAGTACATATACTCCATCTTATTAGGCATGTGGTTATGGGGCACAAGACTATATTAAAGTGGAACACAACCCTAAGTGTAAATGTAAAGTAAAAGCCCATATGCTTACAGTTTAAAAGTAACAATGGTATCTAGAACTGTGTTGAAACCTGCTGTATTTTCGGAATACAAGGCCCCAAACTTTTACGGTTTACACTTTGTTTGGTTAGACACGTACAGATAAGCACACAACTAAAGAAAGTGGCCTACCGTAATCAGACAGAATCAGTGCAAACACCAACAGGCTTCAAGTGTCTGGCATAGGAAGAGATCAAATATGGAGTGATGAAGACTACCGTTTCCAGCATCTCATTCCTGCCTTGCTGGGAAGGAGAAGTACAGAGATGAGAAAAAATATAGAGAGTAAAACCTTAGGTTGTGCATAACTTGTTCTACAAGTGTTCCACAAGACAAGCAAACACTTCTGATAATAAATTTTAACTTGACAAATGGGTGGTATGCAATATAAGTAGTTTGTGAGGCCAAACACTATTTGGTCGTATCACAAGTGAGCTGCCCATGTGCTCTCTCTCTCTCTCTCTCTCTCTCTCTCTGCAGTACTGTGGGTAATCATCTCCCAACAGCAACAGATTGTGGAGGAGATCTCATCTGCAGAGGAGAAAAAGGCAGAGGAATCCCTCACTTCAAATCTGATTAGGGAGATGTCCAAGATGTGGGAAACAGTGCAAAATTTTGTAGAAAAGCACCACCTGAATAAGGCTACAGCACTGTGTGTGATGAATCTGTTTAATGACAATGCAACATAGGATTTCCATGAAATCCTCAAAAAGAGGCAAAAGCAAGTGTCACTGGATAGATCCCTGTTAAAATTTCACAAAAAGGAAGAGTCCATTGAGCCAACAGATAGCGGTGATTCCGTTAGTGACAGTGAAAGTCGTCCTACATAGTAACCCTCTTCTTTCTTGTCTCCCTCACACCAGCCACGAAAGTTTTCAAAGGTTAATTTTATTTTTCATTACATTTTGTATTTTCTTTACTATTTGCATTATATTACAGTATTATAATCATCTTCTATGAACATTTTGGGGTTCTGAAATATCTGAGTTTTCATTATTAAGGGGAAATTCACTTTGATGTACAAGCACTTCGGATTACAAGCACATTTCAGGAATTAATTATTCTTACAAATCAGAATTATTTTTGTGCATCCAATATTCTATATGGAAGGCTTCTAGCCAGCTGTCTCACTGAGCTGACTGTCACTTAGGTACAGGACATTCACAGTCACAGGTATCCTTTGATCGTGCACTGCCCACTACTGCCAGAGGGAGCATGCAAAAGGAAAAGAAAGATGGAACAAAAAGAAATCACAGAGAAAGAAGCGGTGGGTGGAGTAGGAACGGGGAGACATCAAGTAAATCACCAACTGCACAGAGTAGGCACTCAAATTATTTGGTGAAATCTTAATTCAATTTTAAGGAATATTTACTCCTGTTTAATTGGTTTAAACATGTCTCGTATAACTGACCATAGCTGTTGATCCAAAAAGAAAACACAAACTACTGGCTGCATGTTCTGATTGATGAAATGTAAAAAACCACATTCCTAATTAGTATTTGAAATTCTTGAGTGAAGTCATCAACAAGCTGTGATAGAAACAAAACAAAACAAAAAAACTTGAAATAACTACAAGTAAATTGTCTCCTTTTTGACTTTTTTCCCCCACAGCAAAAGGGATTGAACACAGAGTCTTTGCACTGAGCTATATCTCTAGCCCTCTCTTTGTTTTTATTTTGAGACAGGATTTTGCTGTCATTAAATTGCCCAGGTTGGGTTTGAACTTTTGATTCACGTCCAGTTTGACTCCCCTTTTAAATAACGTAGAAAGTCAAAACTTTCTGGTCTTAACATTAGGGTTGTTTTGTTTTGTTTTGTATTTTCATTCTATATGTTTGATCACTTCACAAGTATTATACAGCTCATATTTATCTTAGAATAAGAAAGGCATAGATAATATTCACTAATGAGCCAAAACAGACAAAACTTGAAAACATTAATGGAGGTGAAGTAAACAGTTAAACAGGCCCTGAGCTTCTGTTTTGCTCTAAGCCCAGCGACGGGTGCTTGCTTTATGTTTCTGTGTACTATTTTGTTGGTTTAGGGCCTAATCCACTATCCTACAGCTTCCATTTTTCAATGCTGCTTGTTAATAGTGTAGCATTTATTTATCACCTACAGTGCATTTTCAGTACTTTCTGAAGAAGTGACTTCTGTCCTTTAAGTACTGATTTAAAACAAATTAGAAAAATTTAATTCTGATTTTACTTTTGTCCTAAGCTCTATATTCAGTAACCATGTATGTTTAATAAATTTAAACTGTGTACAGTCTAATGATACAGATTTTTCTGGCATTATAATGCTCTTGAAAATCACTAATTTTCTTAAGTTCCATAATTTCAGACTTGATACTGTGAATACTTTTATGGAAAGGGAAAGAAAATTTGATATTTATTAAGTATCTTCTTTGTGTTTTCTCCTTTGTATGTTGGGCATTTTGTACGACAATCCATTTCAGTGTAAGCATATTACCCTTATTTTACATCTTAGCCAAATGAGATTGGCTTGCCTCATGTCACACTGCTAGGAACAGCAAAGGCAGAATTGGATCTAGGTATGCTGAATCCTGGGGTCTTGAAACAGACAGAGGACTGTACAACAAGTAGAAGGGGCATCAGAAATCATCCTTTCCAGTGTGCTAACTGCCTCCCTCGCCCGTTTGCTCACAACCTTCCCAATACACACATTCCACAGACAAGAACACTGAAAAATCAAATAATTTCAATACTTCACCAAACCATAAATTACACAAATGGTAAACATACTTATACAAAGTAACATACAGCAATTTGAAATATGAAGGCTAATTTAGTCCCCTCTATTCACTGATTTAAAGTCATCTTTATTGGGATGTAACACATTCAGAAAACATCATCAATTTATGGTACACAAATGAATTTATGGTACACACACTTGAAACCATGCCAACAACCAACATGCAGATTTCCACAAGACCCAAAAGATACTTTGTGTTTCTTTGTACTCTCCTCTTCCTTCTACCTACAGCACAAGGCAAAAATTTATCTACACTGGTCACTGTTGATTAGCTTTCATGTTCTAGAATTTTATAAAATTTGATGACTTTGAGATTTATCCTCGATGTTTAGTGTATTGGCAGCTTGTTCCTTTGTATTGCTGACAAGTACCCCAGTGCATGGATAGATCACAATTTCCCCATAATCTGCTAGAAGATTTTTTAGTTATTTCCAATTTTTTGGCCATTATAAATAAAATTGCCAGGAACTGCTGTATACAAACTTTTGTGCTATTGAATTTTTTTTCTTGGATAAATACCTCAGCATGAGATGGCTCATTAAGTGTATTTTTATGTTTTAAGAAATGGATAGTCTCCTAAGGTGGTTTTTACTACAGTATCTTACATTTCATCAGCAACACTGTGTTTAAGGTCCTCTACATCTCTGCCAATACTTAGTCAACATTTGCAGTCTTAAAATTTAGCCGTTCTAGTATAGGTAATGGTTTCTGTTTCTGTTTCCCCATGACCAATAATGCTGAGCATTTCATGTGTTTATTAGATATCTGCATAAATTGTTTTGTAAAGTGTCTGTTATTTTACTCATTGATAATTAATTGTTTGCTTGTTACAGACTAGTAATCATTCTCTGTTCTGCACAAGAATTATTTGTAAGATATATACTGAGGTAGTTTCACAGAAAGGACTACAAAATCATGAGTTCTCCTCTACTCAAGAGATGGATAGGAATTCCACACCCATTGAGTCCAAGATGAGTTCAGAGGCCTGCAGGCCATGCGGAGGCTCATGTCTTTGGGAACTGAGGAGAATCTCTGCCAACAGCCACACGTGTGGGCTGGAAGCAAATCCTCCCCTAGTCAAGACTTTGGGTGACTTCACCTCAACCAATGGCACCACTACTACTGCGACTGAAAGAGTAAATGGTAGAGGTGTTGAGATGCTCGATTTGAGAGTAATTTAGTACACAGAAATAGATAATTAACACAGCAGTGCCACATTCTATGACTGGCCTTTTGCTTTGCTTTCCTAAGGTTATCTTTAGAAGAGCAAAAACATGTTTGTTTG
Source organism: Fukomys damarensis (assembly GCF_012274545.1). Classification (NCBI taxonomy): domain Eukaryota; kingdom Metazoa; phylum Chordata; class Mammalia; order Rodentia; family Bathyergidae; genus Fukomys; species Fukomys damarensis. The sequence continues at coordinate 7,520,085 of NW_022900927.1, forward strand.
TTTTTGAGACAGGGTCTCACTATGTAGTTGAGACTGACCTAGAACTCACTATGCAGCCCAGGCTGGTCTCAAACTCACAGCGATCCTCCTGCCTCAACTTCCTGAGTGCTGGGATTATAGGCAGGCGCCACCACTCCCGGATAACAAAAACATTTTTATAAAATCCATCCTTTAAATGGTTCATGATTTCTTTGCCTAAAACCTCTACCTGCCTTAAAAACACAAAGATTTTCTTCTATGTTTTCATCTAGAATATTTATCAGTTTGGCTCTTAAATTGACTGTAAAGACTACAGTAATGCCTCAGTTCATGAATGCTTCTGTTTTTAAACAATTTGGTTCACAAACAAAAGCATTCAGGAAAATTTCACTTCCATTCACAAACTCCACATCAGGTGACAAATAGGCCCACAGCCACCTTCCCCACACAAACACAAATGCAGCCATCTTCCCCCAAATCATAAAACAATTAAGTTTGTAAACCAAGGCACCACTGTATTTTGAACATAACCTGAGGCAATAATCAAGACTTTTTGTTCCATACAAACATCTAGTTGCTGCACCAACACTTGCTAAAAAGACGTTTTTTCACCGTCTATAGCTGGATGTAGTGGCATCTGCCTGTAATTCCAGGTACTCAGAAGACTAAGGATGGAGGATCACAAGTTCCTGGCCAGCACTGGCAACTCCACAACCTAATGAAACCCTGCCTTAAAATAGAATAAAAAGGGCTGGGGATGCAGCTCAGTGGTAGACCACCCCACAGTTTGATCCTCAATACTGCTAATAATAACAATAATAGTAATAATAAAATAATGCCATCTTTTAAAATCAATTGATCATAATTATAACAGTCTGTTTATGGAATTTTCCTTTGATCTATATGTTTACTCTTTCACCAGTATTACACTGTCTTGATTACTGCAGTTTATTCACTAAGTATTAAAATGAGGAAACAGAGTACCTCCAATTTTGTTCATCTTTTTGAAAAGTGCTTCAGTCATTCACATTTTGATGTACCTTCTACAATCATCTCAATTTGCACCAAAATAGCCTGCTGATACTTTGATTGGGAATGCACAGAATCCATAGATCAAGCTAGGAAGAACTGAACTCTTGAAAGGATTGCATCTCCAGTGTATATTTTTAATATCATTTAAATTCAAGGCAGATTACTAGTTTGGAAAACCAGATTTGAAGGAAAATTACTATTGTTCAATTGCTTGCCTTTCTCTGAAGGTAATTTTACAGAGTTTAGATTCTTGACTCAACTGCACAGTTTGGATGTCCCTCAGTTTCCCAAACTAAAGAGAGGATATTTACTCCTGAGGATTACAGCTGGACCATTATATGGGGATGGAGTTGGGGAGTAGAATTGAATAAGAACCAAGACATGTCAGCCTGGCGTGGTGGTGTATGCCTGTAATTCCGGCACTCGGGAGGCTGAGGCAAGAGGATCGCTATGAGTTTGAGACCAACCTGGGCTATACAGTGAATTCCAGGGCAGTCGGTACTACATAGTGAGACCCTGTCTCAAAAAACCAAAAAAAAAAAAGAACCAATACATATCATGTAAAGGTACAAGATAAATGTAACTGTATTGTTTGCTTTAAATGTACCAATAAACTTAATAGGGGGAAAAAGCATAATCTTGTTTCACTATGAGGATTTGAGGAAATAAATGTTTTCCTAGAATAGTTCTGAAGAACAATCCTTTCCAGAATGCATCTTAGCTGGGCATGGCAGCACACATCTATGATCCCAGCACTCTGGGAGGCTGAGTCAGGAGGATTCTAGCTCAGCCTGGGTGATTTAGCAATTTAATGAGACCCCTCTTCAAAAAAATTTTAAAAAGGAACAGAGTTATACTTCAGTGTGAAGACCCTGGGCTCAATCCCTAGTAGTAAAAAATATTAAAGAAAAATGAATCTTAATAAATTTGTTTGTTTGGATTTCATTCTCTGATGAACTACAAAAACAAGCAGCTAGTTTTATGCTTAAACCTGACATAGAGCTGGCCCTCTTACGTTCATTCATTCAACAAATATTTATTATGTACCAAGCCTAAATTAGGCATTGGGTACTAAGTGTGTGTGTGTGTGTGCGCGCGTGTGTGTGTGTGTGTGTGTGTTCGTTCTTGTGTATGTCTTTCTTTATCTATAAATTTATATAAAAACTATTGTAATTGTTCTGTCCTCCTTCCATTAACAGACCTCAGATTAAAACTACGTATCAGTTTTAATATCAGTATATCAGTCTGTTATCAAAGTTATTTCTTTCTGCTTATTTTGTCCCTGATGTTGTTACAGGGGCATGATTTCTCTAGCCGTAGCCCTCAAGTTTTGAACATCACAGAGATGAGGTTAGAGGTAATGACAGCCTAAAGCCTGTGCGGAGCCGGGCTCCTGCCATCCCACCTTACATAAAAACACCACAGCCAACGATATTTACTAGATGCCTTCCGAGTGTCTGGAATTGAACATCTTGCAGGCTGTCATGTCACTTTCATCATTACTGTAACCGTACCATTTTCCTGTGATGATAGGGGGAAAAAATGAAAAGATGGGGCCGAACTGTCAGGAGCCTCCCACAAGGTGTAATCACCCACGTGAAAGGCGATGGAAGTCAAGACCTGTGGCACAGGAAACAGAGAGGGGTGAGTGGATGGATGTGGGGAACTGGTCAGCTGACGGATTACATGCGAGATCTCAGAGAACAGTGCCCAGGGAGCCACAGCTGCTGGACGCTGCTGCCTTTGATGAGATGAACCAGTGAAGGGAACTTGAGGGCTGTGACTTATTTGTGTTAATCTTATGTTTTTAAGACCCCAAATGGATATATGAGGACAAACTTAACCTGGCATTCAAAGGAGAAACTCGGAGTAAAGGAGCAACTTTCCAGTCGCAGTGTCTGCTTAAGAGAGACATGTAGAGAAAGAAGAGAACAGACCCCAGGAACGAGGTTTTTAGGGAATCTAATATTTAATAGAAAAACATGAGCACAAAAGGGAATTATGGAAGTACAGAGAGAAAGTTATTTGGGAAACCAGTACAGAGGAGGAAGACAGAAGAAATACACGTTCAGAGACGGGTATGGGAGATAGGGCGGGCACGGTGTAAAACGCGGCTGAGAGTGCGAGTAGAATTAGAATTGAATTAACAATTTGATAATCTTGGAGAAAGAAGGAAAGGAGAGGAATTCAGGAAAGGAAAAAAGGAAGTAAAGAAAAAGAAAGAGAAAGAAATAAAGTGAGGAAGAAAATGACATCTCAAGACAAAATAACAACAGCAAAATAAAAACCCTGAACTATGATTCTACCGATAGACTGGACACTCAAGTTTCAACTCCTCTTCTCATTCTCTACTTTGGCTATCAAGAGGAATATAGCTTTCTTCGCCTTTTGACAGACTAGAATTATGTCAGTGTTCTCTTCTGAGAAGAATTCTAGATGTGAAATTATTCAGCTTTAAATGATTAAAAAAAATTTTTTTTCACCACCTAAGTAAATGCTCATGAGCATTTGACTGTAGTCCATGCCTTCTCTATGGCAGTTAGCACCTGGAGCCCAGTGGTTCCGTTGTCATTTAGACAACACAGAATTGGCAATGTATATACAAATGTCCTGTGCCCATGGGGAAAGTAGATTTGAAATGAAACAAGAAGCATTTCAAAGCAAACTAAACCAGAAGGTATCAAGACAATCTATACTAAATTTGCTTTTTGACATGATTTTTAAATTTTCTTAAATAGAATTGTAGACTAGAAATCACCTGAACCTAGCTGACCTCACTACGTCTCATACTGTCACAGTGATCAAAGGCCACACACATAAATACTCTTTAACAACCACCAAAGGTTATACAAATGTCATATATTTTCATTGCTGTTTTTAACTAATTATGAATCCGACTTAAATTTCCAAAGACAATTAAGACAATCAACAGAACAACCCTCTTAAAAATTGACAGGAGAGCTTTTACTTTTTAAAATTCAGACATAATTCATATCCTATAATTTCGGTGGTATTTTAAAAGCTCTACCCTGATCCCCTCTCAAAAACAAACAAGTAAACCCACAAGTAAATGTCTAATTTTGTCTCTGCCTTAGCACGCTGTCTTACTTTAAAAATAACTCTTACCTTATCCCAATGGTGAAGGTTACCCCCGCCCATCGGCTTCAACGCTTACCTTCCCCGTGGACCGTCCTTGACAGGATCTGAAAGTTATGCCTGTTCTATGTTTCTACCTGACGGGGACCAGCCCGGGTTGCGCTTCTTCTGCTGTTCTTGGATTGTTCCGGGCATGTGCGAGCTCTGTCTTACCAGATTCAACAGCAGTTATGAGAGATGGCATTGAACAATTCCATATTTCAACTGTAATTCTTTTCCAGTTCCTCACAGAGACTAACCTACATCATAAATACATGTTTAAGGAACCCTTCTACACTGTTGGTGGGAATGCACCTCACTATAGTCATGGAAAGCAGTATGGAGGTTCCTCAAATAATTAAAAGTAGAGTTACCATGTGATTGAGCTACACCACTCCTTGGTGGATTCCTGAGAGAATTAAAATTAGTGTACTGTAGAGACACCTACATATCCATGTTTATTGCAATGCAATTCACAATAGCTTAGCTGTGAAAGTAGCTTAGGTGTTTGTCAACAGATGAGCTGAAAACAAATTACATATATATTCTTTATCAGTTCATTATATGTAATAGTACTCAGTCATTACTCAACCGTAAAGAAAAAACAGTTCATTTGCAGGAAAAATGGACAGAATTGGAGATCATTGCATTCAGTGAAATGAACCAGACTGAGAAAGTCAGATATTCCATGTGCTCTCTTATATGTGAAATGTAGCAGAAGTTATAATTATTTTCAGATAACATGAAAGTAGAAGGAAAACTATTAGAGAGAGGAAGAGGACCGGGGAGGAGGACAACAGAGAAAGGGTCCAGTAGGGGGAGGGATCAGAGTATGTTAGTTACATACTTGAACATGGCGAAATGATTTCACGAATCTGTACAGTTATATGCACAAATATAAAAAGGAACAAGAGAAATAGCATGAGGCTGTGTGTGGGATAAAAACCAAAGGATCAACAGTTAGAAGACCAAGATCCTACCTCGGTGATGTTACAGACCAGCTGCTGGCACTGAATAATTTACTCCACGGCCCTGAGCTTTCCTCATCTGCACATGAGAAAACCAGGCTAAGTCAGTTAATTCTGAGATAACGGAGATTCCATTGTCTGTAAATTTAATTCATAGATTCTATCCTACAGTTATCTTCAGAATCTCTCCCTAGAAAGCTTACAACACCAGAAGTCCATTTTCAGAGTCTAACCTCTTAGTATTGCTGCTACTTCTTTTATTAACATAGTATTTTCCTAGCTTAGCACCTATTATGCTTCATGCCCTGGGCACTTTCCTTGTATTATCTCATTTAATATTCACCTCTCTGAGGTAGGATGCCAAACAGAACTTGTAATGCAAGCCATAGAAACCAGTTGGTGCTGATTTAAGAAGACTATTAGACAGTTCATGGTGTCATCAGAAAGACTAGAAAACCACTTTTGAGATTTTACAGGCAACAACACCACCTAAAACCACACTACCATTCCACTTTGGTGATGTGGCCACATCTGCTCTAGGATGTGTCCAGCACATCCTATAAAACTAACATTTTTAACACTAAACACCAAATGCCACCACTGCCATTGCTACCATGCCACTACTGGTACCTCTGACCTGCAACTCTGAAGCCTCCTAGCTGCAAGAGAAGCTGAGAGAATAAAAAGTTGCCATTATTAGTGAAAGCATTCCTGAGACAGAGGACAGAGAATGCACATGCTAAACAACCACAAAGAATTACTCATTTCCACTGTAAATAACCTCACTGTTTTCAATCTCTATTTTTCCAACTATAGAATGAGGCTTAACAAGATTAAATAATTTACCCCAGCCAGGTGTGATGGAGCATGCCTGTAATCCCAGCACTCTGGGAAGCTGTAGCAGGAGGAACATAAATTCAAGTACAGTCTGGACAATGGAAATTTTTTTTTAAATGCAAAAGGCCAAAGATGTAGCATAATGTGAAGGCCATGGGTTCAATCCCCAGTACCACAAAATTACATACATACCTACATATACACATACCCAAGGCTACAGAGAGGGCAAAGTCAGTGTGTGATCTACACACCTTGGTCTCTCCAGTAATGCTGCCCACTCGCTGGGCTCCCCTTGCACTCAATACCTTACACTAGACTAAAGACTCAAAGGATAAGTTAGTTTGAGTTGTAGATTTATCTTCATCATCGGGGTCACTATCATCACTGCTACCATTATATTTAAAGGCAATCTGCAAAGTTGTGACTCTATGACCCACCTACCCACAACCTCAAGTCACCCAGAATACTCATTGATACAGGTAGACATGAAGGCACATCTACACTTTTTTAAAAGTAGTTTCCATAAACAAACATGAGCATAGAACAATAATTCTGGTCAAGGACAGCTAATAACTCTGCCAAAGTTCAGTACCAGGCAATGTTGGAAACTGTTTTCATCTTCTAAAACAGCTACCATTTTACAACTAAACACCAATAGCTCTTTGAATCACAATCTTTTTTCCCTGTAGTTGTTTCCACTGCAGTTTTGAAAGAGGAAATCAGCAGGTCCTCTGGTAACAGCTCAGCTCAATGGGGAGGACCTTGCACACTTACAGAGTGAGAGCAGCCCCACAAAATGAGCATAGGAGAGCAGCCGGACAGCCCATTCCTGACCGCATGTGGTAAGGAGCAAGAAGGAGAGCAGCATGGATGAATCAAACCTAGGGATGGGCCCCAAACCACATTTTATGGTTACAAGCATCAAACATCATCTCCTTTGCCGCAAACCTTCAGCCAGAACTGAAAATAAGAACCAAAACTTTAACAAGTCTCCCCTACTCTCTGGCTCCCAGTCTTCTTTGGCAATCCCAAAAGTCAGCACAGGGAGGATGTCAGGGAGAGCCTAACAGCAGGAATAATCCATAGAAAGGCTACTACTCACTTTTAAAGGAATCAAACACTAGCTATATTCTTACTCTGTAGGCAGCAACCTTCCTGCAATTCTGTTCAAATACTGAACTTTGAATAATTTCTGAATATTAGTTTTATTTCCCTCCATGCATACATACATATAATCAGCTCCATCTCACTGGAGAAAGTGGGTGAAAAATGTGTACTCATTTCCCTTAGTCATATGACTCTAATTTAAAACACACTTTTCCCAGCCTCCTACACCAACCAAAACTATTCATTTCACTGATTCTAACAACTCACTTAAAATAAGCAATAAAAGAAACAGAGCTTCCTCCTGTGGCCTAGAACTTTCCCAAAGCTTGGGCCTTCCAGCAATCACAGACCTTTTCACTACAGTGCCTTTCTTTAACCATAGCTCCTAATCAAGTTGACAACAAAGCTCAACCATCACAAACAGGAAAATGTGATTCATTCATGAGAAAAAGAAAGACATTGACAGAAACTATCCCTGAGAATCCTAGTCAGTGTACATACATGATGATTTTATATTAATCGCATTAAGTATATCAAAGAGCTGAGTAAACCAAGGACAAAGAACTATGGGAAAAATGGGAGAATGCTGTACAAACAAGCAATGGCTAGCAAAAGAAAGAGTCAGAAACTACAAAAAGTACAAATAGAAATTACAGACCTGAAATATACAATAGCTGAAGGAAAAATTTTATTAGAAGAGTTCAACAATAAATGTGAGCAGGAAGAAGAAAGAATCTGTGAACTTATTAGATCGAGGGGTAATTGAGGGTACATAAGCGTGAGAAGCAGTAAGAAAAAAGAAACAAGAAAAGTGACAATGCATAAGGTATTTGTGCGACAACATCAAGTATATTAAAATACAAATTATATTAGCAAAGAGAGACAGGGTAATAAAAAGGGGAAATAGATTATTTGAAGTTATAATGACAGAACTCCCACATTTGATAGAAAAATATGAATGTGCACTTCCCCAAAATTTCAACAAACTCCAAGCAAGTTGAATTCAAAAGTATACACACTGAGAAATATTAAAATCTAATGGTCAATTGTCAAAAGAAAAATTGGAAAGCAACAAAAGAGAAGTACTTTGTCATATACAAGAGATCCTCAATACGAAAAACAACCAATTTCTCATCAGAAACCACAAAGGTCAGTGGGATAGCATAATTAAAGCACTGAAATAAGAAAAATAAAAATAAAAAAAACACTGGTTAACTCAAGAATTTTGTACATGGCAAAAATATTCTTCAAGACTCAAGAAGAAGGGCCAGGGATTTAGCTCAGTGGTTCTGCATAGTTCCGCAGCCTGTCTTGCAAGCCTAAGGTTCCGAGTTCCATCCCTGGTACCAAAGAAAAGGAGAGGGGGGAGGAGGAAATTAAGACTTACAGATAGAATTTAAGAAAGTTTATAATTAGTAAATCTACTCTACATGAAATGTTAGAGGATGCTCTTAGTCTGAAATGAAAGTACATTAGACAATAAGCCATTCAAGGAAATAAAATCAGCCATAAAGATAAGTAAATATAAAAAGTTTGTATTTTTATTTTTTGTTTATAGCACTACCTTGTTCCTAAATGATTAATTACAAAGAAAATCACTAAATAAATGTATACAGGAAAGGAAATAAATAATAATCAAAAATGGTATGTTAGAAAAAAACATAAAAGAAGGCATTAATGGAGGTATTGAAAAATATGAAAGATAGACATACAGAAAACTATCAAAGTAGGAGATGTTCTTTTTATCAGCAATCATTTTAGATGAAAAATGATTAAACTCATCAATCAAAAGACAAGTTGGCAAAATAAATTTTTTAAATAATGGAATGATATTCTGCTTTTAGAGCTTCTTGGCCTCTTGGCTAAGATCAAGTGTAAGAGCTAAAGACACAAACAGGTGGCAAGTGAAAGGATGAAAATGATATTCCATGCAAATAGTAACCAATAAGATTATATTAATATCAAACAAATAAATTTCTAGAAATAATTACTGAGGCAAAAAGAACATTAATTAAAAGGTCAATTCTTCAAGAATATATAACAGTTATAAACATAGAGGCACCACAAACAGAACCTCAAAATGTATGAAGGAAACACTAAAGGAATGAAAGTAAGAGACAGTTCTCTAAGAATAAATGGAGATTTTTATATTTCATTTTGAGTGAAAAATGTGGTATCTAAACAAAAGATCAATAAGGAAATGGGAGGGTGAGTAACACTATAGCGCAACTAGACTTCACAGATGCATATGGAGCATTATCCAACAGCAGCTGAATTGATATCCTTCTCAAATGGATGTTGAACATTCTTCAGGATGCCAATATATAATACCATAAAAAATGTGGACACTGTACAAAAACTGTTCTCTGCCCCAAATGGAATGAAGATAAAAGTCAACAAGAGGAAATTGTAAAATATGCAAATATGTGGGAATTAAACAGCATATCTTAAATAAACAAAAGGACAAAGGAAAATCACTAGGAAAAAGTACAAAACACTTTGAAGTAAATGGGAAAATGGATAGTATGTCAAAGTTTATGGGATGCTACTAAAACAGTAATTAGAAAAAACATATAGCTATAAATGCTTATTTTATAAAAGAAGAATGGTCACAAATCAACAACTTAATTTTACATCTTAAATAACTAGAAAAAGAGCAAACTAAACTCAAGACTATCAAAGAAAGACAATAATAAAGATTAGAGATAAACAAAATAGAAATAATACAAAGTGGTTTTTTATATGATCAACAAAATTGACAAAAATTTTAGCTAAATGGACTTAGGAAAAGGGGAAATGATACACGATGGCTATTTCCATATACTAGTTATCTACACATTGGCTTACTGTGTCTTTAAAAAAGGAAAATTCTGTTATGTGCCACACATAGAAACACCTGGAGGATATTATGTTAAGTGAAAACTCCAGATGCAGAAAGAAATAGCACATGATCTCACTTATATGAAGAATTTTTAAAAGTGACACACAGAATAAGAGGGAAGGGTAGTTATTAGGTTCTGGGGTGCGGGTAGGAGAAGCATGAATAACCAGTTGGTCAAAGGATATAAACTCTCATTTAGTCCAGAGGAATAAGTTTAAGGGATCTGTTGTACAGCACAGTGACTATAGTTAATAAAAATGTATTCTACACTTGAAAATCACTGAGAGTAAACTCTAAGTGTTCTCACCACAATGAAAAGTATGTAAGATAATGAATATGTTAGTTTGATTTAGTCATTTAGCAATATATACATATTTCAAAAATATGATATTGTATATTATCTATATATAAATTTGTCAAATTACAAAAATCTTTAATACATGTAATAAACATGAAAAATAAAAAACAAAAATCTCCCAACAAAGTAAATTCTGAAAACAAATTTCACTAAGCATTTAAAGAAAAATTAATGGCAATCTACTCAACTCTTCCAGAACAGAAAAGGAACACATTCCTAACACAATCTATGAGATTACCATTACCCTAATACCAAAGCTAGACAGAGCTACAACAAAAAATGAAAACTAAAAATTAATATCCTTATAAGCATATTTTAATCCTTACCAAAATATCAAACTGAACATAAGAAAAATAATCAATATATAATATACCACATTCATAAAACAAAGGTAAACATCACCATATGATCATCTCATTAGACAGAAAAAACACAATAAAATTCAACACTCTTTCAATAATAAAATACACTAAGCAAATGAGGAATAGGATAGGTCATCTTCAACTTGTTGAAAACATCAATTTTTATGGAAAACCAACTAACATCATAGTGAAAGGCTGGCAGCTTTTTCCCAAAGGCCAGAAACAAGACAAGGATCGCTGCTTTCACAATTTCTATTCAGCATTGTCCCAAAGCTCTAACCAGAACAATTAGGCAAGAAAAAGAAATTAAAGGCATCCAAATTGGAAATTAATAAATAAAACTACTTCTATTTGTAACTAGATGGTACCTATATAAAGAAAATATCAAAGACACACACACACAATTACTGCAGCTTATAAATGCAGCAGTGTTGTAGGTTAAAAGAGCTACACATAAAACCAATTTGCTCCTATACATTAATAATAATAAGTAATCAAAAAGAGAAATTAAGAAAATAATTCCACTTGTAATAGTATCCAAAAGGATAAACTATTTAGGAAAAATGTAGTTAAGGAGATGACAGACTCATACACTGAAAACTACCAAATATTGATGAAAGAAATTAAATCAGATTGAGATAAACAGAGAGACATCTCATACTCACACATTAGAGAGTTAATATTGTTAGGAATGGCAACATTTTCCAAAGTGATATATAGAGACTATGCAATTGCTATCAAAATTTCAGTGGCCTTTTTGTAGAAATAAAACTTGATACTCACACTCATATGGACTTGGTAGAAGTCCTGAATAACCAAAACAATATTGAAAAAGAAACAAAAACTTGGAGGATGTGGTATCATCCATTTCAAAACTTACTACAAAGCTATAGTAAGGGAGATAGTGTGACAATAGAAAAAGAATAAACATATAGAATGAAGGAGTAGAATTAATAATCCTGAGATAAACCCAAGCATCTATGGCCAATTGATTTTCAACAAAGGGGTCAAGATCATTGAATGGGGAAAGGATAACTTCTTCAACAAATGATGCTGAAACACTTGGATAGGTACAAGCAAAAGAATGAAAATGGACCTCCTAGTGAGGAGTACTCAATATGCAAAAATGAACTCAAATGGACAAATGACCTAAATATTCATAACATTATAATAACCCAAAGGTGGAAACAACTCCATTGCCCAGCAATAGATGAATGGACAAATAAATTGTAATATATATATATATAGGATGAATCTCAGAAACTGTATTGAAAAACCAAATGCAAAAGGTCATGTATTGTTTATATGCAATATCCAGAATAGACAAATTCATATAGAAAGCACATTAGTGGCTGTAGAGGATGGAGGGAAAAGATGTGAGGAAATGATCACTTAATGGATATAGAGCATTATTCTGAAATGCTGAAAAAGTTTTGAAACTGGAAAAAAGGCATTAATGCACAGTGTTGTGAATGCACTGACTGAATTGTACACTTTAAAATTATTAACTGTATGGTAGGGTAATATCACCTGAAAAGAAGAAAAAAATGTGAATTCTATAAGTTGAAGCTTTGTCACTTTTGAAACCTTTTTTTCCCCCTCATTGAGTTTTTTGGTACATTTTAGGTATACAGTACAGTTACATTCATTATTGGGATCTTGTACCTTTACATGACAGGTCTTGGTTCTCATTTTTTCCCCTTGTCCCTGCCCTCCCTTCACCCCTCCTCCCTCCCCCTTTACAAACAGTTTATTTCCATTTCTTCATTTTCTCATATTTTTTTTCTTTTCCCTTGTTAGCTTTCCCCTACCCTTCCCATTTTCCCTACACCTTTATTCCTATTTCATATTCTGAAAACCTTGAAAGGTTACATTATGATTGTCATGAAAAGAAAAGAAATAGGTGTTTGAGTTTTTAAGTGTAGTTTTATTGACTAAACATTTCATATCACATATGTGTTTCTTATTAATGATGATTCTCAAGGCTTTGATGAGATCATCACTAGAATGTCTTGATCAGGAATTGCACATAGCCATTTCAAGTACAAGTGTAAAAAACATTATGTCCATAAAAGCAATTTCAAGTTTATCCTTAAAACATCTGAAAAGATTTTTGGTAGTTTTTCACAAACCCAATATTTAATATATCCTCTAATATTCTGTTACATTTTTTGTACCATAATTGTACAGTATTCTCTCATGTTGCCTTTGATGCCTGTGTGCACCACATTGTTTCTGCTTTGCCCTGCCTGTTTGTCATCCCTGCTCTGGAGTCAGCTGATTATTGACTGAAACCTCTGTAAATGGCTGATAGTGATTTTATCATCACAAACATTTCAAATATTGCTGTAACACAAGAGGGGGATGAGTCCCAGAGAAGAAAATAAAGGCACAGAATTTAAATAGTATTCCCAGGCTCACAAAGCAAATGTCTCACAGCTCAGGAATCAGACCCAAGAATAGCTCTCCTCTGACTCCAGAAATAGCCCATTAGACTATGACACTGCACTGCTTCAGTGGAATTTGCTTGACAAACATTTTGATGATTTATTGAATTATAGAGCCTCATCCATCCCAAAGAAGAAATAAATGCATGCAGTTGGCATTCTGTATCCATGGGTTCCTCATGAGCAGAATCAACCAAGTGAGGATTAAAAATATGTCAAAAATGATCTGTATTGAACAACTATACTCTTTTTCTTTATTTGCAGATGACATGATACTCTATATAGAAGACCCCAAGAACTCCACCAAAAATCTCCCAGATTTAATAGCCAAATTCAGTAGAGTAGCTAGATACAAGGTCAACACACAAAAATTAATAGCTTTCCTGTACATACAACAGACTCACTGAAAGAGGAACTAGAGAAACAACTCCCTTCATAATAGCATCCAAAAAATGAAATACTTAGGAATCAACCTAATGAAAGGAATCAAAGACCTCTACTCTGAAAATTGCAGCACTCTGAAAAAAGAGATCAAAGAGGATATCAGAAAATAGAAAGACATCCCTTGCTCCTGGGTAGGAAGAACCAATGTAGTGAAAATAGCCATACTTCCAAAATTGATACATAGATTCAACTGAAATTCCAACAGCATACTTCACAGACCTTGAGAAAACAATCCAAAAATTCATTTGGAACAAGAAGAGTCTTAGAATAGCAAAAGCAATTCTAGACAACAAAGAAAAGGTTGCGGATATCCCAATTCCCAACTCAAACTATACTACAAAGCCACTGTTATATAAACAGCATGGTGCTGACAAAAAAACAGACCCAAGGATCAGTAAAACCAATGAGAAGATACAGAAACAAATCCAGACACACTCAGCTACCTCATCTTTGACAAAGAATCTAAACACCCTCACTGGAGGAAAGATAGCTTCTTTAATAAATAGTGCTGGAAAAATTGGGCTTCAACTTGCCCAAGATTAACACTAGACCTATATCTCTCACCATGCACTAAAGTAAAATCAAAATGGATTAAAGATCTAAATATTAAAATAGAAACACTAAACCGAATGGAAGAGACACTAGGTAGAACTCTTGAAGACATTGGTGTAGGAAAAGATATCATTAACAAAACCTCAGCTGCAAATAAATTAGCACAAAAAAATCAACAAATGGGATAACTTCTTATTAAGAAGCATCTGCACAGCAAGAGGAACCACCAACAGCATAAAAAGACATCCCACAATGTGGGAAAAATTTTCACCAGCTGTTCCTCAGAAAAGGGTCTAGTAGCTAGAATATATAAAGAACATTTTAAAAATCAGACCTCCAAATTTAAAGACCCCATCCAAAAATGGGCATATGAAATGAACAGACATTTCTCAGACAAAGAAGTGGAGATAGCAAATAAACATATGGAAAAAAATGTTTAACGTCACTGGTCATTTGAGAAATGCAAATGAAAACAATGCTGAGATTCCACCTCACCCCAGGAGGAATGGCTGCTCTCATGAAATCAACCAATAACAAACGCTAGTAGGGATGTGGGGAAAAAGGAGCCTTTCTCCATTGTTAGTGGAAGTGTAAATGGTGCAACCACTGTGGAAATCAGTGTGGAGATACCTCAAAGAACTAGGATTAGAGGTCTTATTTTACCCAGCTATTCACCTACTGTGTATCTTCCCAAAACAATTAAAAGAATCATACCACAGCAATATATGTGCACCCATGTTTATAGTGACATAGTTTGTAATAGCTAAAACTTGGAAACAATTGCCCATCAACTGGAGGCTGGATAAAGAAAATGTGTTTTTTTTTTCATATATAAAATTGAGCACTACTCAGCCATAAAGAATGAGAAATTAGAGACATTTATGGCTAAATGGATGTACATTGAGACCATACTCTTAAGTGAAATAAGTAGGACACACATGTGTAAATACTGAATCGTTTCTCTGGTGTGAGAAACTGAAAGTGTAAATAAGGATCAAAAGGTGTAATAGATAACACGAAATAGGAAGAAAAAGTCCAAAGGGGAAAGGGAAGTTGGAGGGGTTGGAGAAAGAAAGGAAGGGAATAGAATTAATATGAGAAAAGGAAAAAATGGAAACAAAGGGAGGGCAGTGGAATGGGAAAAAAAATAAGAACCAAGACATTTTACGTAAAGGTGCAAATTTCCAATGATGAATGTCATTATATTGTATACCTAAAAATGTACCAATAAAATTAATTGTACAAATTATAGTGTTATATGTTTACTTTTTATCAAATCCGATGTACAAATGACTTCGAATTACTTGCAAATTTATCCATATAGTCTCTAAATATTATTTTCTATGTGTAAAAAGTGTTAGGAACCTGAGAGCTATCTGCACCTCAGGATTTGTTAAGTTTTGTGTTTCTCAAGCACACCCAAATTTGGTCAAGGGCTGTGCTCATGCTTTTGATTGCTGCGCTTCTTTCGTATTTTCCACAGCAAGCCGTGTTGGACAGCTCGATGAATCCTTGTTAAACTTCACTACATCACCAGGAAAATGTTCCACTCTTTCAGGTTACTGGAAGCCTGGCCTCATCTATTTTGACACAAGCCCAACACCATATTCTGAAAGACACATGGTAAACATTTGAGTATCTAGACAATCTCAAGAGCTTTCTTATTCTCAAACACTTTATACTACTGGGGATTTAACCCAGGGCCTCATGCCCGCTAAGCAATCATCTACCATTCTCCTATGTCCTTATCCCTGTTTAGATTTTGAGGCAAGTTCTCGTTAAATTACCCAGGCTGATCTCAAGCTTGTGATCTTACTGCCTCAGCTTCCGGAGTAGCTAGGCTTACAGGCGTGCATCCCTACAAGCCCCTTTCATTTACCTTTGACTGTGATCTCGCTGTTCCCCTAAACCTCAAGAAGACTTGCACATCTTAGGCTGCAGACCAAAGTGCTTTTGTATACTGACTGAAGCTATCATTACGCAGAATACTGTTCTTGAACTGGAGCTGTCATGTGACCATGGACAGTCTACTCAACAAATGGAAAATACGATTTCTTCCTCCATGGAATTTAAAATCTACTGGAGAAGGAACGAGATATTAGACTTTTAAATCTAATAAAGATAGGATTTATCTTGTCAGAATTCTCTCCTCATGAAAAACAAAAATCTTGTGTTTTGACTTGTTAACTTGTTTCTAATTAGGAAATAAATCAAACCTTCCAACTTTAGCAAAACTGAGAATATTAGCTGTATTCACATGCTGCCCTGCCAGAAAACGTGCTGGCAATTTTCTTTTTCTACTCACACAGAAGGTAAGGGGGCATTACGGTTGAGATGGAGGGTAGGGTCTAAGCTGAGTCATATTTAAATGTGGATACAAATTTCTATAAAGTTTGTCTACGTGGCAGTTTTAAAATAAAACTTCATTCAGCTCACTGTTTGCAAATATTTTCTTTTTTAGTTATAAAAAATCAACAATAGCTCATAGAGCAGAAGAAAGAATAAACAAGGACTGACTCAGAACACTGTCAGGTCTCAAGGCTATTTTGGCTCACAGAATAAGAGAGGCTAGAGAGAGGACATATGGGCTTCATCTCTCTCAGTGTTCACCATTTCCATCCAAGTCCTCCCCACAAACCTCAGTCATACACACCTAGTGAAATCCAGCCACATGCACTTATTTCTGGACAGATGCCTATGTTCCAATTTCAACATACACTTAGCATTTTTTTTGTTTATGTTGTCACTGGGACTTAGACCAGGAATGCACATTTTACATCATGTTTGCTTGGCCCTGGGAAACAGGCCTCTAGATATGTCAGTATCATGTAGAACACCTAACACTGAGCTATTTCTGGAATTTTTAAAATTGAAAATTAGCTCATGACTGAGACCTTAACTTAAAGAGGAGGCTGAAATAGGAAGAATGAGTGGGATAAACAAGCCAATGATACTGCCTTTTTGATTGACCATGGAAAGAAAAAGAGAAATGATTCCAATGAGCTGAGAATATTACTGTTTTGAATTAGCTTCCTTATTATGCCATTTACATTTTACTAAGAGGGGAAAGGAAAATCAAGGTCAAGGGAATATTAGAAGCAATTTTTTAAAATGTTTACTTTCTGAAATAAAATATTTTTCTGCAAGCATTCATCAATCAAAGATCTGCACTCCTTTCAACAGAGGCATGTTGAGCATACAGCACTGAACAGGGAAAACAATACAAAACCATAGCCTAGTCTTCCAGTTTGCAAGTGGAATAATAAAGCCCCCAAATTATTCCAATTCACAAAATAAGTGGGTGAGTGCAACTTAGATCCTTCAGACCTATTCCCTTTCTACACTCCAGAATTATGTCAAAGTCCAGTCCTAAAGTGCACCTTGTACTGGGAATATGTTTATTTCCTTAAACTTTCAAGAATAGAGAAAAACAATGTTTGGGTTAAACAACAAATGAATTACATCCATAAACTCCATCTGCCAAGAATCATGGAGATCAAAGTGTTTGAGTAGCAATCAGAAGCTGCCGTCTACCTCACAAGCACAAGGACCCAAGTTTGATCCCTGGTACCAATAAAACAAAAACCCCAAAGAGCAGGAATTTCCAAAACAAGTTGGGATGGATCTAAGCTTAGAGGGTTGCCATGGCTTGGGATGAATTGACAGAAGGGCTCCTGGAACAGAGGGACACTACACAAACCCACAGCCCATAAAGTTAAGTGAAAGAAAGTTGACTTGCTAGATTGCAAGGAAATCAAGAGAACATCAGAAAATGGAAAGATATCACCTGTGCCTGAATAGACAAAACCAATATTGTCAAAATCGTCATACTTTCAAAACTGATATACAGATTGAATGCAATCCCATTCAAAATACCAGCAGCATTCCTCACAGAAATAGAAAAACAGCCCTGACATTCATATGGAGTGAGAAGAGACCCAGAATAGCAAAAGCAATCCTGGCCAACAAGAATCTCAGACTTCAAGTTATATTACAAAGTCACAATGATAAAAACAGCATGGTACTGGCACAAAAACAGACATGTGGATCAATGGAACAGAATAGAGGATGCAGAAACAACCCCAAGCACAGTCATTATCCAATCTTGAGCAAAAGAGCCAAAAATATACTCTAGAGGAAATATAGCCCTTTAACAAATGGTACTGGGAAAGAAGATTGAATCTAGACTCATATCTCACCACATACTAAACTAAAATCAAAATGGATCAAAGATCTGTATGTTAAAACAGAAACACATAACCTGCTAGAAGATAAAATAGTTGAAACTTTTAAAGACATAGTCATGAGCAAGGACTTTCTGAACAGAATCTCAATGCACAAGAAATAGTACCAAGACTCAACCAATGGGATCATATCAAATTAAAAAGCTTCTACACAACTTCTACACAAGAAAACACCAACAAATGAAGAAACAATCTATAGAATAGGAGAAAATTTTTGGCAGTTATTCCTTGGACTATACTATATCTAGTATAGATATATAAAGAATGTTTTTAAAAAATTAGACTCCTCCAATTAAAAAGCCCAATCAAAAAAATGAGCAACTGAAATGGACATTTTTCTGAAGAAAAAGCATACTGTATATGTATAATAAATACATGAAAAAATGTTCAACATTTCTGGCCAATAGAGAAATATAAATTAAAGCACTGCTGATATTCTAGAAAGAATAGCTATCAATAAAAATTCAAATAATAACAAATGGTGGTGAAGTTTGGGGCTGAGGAATTCTTCTACATTGTTGGTAGGAATATAAACTAATGCAATCTCTATGAAAATCAGTACAGAGATTTCTCAAAAAGCTAAGTGGGGGGATTTAGCTCAGTGTTTCCGCCACCTGCCTCGCAAGTGCAAGGTCCCAAGTTCAATCCCCAGTACAAAAAAAAAAACAAAACTAAAAATAAAAATTCTATTTAACCCAAACATCCTTCTCCTACCTATCTTCCCAAAAGAGTTAAAGACATCATATTATAGTGATATGTATATACCCATCTTTCTAGGATCACAATTCATAATAGCTAAATTATTGAAGTGACCTATATATCCATCGACAGATAAATAAAAAAACATGATATTTACACATAATGAAATACTATTCTGCTGTAAAGAATTGACCTGACTCATTTGTAGGAAAATAGAGGGACCTTGAGACCATGTTACGTAAAATAAGTCAGACACACAAGTTTAACTTTTATGTGAGAAACATAAAACATAAATAATTAAAGAAAAAAATAAAAGATAACTGAATGAATAGGGAGATATATCTTTTGAGAAAAGGGCAGGGGGCCAAGATATAAAGGGAGGGGAGAGTGAGGGTAAAGAAGGGGATAAGCAAGTAAGATATGTTATATATGTGTACCAACTCCCTGTGAGGAGTGTAATCATTATGTACAGCAAACATGTACTGATAAAAGTACAAGTTTTTAAAAATTTTACTTGCCAAAATTCAACTTTTTTTGTGTTCTGTGCTTACCTAACTACCTGTATATAATTAGATTACTCCCACCATTTTTATCAATGTGTTAATATAGAAATTATTTTATTAACCATGAAGTGTCCGGGATGATGGTATGTATTTTGACAACACTGGTAGAGAGTAAGATAAAATTGATGCTGTTTAGGTTGCATGGCAATTAGGAATCAATAATCACACAAATTCCATTCTACCAACCATTCCTCTTCCTGAATGTTCCTGAGAACATTCAAGCAGCCCAGTTGCAAAAATAAATATAAAGGCTTAAGTTACTTATAAAATATTGGTCTAAAAAAGCCATCAAATCAGTGTAATAAACAAGAGGGACCAATTCCCTAAACTCTAGAATTTCCTAAATTATCCAAAAGTGCATTTTTAAGAAAGGTCCAACTAGCATAAAAATCACTGTGGATTCACACATTGATTCATTCATTTAAGAGATATTTACTGAACACTCATGCCAAGTACTATTATACAACAGAGAAGAGAACCAACAAAAATTTCTGTCTTTATGAAATTAATGTTGGCAATTTGCTGTCACTGAGTCTGATACATGCTTAGGTTGATCTTTTAGGCACCACAGGGAATACAAACTACATAAATGCTATTAGGCATTGATCTCCTACTGCTTTATAATCTCAATTAGCCACGGAGATAGAGTGAAAATAAAATGTGCATATATGAGGCAGCTCATTGCAATGCAAAACAGAGTTTAAAGTGAAACAAAGAGCTTGGGCAATCAGTTCAGAAAATCTGAATGTGCTTTGTACTTCTAGGCACATTTGGTAAATATATCCTTATCTTGGTAAGCAAAATTTTTGATAAATAATTTTCTGAGGCTTGCGAAGTACCAAAAATGGTAGAATGTACACGGTCAAAATAATTGCTGCTTATCTTATTTTGCACTTAAACACAAATATTTTATAAAATAAGAGTAAAATTGCTCTTTGTGGCCCCTGAAACCTTGGTACAACCCTATTATTTAAATGATATGGCAGATACAGACAAATGTTGGCCAAACATTCAGATTACACAAAATTGTATGGTATATAATCAAGTAAAGTGACTTCCAAACATGCAGGATTTGTGTCCAAGTTCAAACCATAGCCAGTTTGCAGGCTGCCTGACACTAAACTTATTTCATTAAATTTTCCAGTCTCCTTGCTTTCCAATTGTGTTTTTTAAACCACTTTGTTCCTGTGACTAAAAAGCAAAAAAAAACAGTGTTCTTTGGTGCAGGGTAGGGCCTGAGTGAGTTGTTTTTATTAGGTTTTGTTTTTCTAAAGTCAGGATATCATTTCCAATAGAAGGAGGAGGAGGAGGAAGAAGAGGAAATAGAAAATCAAGAGGTAAATTCAAGCCTGTAATGATGGACCAAGTGGACAGAACTTACTATCGTGCATTAAAAACTTTTTTAAAACCAGGGTAAGTGATGGCAGCACAATTTATTATCAACAAGTCTAAGAAATGAAATAATTTGAAATATTTTGAATCTGTAATGTCTTTGGTCTCCTGCCACCATTTTCTGCTTTTCCAATACCATGAAAAACTTACTACTTTCTTACACTAAATTTTATATTTTAAATATTTCTCAGCACATTATGTATTCCTTGAACACACATTTTCTTCCCTTGCAGCACTTATAGCCTATTGGCTGACGCAGGTACACTAATAATTCAAGGTCATAATCGAAAGAAAAAGCTAGTTGTTATCTGAGTCTGAAATCCTCCAACCTTGATATTCCATGTCAAAATGATTGCATTCTGTTTAGAGTTTTTTCAAAACACTTTTCTCCACCAGCTAACATCAGGGATCAATAGCTAAATAGCAATACTTAAAGTGCTGATAAAGAATATTGACCTAACAGCACAGCTGGCAAATTAACCAAAAGGGAAAGTCTTTTAGAATAAAGGTCTAGTAATAAAAAAAGTTACCCTTTTGGGGAGCAGAAAAATACTTTTACTAAAATTTGTAGCTTATTCAGAGATTCATTGATAAACAACTAGGCAATTATCACAGCCTCCATTAGAGTGGTTTCTAAACATACCTGAGAGTAAGTCAGAAGGCAAGTTGAAAACTGACCCATTGTTTTCTACGGCCATACCACCCTGAACGCGCTTGATATCGTCTGAAAATTGACCCATTCTCTCATATGAGACAGTGCTTTCTAGGATTCCTTTCTAAAAGTTATGTAAATCTGCAGATTTTGTGGTAGCAGTTTAAAGAATTTTCTTAAGTCACAACTATATTGCAACAGTGATATTCAAGAGTTCTACCATTGCAACCAACTGTATGGGATGTTAGCAAGTTATCTGAGAAGGAAAGACATTTGAAGAAATGTCTATGGGGTCAGCACATCTTTCTGTGGGATTCAGCATATTCCTATTTAGAGGTAGCCAGCAACACTGGATGTTCGGCAGAAAAGCAGTCCCCCATTACAGTTTAGCAAAGTACATTCGTAAATGAGGCATTTTTCTCCAAACACGAACTCCACCTTTAGCTTTTAGAATCCTAACCTTATCCATATAAACCATTTTCAACAGTTAACCCTGACAGCCAGAATTCTCTCAGTGATGTCACCAAATGCTTGGATAGACCAAACCTCTGACAGATCCTACTCATCTCAGAGACAGAAGGAGAGCCCTTTGAAATGCCAACAGCTGTGACTAAAATTAAAACCATTTCTTCTAAAATTAGTGAGCCTCTCTTATAGTATCTTTGGGCTGTTATAGGTCAGGGGTCCTGGCTGTTCTTTGGCATTTCCCCACCAGTTTACTGACAGTTCAACAGACTTTGTTCCTGCGGAAAGTCCAGTGTGATTAATTGATTCACACCCCTCCTCGTGTGAGTAAAAAACAGCATTGAAAATTCTTTAGAAATGTCACAATTTGAAGAAACTAATATGTGATCAACAGCCCCTTCTCCCTTATGAACTGCTAAAAAAAAGTTTGAAGTAATGAAAATTAGGGCTGAAAAGGTTGAAAGAATAAAGAACAATTATTATTTCCTAATATGCAGAGACTCTATATAATATGCACCATAGTGAGATTAAAAATCAGTCCCATAAACTGAGTGTGATCTATTGGGTAAAATAATCTAAAAGATCTCAGGGTGTGTATGAAGCCGCCACACTAGTGGTTTCATCTACAAGCACTGCTTTACATTTTCCAAGACGCCCCTCAGCCAGGAATGATTTTGTACTTCAGAGACGAAAGCAGTGTATGGAGACATCTTTTGTTGTCATAGTTAAGGGGCTTAAAATTGACTGGCACCTAGTGACTGGAGATCAGAGGTGCTACTAAACATCCCTCAAAGCCCAAGACCACCCCACAACCAAGAAGCAGCTGGACAAAAATATTAGCACTGCTGAGGTTGAGAACGCAGGTCCAAAGTGATACTGTCCAACAGAAATTTAATTTTGGGCCGTATATATAATTATAAAATTTCTAATAGCCAGGTTAAAACAAATAGAAAGGTAATTTAGTAATGTAGTTTGTTGCACCTAATCCAAAATACTTCCATTTCAACATGGAATCAGTTATTTTTAAATGATTGAGATGTCTTATATGTTTTATGTCTTCAAAAGCCATTATGCACTTTACACATATGAGGTGTGATTGGAAAACACTGTGAAACTTTACATGTTTTTAAAAATTTAGTGCAGTAAAAGACATATTTCCATGAGACCCCCTTTGAAACTACTCCCCCTTGCTTCTAACACACTTATTCCATCATTGCCACTTTCTGAAGCAGTTCCGAACGTCCTTTTTCCTATCTTTCCCCTGTTGTTGGCTGCTGATGCTCTGAATCGACTTAAAATATGTATCTTTCATGCTCCCTTTAACTCTAAGGAAGATCCAGACGTTACACGGTGCCAGTTTCAATGAATAAGGTGGACGTGGACACTCGGTGATATTTTCAAGAGCCTGCCTTTTCATTGGATGGCACTCAGCAGCAGCCTGCACTGCATATTTTATCAAACCTCATAAAAACACTCACCTAAGGGGTCTTTCACTGTAATAAATTTTTATTTAGATATTTACCTTGTATTTGAATCACCCACTTATATTGCACATGTCCCTTTGGACTTCAAGCGCTGAGTGATTGGCGTGTAGCTAGTAACTGCCATATTGGAAAATGTAGCACTGGAAAATGAAAAATACCTATTTCATCCTGTTGCCATAGAAAGAGTTGGTTCTCTCCAATTTGTATGACACGAGAAGTGATCTCCTCAATTCATATAAAGATTTTTCTAGCGTCTAAACAAATGCCGTGGCACACACAAAGTTGCAGAAGCCATTTGGAGAGCCTTAAAATGTAGAACATAAAGAGCAAATGAATTTGAAAAACAGAGCTATCTGCCTTGGGCTGATGAGTGTCGATTTCATTAATTGAATGGTAAATTAAATTGAATAGCACATGACCAAAGAGCAACTTTAAATGCTTAGAAATATAGAACACTGCTGGGTGTGGTGGTGCACGCCTGTAATCCCAGTACTTGGGAGGCTGAGGCAGGAGGATTGCTGTGAGTTTGAGCCCAGCCTGGGCTACATAGTGAGTTCCAGGTCAGTCTCAACTACCTAGTGAGACCCTGTCTCAAAAACAAACAAACAAACAAACAAACAAAAAAGAAATATAGAGCACTTAGATCTACTCACTCGTTATATTTAAAATGACTTGTATTGTCTAACAGAAATATTATACAATTTAAAGTCACTTTTTCTTTCATCCAAATTTTAAAACAACCTTTGAATTACAAATAAAAAAATGTTTGAAGTACTAGATCAATCAGTCAGCACCATCATTTTAATCTAGTACCATACATAGATCATTACGTTATACAATAAAGGGGGATTAAAAACAGCTCCTTTGAGTTGCTTACATTCTGCTTTGGAAGAAATAAGCGATATCATATGAAAATGATTTTGAGACACTTACAAAAGCAACATTTTACTGAGGGATTCTATAAACACTACTTAATTCCCTGAGGCATTTAAAAATAATATAGTTCCCTTTGTTGATATAGAGATAGCTGAGTATCATAGAAATCTACAAAAATTTACTGTCCTCAAATCAGCCAACTAAGCCAGTTACAAACAACTGAGTGCATGCAGTTTTATAACACACTAGAGTAATAAGTTAAGTGGTCTACTTTTTCAAAATGCTACACAGTGGTTCCTCATGTGTTATCTATTCAGAAAAGGGGGTTTTCATGGCTAGATTTCACAGAAACACCTATGCCACCACAAAAATATCACAAAATAGAAAATCCACATTCTTTCTCACCTCTATTTTCACATTATAAACAGAGTCAGATGAGCGAACAGCACAGGACCTCTGTGCAGCAGTGGGAAAAGGAGCCTTTGTGAAAGGTGGAGAACCCAAACCACAGGCTGATGATTGTGACTTCTGTTGTCCTCATTTTAACACCAAATATATTCCGAAAAGGGGAAAACACTGTCCTCTGTATATATTTACCTGGTATTTTTGTAAGCAAGACAAGAGTCTGAGAGTAGCTCTTAGAACTTCCAACTAAGTACAGAAATAGTTGTGAATGTAGACAAAACCAAAATACGCACTCATTCACTCCATGGAAAAGTTATCTCAAGCATCTAGCAAGGCAAAAATAGTGAGAAATGTTATATCTGTGCCAAAAGCATCTGACATGTTTTCTAAAAGAATAAACATATTAGCTAGCTGTAAATAATGGAAATCAGAATTCTATAAACGGTCAGAATTTGACTTCTCTTTAAAGGGTTTTAAAGTCTCCTTTACAACTCAACAATGAAGCACAAACAAACCCATTTTAAATGGGCATAGGATTATAATAGATATTTCTTCAAGCAAGATGTCTGAGTACATGGACAGAAGCTCAGCATCACTGATCATTAGGAGAGATTAAGAGACTTCTGGAGATGAACGGAAGTGATGGCTGCACAGCTAGGTATACTTACTGCCCATGCAATGCTCACTTAAAATGCTTAAAATGGTGTTGTGGTTTAGATCTAAAGTCTCCCCCAAAAGCCTCATGTATTTGGAAGGTGATTGTATCATGGGGGCCCTGTATTCCTCCAAGGATTAAACCTGATGAATCAATCCATAACTGAACATGCTGCTGGAAGATGGGGACTGCTTGGAACAGGTGGATTACTGGGTTGAGAGCTGGAAGGATATTTCTCCCTGCCTGACTTTTCCCTCCCTTGGTCCCATAGGCTATGCTGTTTCTGCCTCAGAGCCAGCTGATTGTGGCCTAAATCCTACAAAAACCGTGAACCCAAATAATACTCTTCTCCTTTCAGTTGTGGGTGTCAAGGTCTTTGTCCCAGTGGAAGGAACGTGACAAAGACAGATGGTAAATTTCATTTATGTATGTTTTACCACCATAATCACAAGTACAAACAAAAATAAGAACAAATGAAAGAGGGAGAAGGAGAAAAAAGAAAGGAGGGAAGAAAAGAGAGAGCACAAGGAAGGAAGGAAGGGAACAAGGGAGGGAGGGAGGGAGGAAAAGGAGAAAGAGATAAAAGAGAAAGCCTCTGTGGAAAAATTCCAAATAAGCATAGACACAAGTCATTTATTGTGTTCTGTTTGTGTTCCTGCTGTAACCCCTGCCCCTTATTTCTTTGTGCCCCAGAATAAGAGAGATTAAGCAGTCTGTTATTCAAATTGCCTTCTTTCCTGTGTACCAATTCCTTATATCAGCAACCATCTCCACCTGATGTCACACAGGTGTCTCAAACCCAGACAAAACACAGTGAATATGTTGTCTTCTCTCTCATGCCTACTTTGCCTCTTTGGTCCAAAACTTCGCCATCCTCTTAGTCACTCAGTCCAAAAGACTGGGTGCCATTCCACGTTTCTCCTCTACTCAGACCTGCATCTAATTCATCCTGACCAACTAACTGATTCTATCTCCTCACACCTCACTGATTTGCCCTTCTCCATTCTTACCAACATTATCTTAGTACTTTAGTCTCTGATGTCAGTTTTGTCTTTCTTGAATCTACCCTTCACCATGTCCTCTTAGTGTCCTTCCCCCATCTGAAACACTTCAATAAAAATGCCTGCCTCTGCCATTACAGCAACTCCTAATCAAGGAAACATGGCCATAGATGGAAAGAATGTAAAATAGGAAGAGAACCACACACGAATACCTGTTGCTCAAGATTACAAGTTAACTCTGGTATGTACCACTGATGAAGCAATCATAAACTGAATCACCTCTGTCGTAAACTGATCACATAGAAGATTCTTTCCATTTTTATACTCCATTTTCCCACTCTTACCCCCACTCTTAATTTCAATAATTTTCTAAATTTCCTGACTATGTTTCTCATACATTAAGAAGTAATAGTAACTCATAATCTGCAAGTAGGATGGCACCAACATCCACAATGTCACTAAGCAGTAAGCCCATCACAGAAAGAGACAATGGCGCATTGCCAAGAGTGTGAGCAAGTGTAACACATTCTGGGCTCAGAAAGTCCTAATTCGGGCGGTGTCCTGGGAAACTGGACCGTGGGAGTTTGAAATGTGCATGTAAGTGGCTAAATCAAAGGCTTTACTTCAACAATCTTATAAAAGGCCTAAAGTGTGGTGAATACTCAGCCACCTAGGAGGCTTAAAAAGAAAAGATTAAATTAGCACTTTTCACCAGCAATGTATTTTTTTTAATTTCAGCTTTGTTTTTGAGTCCACTGAAAAACTACTACAAAGGATGAGTCAGAAAGCAAAACTGAACATAAGCTAGACTTCCAAAAGGACCACATATTTCTTGGAACCCCCACACCCAAAAATCAGGGAGCATGAAAGTACCCCTATTCTTAAGAGAAACAAAAAGAATCCTTAAAAACACCTTTTTTAAATACATGGGAATGAAATGAAAGCCATGTCATGGTTCTAGATAAGAATATTAAATTAGCAAAGTTAAAGATTTAATGCAAATATAAGCAAGAGTCTAATACAACTACAATCAAGAGTCTAATAGATTTTCTTGGTAAATTTATCTGAAAGAATAAATTGGATCCATTCGCAAAAAATTCAAAAACTTCCTACAACACTCCTCCACTTTCTTATTTTTTACCATTAGAATTTATTTTAATACCTCACATAGATCCAAAAGCTGACTGATCAAAGAGAAATATAGAGCCAGGGATTTAGCTCAGTGGTTCGGCTGCCTGCCGTGCAAGTACAAGGGCCTAAGTTTGATCCCCAGTACCAAAAAAAAAAAAAAAAAAAAAAAAAAAAAAAAAAGAGACAGAGAGAGAGAAATATAACAATGTAGATAATCAAATAATTTGTAATAGCTCAGTATTTACCAGCATAGCTTATTTACAACTGTATGTAATTTCTCCTTTCTAAACTTGAAAACTTTGAAAAACATAACAAGGGCCTGACAACCAGCTTTTATCTTATTTATCTGATAAAGTTATTTTTCATCCGTGAGATTCCACACGGCACAAACTACCTATTATATGTCTGGTTTTATTTCCTTTATTTCTTATTAAAACTTGCATGAAAACATTTTAAAAATCAAGTAAATAAGCTGTCACTTTGAAAAGCATACTGTTCGGCAAACCCCGGGCTGGCTTTTCAGTTGGAGTAGGTACCCCGGGCGTTAATCGTGCTTTGGAGCCGCCCTGGATTTTTATACCTGTCTTCCTTTGGGCGGCTTGAGGTCAGGAATAGTATCGTCCATCATCCCCACCACCCAGCACAAAGCCCAGTTCAGGTACCACTCAATAAATGTTTCTTGAATAGATAATTTTTAAGGTGGTTAAACAACCACACCCAGAGTGAAAGTGCCTATGCGCAGCAGCAGGCCCCTCTGTATGATCTTCTGTGCCTTCCCTTAGCAAGAAGTCTTGCTACTGGGTGAAAGGTGAAGGACTCAGAGGAAGAAGCCACGAGCTGGCAGAAATGAGGATGTTCTCAGACCCCGACAGGCTACCCTCGTGGGCATTATTTGGGAAGTTAAATTTTAGTAAGAACAAGGGTAAAACAGGGCACACAAGTTTGTGTGTGCACAGCAGCCCTGTGTGAATAAATGTTAGAGGACAGAGGACTGGGCAGACTCTGAGAACAGGCTAGAGGCCTTAAAAGCCACAAAGGTCAGCCATTAGGACCACACTGTCATTAGCTGGCCTGAATGGTCCTAGACGCACCCTGAAAAAGCAACAAATACTGTGCTTTCAAACTTAATAGCAATTTTCAGATTCTTAAGAGTTACATTTTGTTTGGGTTAAAATTTCCTGATATTTGACTGCCATTTTATATTTCCATGAAATCAAATTGACTGTGTCATCTTTTTATAAGAGTAGAAATAGAATTTTTTGCCACAGAACAATCGGCTCTGTGAGTCATGAGAAAATTCAACCTTGCCTTGAGCTTCAGTGGAAGCATGTAAGGACTCGACTAGATTCAAAACCAGACAAGAGCTTGGCTTTCAGCCTTTCCCATAACTGTGAGAGCAGCAGAATGGTGGCTAAATGTAGATAAGTAGTCAAAGCACTTGTTCTGTTTGCACGCTTGAGCATTTCTGGAAGGTTCTCAAATCTGAAGATACACCACATAGGAGTCCCTCAGTCACATAAGCTTTCCCTGAGGATCCTATCAGAACATCAGCCAGGGCAGTGCCCTGCGTATCTGTTAAAACAGTATGAGACCTCAAGTAAAGGAACCGGGCATGCTGTCTATCTGCATCGTATCTTAAAACAAATCTGCTTTCCTTTGTCTTTCTGTCTCAATTCCTCACTTCTACTTATGTACACATTTTGCCATTATCAGTGCAGCAGAATTATGTAAACAATTTAAATCTTACATTGATTTTTCAATTCAGGCATATGTGGAATTTGACCTCTTAAAAGAGAAAGTCAAGCAGTAGGTCATCAATAAGTTTTTCACTATATCTCCTGGCCATTGTTCGTAAGTGACAATAAGCCAGAAGTGTGGACGTCTTTAAACACGTGGGTACCGGTGTGCAAGCCTCACACAACATGACTATTTTCTATAAAGACTTCCACATACAAACAAATCCCCCTGAGTGCCTTGGAGAATGCTGCAGAAGGAGGCAACCTAAATTACACTTCCAATAAACGCAAATGAACAAAATAGCTTCAAAACCATTACCGCATATTTCAGCAATATCTTTTGGTTTACCAGACACATAATTGACTAGCTCAGACTTGACCAAAAAAAAAAATCAAAACAAACAGTAAATGCCTGGTATGTTTATATAATAAAATGCCAACGGCATCGTGTGCTACAGATAATCAACACACTGATAGAAAGGGGAGTGCTAGAGATCAAAATTTTCCATCCCTCTTTCCTCCCTTAATAAACCAGAACATTTTCAGGCTGCATAAATATGACTCAAATATCAGCAAGTTTCTACTGTTTCCTTGATTCAAACAGCATTCCCATGAGTTGTGGAAAACCAAACACCCTCACCAAAATTTCTAGACATTTGGGGTAGGAAGGGAGATCTGGTGGGAAGAGGAGATGTGTATTCACCAAGCCTCCTGGGTTCTGAATGCTTAATTTGGTCATTTTATGGCCTTTCTTGTTTGTGCTGACCCCATTCCATCGGATGGAGTGAAGCCTTTCCCATCATTTTCAATCCAAAAACAAAAGAAAGACCTTAAAAAATGTCTGCTTATGGTTTTACATTTGTCACAATAATTTCTTGTGTTCTCTACTGGCTTGTTGGGTTTTAAATGTTTGGAAAATTAAGTTGCAGGAAGTTCATATTTACTGAGATATCTGTTTAAAGTTTACAATTTTGGTTACATAAACTACTATGATATGATTTGTCTTGTTTTTAAAAATGTAATTGTCCTGGTGTAATGTAGTCAGTCATGATCCTTGTCTTATAATGCTATAAAAACAACTAAACTGTTTTTGCTAAATTGCTACCTTGTATGTAGCTTGTAGTCATATTACTGACAAAAGTCATGTTCCCCTTCAATAAAAGACAGTCTTCCTAAAAAATATATGTTCCTAATTGATAAAATAGACAATAATTCTTGCAGTCTGTGTTCAAAATTTTTGTAGTTCTGTGTGCATACCTAAGAAATCCTAAAGGTGTTCCTAAACCATAATACTTAGTCTTGGCTTACTAAATCATCTGCCTTCTACACACATACCCCCCAAAATGACTGCTGATGGTAGACTTTACTAAATATTGAGGACTTAGAATTGTTTACAGCTGTAGAAAAGAAACATGCACATTAAATATTCAACATCCTTGCTCTTAAGAATGCTTTAGTCACCCAGTGTCTGGAATTTCTACCCACTGCCTTTAACTTCCTGGTTTCCCAGCATCATCTTATCTGTCTGACTATTGGCCTGCTCTCTGCTTCCAAAAATATTTCTCCTCTTCTATCCTTCCTTTGCTATATCTTCCCTACTCCTGTTAGCTCTTGGCATGTCCAACCTCCAAAACTAGTGATATGGAGCACTTTTAACTATTCAGATCTAATACTATACTCAACAAGACAAAATATATCTTCTATTAGCAAGATTCACCTTCCACTGAAGCCAGCTGTGGCTGGTTTGGGCAATTGAAGTTGTAGCCGTATCTGTTTGTTAAAACAATTTGGTACAGGATTTGAAAATCTGAAGAAAAAAATATTGTTTCATGTTTTGACATTATCCATTATCACAACTTTTTTAAAATGTCAAATTCTCAAGGTAAATTTAGTGTGCAGTCTCTCCTTTTGTGCCCATGGTTTTTCAGTCCTTAAAAGAGCCATCGTATAGAATAGCCACGGTATTACTTTAGCTTGAATTGTAACCTGACATTTCCACAAAGTGAGCCAGCCTGGCTCAGAGCCTTGTGAAGTATCCTCCAGTGGACTATCTTCAAGTACCACAGAGCAGGTAAGCAAAATAGGAGTCATCCTAGCATGAGTTGTGACAGTTAAGAAAATAACATTCTATGCCAACTTCCCACTGACTCACTAGCACATAAATGTCACCCTACTTACTCTCTCTTCCAAACTGTTTGTTGGCTTTCTACAAATGTGCAGAGCATTAATTTGTTTACAGTTTTTGTATTTGAATGCTGGTTTTGTATTTTATAGTCATGTACTAAATTATGCTTAAGAAGGGTAGAATCTGCTATTTTCAAACATTGCTAGTCTCACGTCTTACAAATACTAGCATCTTACTGTCCAATGTGAAGTGAGTTTACA
Source organism: Fukomys damarensis (assembly GCF_012274545.1). Lineage (NCBI taxonomy): Eukaryota > Metazoa > Chordata > Mammalia > Rodentia > Bathyergidae > Fukomys > Fukomys damarensis. The sequence goes on from NW_022900927.1 coordinate 7,551,875, forward strand.
TGGTATACCATAATGGGTTTGGTGGTGGGGTTATTATTGCAGTAATAGCGATTTGGGGGAGGGGGGACTGAGAGAGGCAGGAAGAGAGGAGGGAGGGGGAAGGAAGGAAGGGAGGGAGAAAGCAAAGAGGGGAAGAAGGAAGGAAGGAAGGGAAGGGAAAGAATGGAGGGAAAGAACAGAGGAAAAAGAGGTCCTACACTTACTTACCTTTTTCCACCCAGCCAAAACTGTTTCTGAGTAAAGGTGTATCTTACTCACCCTGCTGTTCAATTCATGGTTTAGCGATGCCCTGGAGCCAGATGGTTGCTAAAGATCTATTCCATCCGGTCCCGCAGTTCATCAATCCTGTGAGTCCACCATTTGTAATTATAGCATAATGGAAGATATTCTTTTATGAAAGGAGAAGTTATGACTTGTTCAAAAAAGGAATATGCATTACAGTAAATATAAGACCAATTAGAATGCAAGTTAACACGTCGCTTTTGTAGGAACAAGATTTGGGTGAGTCATAGTAGACAAAAAAACTTGAGAGACTGAAAGTTTAATTTATTATTTAAAACATTTGGCTTATTCTTAATGAATAAGCTACCCGAACCTATGTGTTCTGTTGTTATTATTAGAAAATGAGCTTTCGAATAGAAAAGCTTACATATTTTAATGTTAACTAAAATGTTCTTTTTATTTATTTAGATACTTTAGAAACATCTTTTTAAATATTTCCCTTCATAGTTGATACATTTCTACTTAATTAAATAAAACTATTTTTATTATTATCAGTGCAAGCATTTTTTGAAGAAGCAAGTGATCTGCCAATGTAATGAGTAGCTAAATTGGAAACACAAACGCTTTATAAATCAGCTGACTTACAGTAATTGTGCTGTATTTTTCCATTATAGACAAAAGCATTTTGGATGATCTTATAAATTCAGAGTCCAGGGAATTCCAATGAGATAATGTCGTTGACCTTGAGTACAAATAATCGGCAGTGAACATTGTAATAGGATAATGTGAAAGTTGCAAGGACCTCATTCTCAGACCATTGGAAAACCTGCCAAATCAACAACAGGGTGAGGCACAGTGTGAACTCAGAAAGTAGAACTCTAAGGCACGTTACCTACAATAGAAAGGCTTCTAAAGTACTTGAAAGATTAAGGGTGAGTCCTCATGTTAAACCGCTGTTAAACTAGTTTGCCACAGGAGCCCCTGCCACGATTCCCTCTCCTTGCACCATGTAAGTGACCGTAGATAAACATCAACTTTCAGCTTACTAGTTCTCATTCATGTTGTGCTTTTCCTATGGTATTGCTTAAGTCAACTAAATTTTCCACCATTCAAAAAAAAGCCAGTATTTTCATCAGAAATGTCCATTTCCGCAAGTTGCACACTGCAGCGTAAGGACAAGTGCCAACTCTTTAAATGACCGGTGTCATAGAAGAAAAGGAACCCTGGAGTCGTGCTGTGCATGTTTTCACCCACAGGCTGCCAAAAAGCTCCTTGATATTTGTCAGAAATGCAGTTGTAATTAGGGAAAGCAAAAGAAAATCCATTTCCCTTTGCTAACCGACCTGAGGCATCTAATTTATATACATGTTCATTTTGTTAAAACACGCAAGCAAAGAACTATCGGAGGCCATATGCCATCTGTTATGAAAAGCACATTCCTTTAGTCTTTGTAACAAAAGCCATATGGCTTTCTCAAAGTTAATTATATCATAAATATGCTGTAATGGTGGTGAGTATGGTCTAGCAGTTGCTGGAAGAAACTTCAAGGCCTGGCTTTGAGTCAATTTCTCCATTGGTTGATTTGGAACCTTGAGGAGGTCATGCGCCCTTTGTGCCTCAGTTCCTCCATATTGAAAGGAAAGAGGATAGAACCCCCACGGAAGAAGATAACTAAACTGTTTCCCTACACAGAGACTTATGTCAATATATAAACATTAAAACAGCAAAGGAGTTCTTTCAGGTATTAACTAGATAGTTCATCAAAACTCTTTTCCTCCTTCCCATGCTTTTTTTCCCACTGCTCCCAGAGTACATCTGATACACAGATTGTTTAACTCCAAGATTAAATGTTACTTACAAAATAAATGGTCCTAAAGAGTCTGCCACCAGTCGTCTCCTGTCCTGACACCCAAACACATCAGGCTCCCACATAGGTAGCACTCGTTATACCTCTATGTATTGTCCAAGCCTGCCCCCTGGGCTGAGTGTCCTCCTCCCCATCATTCACACCACCCCTGTGCTTGTGTCAAGACCCAGTTCATCATCCTGCCCTGAGGGAAGATCACTGACTTTCTCACAGCTTTGGTACCCGTAATTCCCTGCTCTGAGCTATAATAACACTTGCTGTATATCTTTCTAAGCACGTATGATTTGTGCAGTAGCTATTTTTAAACGTCTCTCACTCTACAAAATATAGGCCCTTAAAGGGGAGAGTGTATAGACTTTAAAGTAATAGATGCACAATAAATACTATTTATGGTCCATCTTTAAAAATCAGAGCTAACTATTTGACCCAGGGACCTAGTTTTTGACTAGTTTCCACATATGTGTCAACCCCTTAACCCTCCATCTGTAATATTTTATCATATTCAGAGAATGATCCCAGGGGACTTATAATGTTCTTAACTACTAAAGATAGACTTTTCCACTGTGCTGTCCTATTAATGCAAGAAAATTAAATGATTTTAGAAAGTTTTCCATCAAGGACTAAAGCCAAGAATTTTCTGGTTAAACTTTAGCTAACCAAAAAAGTTAAATAAAATGTGAGCCTTCATTCCTTAAGCATCTCAGTGAATTGTGGTCTCATGGACCCTTCCTCCGGGAATGAAAGAAGACACCTATGTGCCCAACAGACAACTGCATCTCCAACTTGACATATCCAACCAAGAATGCTTGCCATAATAATGACTGCAAATTTTCTAACATTAAATTCTCAATTCAGTAACAGAGAAAATTACTCTAGTGACCCAGTTTGATTGTTTTTTTTTAATTCAGTTTGATTATGCTTTTTTTTTTTTTACACTTTATGGAGATAGTAGAACCTCCCTGATACCAAGGAATTTGGGCTTTGTGAAAAATAAGTGTCCAAAGAATTGTCTTTTAGGATCTAAACCATATCTGCATGTACTACAAGTAGCAAGAAAATCAAGAACATTTGTGCCTGTGTATGTATATGTATATGTATATGTATATGTATATGTATATGTATATGTAACTTAAAGCAAAATGAGAAAGCAATGCCTCGAGGTCAAAGAGAACTGAGAGCAAAGGGTCTGGCTTTGCTGAGGAAAGAGCTGTTTCTTTAAAGGAAACAAGTCTGATCTGAAAGCCAGGGCAACAGAGGAACAATAATTATTATTTCTATTATAACAGCAAGAGAGAGTTGTTGATACAGTTCAGCCCACAACTTTAATCTCCTCAAAATACTTTCCAGAAGATTGTTTTCCCGGGTACAATTCAGGTGCTAACTTTTTTCATCCCTTTTCCTACATAGTAAATTTCCAGCAAGATGCCGCATTCATTTCAGATTGTCCTTGATGATGCCAACCCTTTGATATTGAAGATACACACCTGCCTGGGGGCCAACAGCATTTTCCAATTCCCTCTGGACTTCGGGAACCAGCAACACATCCTGGCTCCACATTGAGTCACAGATGGGCAGCTTGCTGTATTTTGATATCCACTTTCTTCCACAGGACATCACCAACCAACTTCCCAAAGATTCTCTCCTTTCTTCTTGCTTCACTTGTAAAACCCAGGTCCTGACACTTGCAGCAGGGTGAGGAGCATGCTAAAGAAAAATAAGGTAGCAGACCAAACTGGGATTCAAAAGACCAGAGGTTCATTTTCAAGTCTGTCGTTTTGCTAAGTTAATAAAATTCTCTGTACCCTACTTTGTCTGTCAGCCTTCTATTTCCTTAATAGAAATATTAAGAGCAGCCGGGCGTGGTGGTGCACTCCTGTAATCCCAACACTCGGGAGGCTGAGGCAGGAGGATCACTATGAGTTTGAGACCGGCCTGGGCTACATAGTGAGTTCCAGGCCAGTTTCAACTACATAGTGAGACCCTGTCTCAAAAAAACCAAAAGAAAAAATAATAATAATAATAAATTTTTAAAAAAATATATATAAAGAGCCAAAAATAACCTTATCAACTACATGTGAACTTCTTAAAAGTATGGTTTCTTCTACAATTAGAGGTCCCATTTGACCCAGCCATCTCTCTGCTGGGTATCTTTCCAAGAGAATTAAAAGAATCATACCACAGTGATATATGCATTCCCATGTTTATAGCAACACAGTTTGTAATAGCTACAACTTGGAAACAGCCCAATTGCCCATCAACTGGAGTCTGGATAAAGAATATGTGGTTTTTCTATAAAGTGGAATATTACTCAGCCATAAAGAATGAGAAACTAGAGTCATTCATAGGAAAATGGATGCATATTGAGGCGATACTCTTAAGTAAAATAAATAAGACACGCATGTGTAAATACCAAACAGTTTCTCTGGTTTGAAAACCTAAAAGTGTAAATAAGATTAAAATTGTATAACTGATAATGTGAAATAAGAAGAACAGAGCTAAAGGTATAGGGGAAGTGGAAAGGGTAGGGGAAAGGAAATAAGGGATAAGAGACAATAAGAGAAAAGGAAAAAATGGAAACAAAGTCTTTGTAAATAGGGAAGGGTGGAGGGAGTGAAGGGAGGATTGGGGTATGGGGCAAAAAATGAGAACCAAGATCTGTCATGTAAAGGTACAGGATCCCAATGGTGAATGTAACTGTACTGTATACTTTGAAAGTACTAATAAACTCAATAAGATTCTTTAAAAGTATCGTTTCGTTTATATAAGAAACCCAAATTATAAATAAAGAGTAAAATAAGAGATAGATAATAGAAAGGAGATAAATCTTTCCCAATTAAGAAGAAGATCAAGAGATGGAAGGAGGAAAGGGGAGGGAAAGTGGATGAAAAAAGGAATTGAGATATGTTGTGTACAGGTATGACCTCCACACAGAACTGTAAATATTATGTACCGCAAACAAGTATTAATGAAAGGCTACTATACAAATGCATTAAATTTCAAAGAATCATTTTCTTACTAAGTCATGCATTTATTTTCTCATTCATTCTCTCCTTTGACAACTGTGGTGCATTTGAATGCTTATCATATATCCGACACTAGGGGCTAGAATTTAATGAAGGCCAAAACCCAGCCTATACTGTTGTGGAATTCAGTATCTAAAAAGGACTGATCAAATAATCACACACAAATAATTATAATCTCAGATTTAAAATGATAACACATAATCATCATGATCCAGAAACTACCAATTTTACCATTGCATATTCATTTGTTCTATAATTTTTGTATCCGTTCATTTTAATCACAAAGTGGTTGTTAAAAAATACTTTCCCAACATAGCATATTGTCATTAAGGTTTTAAATAATGATGAGAATTGAGATTTCCAGATTGAATTGAGTCTTCATTTGATGAAATAAAAGAAATGTTGGTACAAATTTAAAACCAGAGAGAGGAGAGCAATGCTTAAAAGACTGTCTTTAGGGGAATCTAGATCTCAGACATGTCTACAAAACAGCCATTTTCCAGTCTTGTAACACAAAGATTGGAAATCTAAACTAGAGGACATGATATTGGGTTAAACAAGTCAGGAACAAAAAAGACAAATACCACACAATCTCACTTATGTGTGGAATCTAAAAATGTCAAATTCATAGCAGCAGAGAGTAGAACAATGGTTACCAGGGCCTAGAGTTGGGGATGGGAGAGAGGATAAAGGGAGATGTTAGTAGAAGAATAAAAAAACTTCCGTTGGACAAGAGGGATAATTTCAAGAGCTCTATAGTTCCATGTGGTTACAAGAGTTAACAACAGTGTCTTGGGTGTGTAAAAGAGGAGATTTTAACTGTTCCGCTGTAAAAAATAAATAGTTCCTTTGCTTGATTTAGCCATTCCACAGTACACAAATATCAAGAGATCATCTTGCACTCCATAAATCTACGGTATTTTTATTTGCCAATTAAATGAAAAGATATCCTGATAGTAACAGCTGACATGCCACCTTCCCTATCTGCTGAAGTGCCACTCCATGCACTTCATAGTATTAACCCCTTTAGTCACTACAGTAGCCCTCTGGGGTAGATAGCAATGGTAGTAGCAGTAGCGTTTCCATTCCATAGATGGATCGAGGCACAAAGCATTACACATTGTTAAGCTGCAGCGGTAGGATCAACGCTCAGTCTGTGTTCTTCTCCGTATTGCATTGCTTCACCTTCACAGAGTCTCCCGAAACAGGTCAAAAGTGTGGGGTTTTCTTTTAATTGTTTTGGGGTGGTTTTTTTTTGGTTTGTTTATTTAGATACTATGTTAAAAGCATGCCTCTGCCTTCTTGCATGTTGCCTGTTCTTCTAATTACATTATCCTTTTCGTATCCAAATAAGAAATTGAGTAATATTCAAAGCAAAGGGAAATAAAGCTTTCAGTTGTTTTCAATCAGGAATTCGGTGTGTGCCGTTAAAAATGAGATGACTTCATAATTATCTTACAAAAATAGAGGCTCTTTTTCCCAAGTTATAGCAAAACGCGTGCTGCCATCATCACTGCAGAGTAAGGCACACAAAGGTGCAGCAGAAGTGCTACCTGGGCGGAAATGCTTCTCCTAAAATTCGATGTCGCATATTGTGGAATAGAGTGCTTTGACCGAACTTCGGACTGAAAGGACGTTGGATAACTCAGTCCTGAACTGACCCCTTCCTACTCCGCCTCATTTTAAGACCCGAAATGCCTCTACTGAAGGTGTGTTGGTGAGCACTTTCTCATCATCTCAAACCATGCTGTTTTCCAGGCTTCATTTCTGCCAGAAGATTGCAAGATTAGGAGCGAAGAGGACAGAGCAAAAGAGACGGCATGTAAGTTGGTGTGGAGAACACCCTTGGATTTTCATGGTGGAAAGAACATTTTCCAGGTGACGATTAAGCGATCATCAAGCATGAGCCTTCTCCTTTGATGCGGGAATCAGCGTAGACACTATTTTCTTAAATTTAAGATACTAGAAGCCACATTGAGATAAATATTTCCCATGGCTACTATTAATCATTGAAAAACTTGACACCGTGTACAAGACAACAGGATTCTTTGGGACAACTGCCAGCAAGAAGTGTTGAAGAACAAGAACTCTACTACAGCATGGAAATTTGAAACATGGAAAACGGTGTGTGATGGTTGTAGCAATAACAGAATAGGGACTGGACTCAGGGCCTTTGCACCGAGCTATAGCTCCAGAACTTTTTCTTTTCTTTTTTTTTATTTTGAGACAGTGTTTTGCTAAATCCCTAAATTTCCCAAACTGGCTCACACTTGCAATTCTCCTGCCTCAGCCTCAGTGCTGGGATTGTAGGCATGTGCTACCGCACCCAGCTAAAAGCCACAATATGTATCTGACTCAAACTGGATAATAAATTACAGCCAATATCTGTCAAATGTCAGGCACAGCACAACATGCTTTGCTGTGTCCCCATTGCACAGGTGAACAAACTGAGGCTCAAAGGGTTTATGTGCCTTGCCCAAGGTTTCACATAGATTGGCTACACAACCTACTCTGTCATTGCCATCACTTAGTACCCCAAAATAGGGCACTGTACTATCATTACTAAAAAACAAGTTATTACAGTGACATGGAGAAATGGTCACAAAATAATGTTATGAAAAAACAGCGTAAGTTGTATATATCACGGCCATGTAAAAATTGGCATGCAGGTGGAGAAGTCCTAGAAGTAAACATGAAACAGTTTAAGAATCTGTGTTAAGGTGATAGGGTTGCAGAAGAGTCTTTAAAAGTTCTTTTAAATTGTTGTAAAACTGTGTAAGTACCTGTATTTCTCCAATCTTTAAATGACTAGGAAAAGGGAGTCAAGAGTCAGGCTCCATCAGGGAAGATTGTCTAGACACAAGGAATTTTCACTACTATTTTAGAAGAAAAGAGGTCTCGTGCTGTCCAGGAAGAGAAGTCACCAGAACAGCATCAAGACTGTTCATTCGGCCAGTTTGAAGGTAGTGCAGAGGATTCACGTAAAAACAGGCTCCGGTAACACAGGTACAGTTGTGCAGAAGCTGAGTTGTTGAGACTTTATAGGCTAGAAAACAATGAAAATATGTAAGGAACTTGGTTTTAACCGCTGTGTGGGGGATGGTTGAGAGCAGAGAGAGACCGGGGCAGGGCGCCCACCAAGGGAGGATCACAAACAGCGTTTAGATGTGATCCTCCCTTAAGCACTGCAACTACAGCTCTCTTCTGATGCACTCACAGCTCATGTTTTCATTCTTTAAAATAAGGATAGGACACCTTCCACCTCAAGGCTGCAAGAGGACTGTACCACGTTACACTAGGGCGACTGTGTGTAAAGCTCTAAGGCATGCGAAGAGTGCTCCATGCACTGAAGCACGGCCCTTGCCCTGCTCCCGAAGAACAAAGATTTTGAAGGTCTTGGGTGTGAGTGGGCTCTCATACCACACCCATCAAACAGAGAAATAATAAACTTAAAGTGAAATGCTCTGACTTGCATTTCATTAGTCAGCAAGAGATAAGCCAAACGTAGCACAAAGCTGTAAATCTGTCTAGCTGGGAAGGTGGGCAGAATGCTAGGGTTAAGTACATGCATGCATACGTATATACATAATTTTTTTCTTAAAGCAGCTGCTATTTTCGGCCCACACAACATAAGGGCTTTGTGCATTCCCTCTTGTGTGACTTCAGACCATGGAATGAGCACACACTTCAGCTCTTGTTCTAATTCTGGAAATGACTGAACTGATCAAGTTACTCACAGCATATCTTGCATTGCACCAAAGAAACAATTCCAACAAAGGGCTTTGATTTGATGATTGAAAATTACCAGCGATATCTGCAGGCCTTTGAAGAAAGCTCGACTGACGATAAAAACAGAAACAAGGGCAGTGGAAAGTTGCTTAACATCTAACACCACGGATGCAGTGGTGTTTGCTTTGTCCTTAACCATCACTACCTTTTTTTGAAGAAAACTAGCTCCTAAGAAAAGCAGCTGATCAATTTTGTGTAAACTTTGAACACAAAAACTGATTTATTTTGGTAGTTCTTCTATAAAATTGTTGGATATCTAATTTGTAGCATAATTGCTAGATTTTAAAATAAGCAAGTTTCTTAATTAAAAAGGATTTGGGGAGAGGGAGAAGGGACACATTTGGCCCTTCTGTTGACAGCCCGTTCCCTACTTCCCAGGCTCTAGAAACAACAAACAACAACAAAAATGTGTGACCACTATCCTCTCCCTTCCTCTCCAAACTTTCTCTTCCTGAGATCTGTTAGCCCAGTAAGTGCCTGTATGCACCAAAGTGACTGACAACGTGGGCATGAAGGTCAGGTGCCTGGTTCAAATCCCAACTCCACCACTTACTCCATATGAGACACTGGGCAAGCTTCCTAATTGCCCCGAATTTTACCTCCCTCATCCATAAAGTGAAAATAATAACCATTTTGCAGGTTGATATGAGGGTGAAATGGAATAATGCATGCAAAGCATTTACTAGTATGCATAGTACTTAATAAGCACTCAGAAAATAATAGCTAATATTACTGATGGAGCCACCAAATATCTAGTGCACAAAGCAGGCAGATGCCTTAGACATCATTCCTCCATTTTTCCCTGTGTGTAACATGATCTTAAATCCAATGAATTTTACATCCTAGGCACTGCTCAAGTCTATCTCCTCCTCCCTATCTTTGCCACAGTAGCTCAGGCCCACATCTTCTCCTCTGTACACTACCATTATAACCTCTTAACTCTACTTGTATATCTACCTCTTCCTACTTCACCGTTCTGCACATTTCCCAGTGTGAATTTTCTAAAACAGAAATGTGCCCTTGACTCTAAGGAAAGTCTTTTAGGAAATCCACATATTTCTCTCTGGATGCAGTCCAATTCCTCAGCACAACATCCAAGGGCTAAGATCACACCTTCCGTCTCCCTCACCACTTCCTACACCCTTCTTCCTCCCAGAATGAACTGTACCTCTTAAAACATCCCTCATACCCACGTGCCTTCCCCCTCCCAATTTTTTTCCTTTCCTCATATAACTGACTCTCATGCAGCCTCTGACACTCAGCTGCCATGTTCTTTTCTAAGAAATACTCCTCTTAACTCATGTCCTATACTTACACTGTCTTATTTCCTATTTAATTATCATCTTCAGAATTTTCTTGAGGTGAGGAACTGTGCACCTTTATGTATTACAAACCATTAATGCAAAGGCTGAGTCCATTTATTCAAAAAACACTTACTGAGCGCACTCTTTGGGGTGTACCCTGGGCCACACATTAGATGCACAGCTGTTCTTTATCAGTGCTCAGCTGTTCTGTGATGTAGTTTTGGTTTGTTTATTTGTTTGTTTGTTTTGCTACTGGGTATCGAACTTGGGACCTTGTGCTTGTGAAACAGGTGACGGAATCACTGGGTTAAATTCTTGGCCCTGTTCTGTGATGTTGTTGTCACAGGAAAGTGTAAGCACAATTTCCTCAAGGCTCCTTCCTTCAGAACTCCTAGTTAATCCTCATAAATGTCCATTGGTAGATACAAAACACTTGTGGGTCATTGACATCTAAATTGATTCTCACAACAACCCTGTAACATAGATATTATCTCAATTTTGTGACTGAGAAAGTCACAGCTCTGAGAGGTCTAAGGGCTTGCCCATGATCATCTGGTTGGCAATTGGCACATGCAGGCATTAGAGGAGATGATGTTGTATAGTAGTTATGAGTTAGCTCTAGAGGGAGACCAACCCTTTCCACATATGAGTTGTGTAGTTATTTTGCATCTTATGAGTTGTAGTTATTTTGCATCTTTCAATTTACCCTCCTGGGGCAGGGATGGGGGATAATACCTACCTACCTCACAAGGTGGTATAAAGTCCAAATTACAAATTGAATGTGAGCTTTTAGTTTAAGGCCTCATAAGATTCCAGGGGAACTCAAAATTATGTTAGAGCCCAACATTCTTAATTATCCTGTGGTTCTTACTTTCTGAGGAAGGCCTGGTGCTGATAGAAAAAAAGTAGGGCTGGGGATTTAGCTCAGTGGTGCTGCCACCTGCCTCATAAGTGCAAGGTCCCAGGTTTGATCCCCAGTACAAAAAAAAAAAAAGTAGAAGTTGCATAGAGAACCTAAAACTCAAACTGAGAATTCCCTATTTCCAGAAATCAATGATAAAAAATTGCCTCAGTATCAACTACATTATAAATAATTATATAAATACACTCACTCTCTTACTATATGTATGCCTCTGTACATACGTGCATATACATTCAGATCTTGCCAGCCATCAATTAGTGAGACTTTGTGAAATATGAAAGTGCTTTGAAAAATATAAATAGACAATATTCATTTTAGGGTCTAACCTGAGACTCAGATTCCACAGTACTCATCAGTTTACCTAAAAACTAGCTTCCTTCTTCCATCATTTCTTTGGATAGTACAACCATGATTTTTCATTCTCTTACACATATGTTTTAGCAAGTATGTTGTTGATTCTGTAATGTATTTTGGTCTCACTTTGTGAAAATAAGATAACCCACTTAGAAGTGTGGTAAAATGGAATCAAATTTTCAGTTCATTATAATCTTGAAGTGATGGACAATTGTAATAATAATATGTGATTATTAAATGGTAGATAGTAAAAATAGCAGTAAATAGTAGTAAAACACTAGGTACTGGTTTTTAAAGCAACGTTATTTTGTTTAATAGGAGGAATCCGATAGTGAGTGAGGTTAAACTCCTTGCCTCAGGCCACCTGCCTGGAGTCGCCAAGGCAGAAGTCAGCTGGTCAGAAGCCAAAATGTCTTCAGCCTTTCTGCCAAGCATCCACTACAGGGAAGGCCTGGATTGTGGGGACCTAGTCTAATGAGAAATGGAACCCTGTCCCCAAGCAGTTCTCACATAACTTCAAGCCCATCATGCACAAGAGAGGAATTACATAAATACAGGGGTAGATTTAATGGAGTCATCAGGCTAAACCAATTAAATTGCTGCCTAAAGTATAGTAGAAATGAAGTAGGAGAGGAAAGCACAACTGGGGCACCAAGAAGAGCTGTGGAGAAGGTGCCATCTGGGATTACGAGCCTTGGTTCACTCTGTTATTCTCATTAGAATTTCCGTCCTATTAATAAGTTTGACCTAAGTCCCAGCACCTGTTGAGTCTATCTCACAACTAAAGTAAAGGGATCTGGTGTGCCTCTCTCTCTCTTCATGTTTTGTTCCCTTTAACCAATTATTTTCTCATTATCTGCCTCTTACCCTTGACCTCATGTGACTGCCACAGGAGCTCTGGCCCACGTTTTCTTTGCTCCCTGAGTGTGAGCCACAGAAACATCCAAACAAGGGCAAGAAATGAGAGAGAGAGAGAGCTCTGGAAAGCAACAGAGCTTTTCCTCTGTCTCAGCACAATAAGAACTCAGATCAGACTGTCTTCTGGGATCAAACATAAAATGAGGTTTGTGAAACTGCATCTAAAAAGCATGTTTTATATTGAAACCAAGATTTTAGTGCAGCTAAAGCTTTTCATTTTAGCACATTTGAAAATGTCCTTTAGCAACACAACATTAAGTCATAGTCTTAAGATGGCACTTATTTTTCAAGTGGTTTTAATACAGCTTTATCTTATTGTTAGGCTTGTGTAAGTGGACTATTCAAATGGGCTGATAACCTGAAAATGTTTGGTCTGAACATGCAAATATCAATACCTGTGCATAAAGCTTCATCTGAAGTTTAGATCATTGCATTTCTTTATGCTGATAGGTCTTCCTGGCTTGGTGAAGCTTTGAGTTATAGCTCAAAAAGCAAACACACAAAACTCCAGCTCAAATTCAAGCAAACGTCTGCCTGAGGTTTGCATATACTTGTAGCTACAAAGCCACATCTGCTAGACAGTTGTATTCTCTTTCACAGGGCATGCCTTAAGCAGCAGGATGATGACCTGGTCAAAACTGTGCAGTGCTCTCCTCATCATCCATCTCTGTCCATCGCCTCCCACCAGCACATCCCCTTCAAAATGACCAGAACCATGTCTCAGTAATGCATATCTGGCCAGGCCCTGTTCCCCATGGCTTACAGAATCTAATTTGAACCCCATATACAGGATAAGGCTCTAACACAGTGTTTTGGCTAAATATCATCTTGTTTCACAGAACTAGAAAAAAGAATCCAAAAATTCATTTGGAACCAGAAGAGACCTAGAATAGCAAAAGCCATCCTAGGCAACAGACACATGGCAGAGGGTATAACAATTCCCAATTTGAAACTATACTACACATCCACTGTGATAAAAACAGCATGGTACTGGCAAAGAAATAGACCTGAGGATCAGTGGAACAAATTGGAAGATACAAAAACAACTCCAGTTGCACTCAGCTACTTCATATTTGACAAAGGAGCTGACAGTCCCCACTGGAGGAAAGATAGCCTCTTTAATAAATGGTGTTGGAAAAACTGGATCTCAACCTGCCAAAGATTAAAACTAGACCCTTATCTTTCTTTTTTTTTTTTTTTTGGTACTGGGGATCGAACTCGGGTCCTTGCGCTTGCAAGGCAGGCGCCGGAACCACTAAGCTACATCCCCAGCCCACTAGACCCTTATCTTTCACCATGCACTAAATTAAAATACAAGTGGATTAGAGATCTAAATATTAAAATGGAAACACTAAACTTCCTGGAAGATAAGTTAGGCAGAACTCTGGAAGACATTGGCGTAGGAAAAGACTTTATGAACAAATCCTCAGTAGACAGGAACTAGCAGAAAGAATCAACAACTGGGATCTCATCTTATTAAAAAGCTTCTGCACTGCAAAAGAAATCATCAATAGAACCAAGAGACAACCTACAATGTGGGAAAAAACTTTTACCAGCTGCTCCTCAGACAAAGAACTACTATGTAGAATATATAAAGAACTCAAAACAGCCCCCCAAATATAAAGACCCAATTCAAAAATGAGCATCTGAAATGAACAGACATTTCTCAGACAAAGAAGTCAAAGCAGCAAGTAAATATATGAAAAAATGTTCCACATCACTGGTCATTCAAGAGATGCAGATGAAAACAACACTGAGATTCCACCTCACCCCACAAAGAATGGCTGCTATCAAGAAATCACACAATAACAAATGTTGGCAGGGTTGTGAGGAGAAAGGAGCCCTTCTCCATTGTTGGTGGAGTGCAGACTGGTACAACCACTATGGAAATCAATATGGAGATACCTCAAAGAGCTGGGACTAGAGGTTTCATTTGACCCAGCCATCCCTCTGCTGGGTTATCTTTCCAAAAGAATTAAAAGAATCATACCACAGTGATATATACGCACCCATGTTTATAGTGGCACAGTTTGTAATAGCTAAATCTTGGAAACAGCCCATTTGCCCATCAATTGGAAACTGGATAAAGAAGATGTGGTTTTTCTATAAAATGGAATACTACTCAGCCATAAAGAATGAGAAAGTAGATTCATTCATAGGAAAATGGATACATATTGAGGGTATACTCCTAAGTGAAATAAATAAGTCACATGTGTGTAAATACCGAATAGTTTCTCTGGTGTGAAAAGCTATAATAGTACACAAGATCCTAATGATATAATTGACCATGTGAAATAGGAAGAAAAGGGCTAAAAGTGTAGGGAAAATGGGAAGGGTAGGGGAAAAGTAAGAAGGGAAAAGAAAAAAATATGACAAAATGAAAACATGGAAATAAAGTGTTTGTAATGGGGAGGGGAGGAAGGGGTGAAGGGAGGGAACGGACAAGGGGGAAAACATGAGAACCAAGACCTGTCATGTAAAGGTACAAGATCCCAACAATGAATGTAATTGTACTGTATCCCTAAAATGTACCAATAAACTCAATAAAAGAAGAAAATATCAGCTTTCTCAACCACCTGTACAAGGTCTTCCTGTGTATATGCTTTTTACCCAGGCTAGCCCACAGCCTGGCCATACCCAGGCTATACCCAGCACAGTGGCTGCTCCTTTCTGCAGTCCCCAGGGCAAACATCTCTGTTTTATAAGACCAAATCAAAGCACCACCGTCTCAGAGACAGCTGTCTGAACCTGTTCACACACACCTTTGCATATAGGGCCCCACCATTCTCTCTGTCTGCTCTCTGATGACACTTCCTTCCTACAGTGCTGTCACTCCCTGGTGGCTGCCTCTCTCCCACGCTCTGAACTCCCAAAGGCTACAATGATTTTTTTTTCTCTTGCCCTTGGGCAAGTATTTAACACACAGCAAATTCTCAATAAATACTTGTTGAATATATAAATGAATGAAATGGGTAACTTGTATCTATAGCTTCCCTCTTGCCCTCTCCTATCACCAGCTGCCCTTTCTCAGACTCCATTTCCCCACCTTCCCTTCTGTAGAGGAGAAAGAGGTCCCCTCACCCGCCACAGTTCTTAGGTAGGCTCTCTGTTTGGACCAAGGAGACCACTAATACAACATCCGATTAACAGGAGAAAGGCATGAATGCTTTGATAATACGTGTACATGGAGATCTTCACAAGAGAGTGAAGTCTGAAGAAATGACCAAAGAATGATGCCTTTATATGTTTTTAGACAAAGAGTAGTAAATTTGTGAAGGAATGACAGGACAGACGGATACATGAACTAAGGTATGTATATAGTGGTTAGGGTTGGTATGTACAAGCTAGTGAAAGATAAAGGTTACATCAAAGAGTATTTGTTCAGCTTCATTGCAGCAGTAATTACTAGGCTCTGGTGACTCTGGCTATTTTCCAGCCTTCGTATTAGAAGGACATCCCTTCATAAAGAATTCCACAAAACACTTCGCTGTATGTCGACAGATCTGAGGGCCTTTTCTGAAATTACAATTCTTCAAGTGATTTCAAAAATTTGAAACAATCTGTATACGAATTGGCATGTTTTGCCTTAACTCCTTTCCTGCCACTGACTGTTGCCTCTCTCTGACCGTAGCTATCCAGCTTTGTCCTGTCATTATAAAAACTTGCTCTCAAGGAAGGTTTTTACTAACTCACAGAGCTGACCCTTACAGGTTTTTATAACTTACTAGGTTACAAATCTTGAGCCAAAGTAATAAATCTTTGATTGTGAGATTCCTTTCACCTGGTAAAATGGTCTACCACAGTCCTCAAAACTGGAGTTTTGAATAGGAGCTGCCAAGTCACTATAAACTGCTCCCCCTCACCCAGGATATGCATGCTGCGATGCAAGAAAATGCTAGCAAGTGTAAGGTTACCAGATGCTTGGGCCACCAGAAAAACCTACTTAAGGTAGCTGATATAATATCTGGTAAACAAGATGACATCTCATCTTATTAAAAAGCTTCTGTACTTCAAAAAAACCATCAGCAGAACTAAGAGACAACCTACAATGTGGGATAAATTTTTCACAAGCTGTTCCTCAGACAAAGGACTATTATCAAGAATATATAAAGAACTCAAAACAATCAGCCCCCCAAATATAAAGACCCAATTCAAAAATGGGCATTCAAAATGAACAGACATTTCTCAGACAAAGAAGTCAAAGCAGCAAGTAAATATATGAAAAAATGTTCCACATCACTGATCATTTGAGAGATGCAGATAAAAACAACAGTGAGATTCCACCTCACCCCACAAAGAATGGCTGCTATCAAGAAATCACACAATAACAAATGTTGGCGGGGTTGTGGGGAGAAAGGAACCCT
>NW_022900927.1:7568881-7589483 GCF_012274545.1 Fukomys damarensis
TCATAGGAAAATGGATACATATTGAAGATATACTCCTAAGTAAAATAAATAAGGCACACATGTGTAAATACCGAATAGTTTATCTGGTGTGAATAATCTGCAATAATACAGAAGATCCTAATAAGATTACTGACATTGAGAAATGGGAAGAAAGGAGCTAAAGGTGTAGGGAAGATGGGATGGGTAGGGGAAGGGTAAAAAGGGAAAAGAAAAAAAATGTGAGATAATGAAAAGATGGAAATAAAGTGGTTATAGATGGGGAGGGGAGGAGGGGGTGAAGGGAGGGCAGGGATGAGGGGAATAAAGGAGAACCAAGGCCTGTCATGTAGAGATACAAGATCCCAACAATGAATGTAACTGTACTGTATCCCTAAAATGTACCAATAAACTCAATTAAAGCTGAAAAAATAAAAGAGCATCCTACCCTCAAACCCTCTGATTTCTTGACGCTTGGAATTTAAATGTTCCTATCTGTACCTTACCCTTTACTGATTATCAGTGTTCAGTAGGGAAATGGTAGGCATCTTGTGGGGTAGTAGTGATAGAGAGAACTTTTGTAAATAGTCTGAAATAAAAAAATTAAGATGAGAGGAAAAAAAATATCTGGTAAACAAGATACATAGTGATTTAGAATAGAAAATGGGTCGGAGTTCCAATTCAGCCTTCCTAAATGCTTGTCTACTGATCTCTTTTAGTGAGAACAAGATTCCCATCCTTCCCGATTCGTCTTCAGAGTGGAACAATGATCTGACAGCAAAAATACATCTCCTTAAAGATCACTTCAGGAAGGAAAAGGAGTGAGCAGGCATCTAGCCCAACTCTTTGACAGGATATTGTAAAAAATAAAAGAACTCGTGCATAGAGAGTCTGGCTCCATCGCCAGAATATATTAAGCCTTCAATAATGTTCCTGTTAAAAGGACTAATAGTAATACCTAAGAAATGTTTAGTGGCAGGGTTAAGAGTAGAACCCACATTGCAACTTTCAGTCTTTCCAAGGAGCCCAAAAAGCTGTTTTAGAAGAGCTGATTATTTTCAAGAAATGTATTCTACTGTAAACCTTCACTATTTGTATGCTCATGGAGTCCAGTTTAAGAATATCAACAGATAAAGTCTGATTTATTTTAGATTGCCAAATTATTTTTTCTATTTCCTTTCATAAAAAGGGTTCAGACAGAAAAGGCAAATGTGGTAAAGAAAATTGCTGAATGATTGCTTTCATTAAAATGTTGTTTGCTGAAAATTAGATGATAAACCTCCATATCTCAGAGGTACGATTTGACAATAACCAGCACCTTCAAATACATTTTAGCAAATCTACTCTTTCCAGATGCTTCAGGCTTTACAAAATACCATGTGTGTTGGAAAACAGCTGGGAACCCATGACCTTCGAAGATGTGTCCCAAAACAAAACAAGAAAATTTAACAGTAAAGTATTTTCCTCTTTCCAATCTAAAGCAAAGGAAGACATATCCTGCTTAATTTTACTTTACTCAATGGTTAAATATGTTAAATGGCTTGATGCTACCAGTCTACGGAAATGTGATCTCACATCCTCTCTACACAAAGAACAGCATCGTTGCCTGAAGGACATTAAACACTGGGCATTAAAATTTAGGTAAAATAATAATAATGATAATGATAATGGTCTGAGTCACATGGAGAAATTTGTGAAAAAGGCATTTCATCATCAAAATAAGTTTCAAAGGGACAGGGTTTTAGCACAGTGGTACTGTACCTGCCTAGCAAGCACAGTGTCCGGAGTTTGATCCCCAGTAACAAAAAATAATAATAAGTTTCAAAATTATTGTTCAAGCAAAAATAAACCAAAAAAATTAACCAAGTTTTTTACTACAGTACCTTCAAAGATTTAGTCTCCTAGTGTTTCTACCAAAAAACAAAATAATATACAGCACTTTGCAAACTTATTTCCTTGCAGAGATATTCCATGGAATTCATTTTGGAATATCCTGATTTAGATCACAGCTATGTGTTGAAAAGTATACTCTAATATCCAAGTAACTATATTCTATGGAATATATTCTTATATTAATTCCTTAATACCTACCAGTTATACAATTGTAAAAATATATATTATTAACCATTGTGTACAGAAATTGATTTCACATTAGTAGTGAAAATAAAACTTACCACTTCTTGCCGGAAAGATGATGGCTTGTTTCTCGACTACTTACTTTATTATTAAAGCTTCAACATTTGATATAGAGAAAATGAGCGTATTTCCTTTTCCAGGTCACAATACCCGCAGCAACTAAAGTTGCCCTTGTTGAACTAATGTTAGTATGGTTTTTAAAATATATATTAAGTTATTTTGCTGTGAAAGTACCATATGCTTTTATATAAAATTTGGCAAATACAGAAAAGATTTTTTAAAGAAAATAACGTCATCACCAATAATTTCATCACTTGGGGACAACCCTTGGCATACTTCCTTTCACAAGTTTTGTTTCCTAATTTTTTCCACATCCTGAGCATTTTTTTTCACACATACATGTGCCCATACACACATTATCTATAGTTGAGTGTGGTTGATTAAAACCACGTGTTCACTTTCTATACCTCTCATTAGGAATGGAAAAATTATAAAGAGTGTGCAACATCTTTTATTTTTCCTTTTGAGACAGGTTCTCACCTTGTAGCCCAGGCTAGTCTCCAGTTTGTGGTAATCCTCCTGCGATTGCAGGTGTGTAACACCAAACCTGGCGGCAGCATGTTTTTTCTCAAAGGTGGAAATGAGATGAAGACATGGGAACTGCCTTAGTGGAACAGAAAAGGCTGAAGCTAAGTGTCATTGCTGAGGATTTTATCAAGCTACAAGCAAATTCACTGTAGCGTCCCCTCCAGAGGGCTCCCTGGAAAGCGGAAGTGAGACAGGGAGCTTCAAATCTGTATTAACAATAGGCATCCAGGCCCCACTGTGCACAGGTAACGGACTAGCCCTCCTCACTGTAAAGGTAGATAGTTCATTCTCCAGAAAAAATGGATCACGGACTCTCCTAGATATGGCATTGCCCAGACTAGCAAAGGTCTTCACAGAAGCCAAAAGTGATCCAAGAGATGAAAATTGGGAGATTAAACATCTGCAAATGAAAAGATGAGAAAACACCTCCCACCCATCTCCAACACTATCAGCCAAATTGATATCTGCAAGGCAACAACTTTCAGAACTCTAGCTGAGGATATAGCTCAGAGGCACAGTGCTCACCTGGCAAGCACGAGGTGCTGAGTTTGATCCCCGATACCAAAAAAAAAAAAAATCTCCATATAAACTAAACAAACCCAGATGCTTAAAAAGCCATAGTTACTAATATTTGTGTGTCAAGTAACAGAAAAGCTAGGTCTCTTGCCTACTGTCTTACAATAAAACTCTGTGATACCTCATTCTTAATTATGAATGGAGAGACAAGAGCTCCAGATATAAGACAGAGGTTTGCAACCTAAATGACAGCCACTGTAAAGTCGAACCTAGTAAAATCCTACACATTTCAGGAACAATGAAGAAATATTAAAACTGTAATACACATTGAAGTACTGCATTTATAAGTGAAGAAATTTTAATTAAGAAATAAGATCCAGGACATGAGCAACGGGGTGAGGAAAGAAAAACTCGTAGAATAAAAAACGTCACAGAAATTTTTAAACTGCATAGGGAAAAGTACCACTGGAAAGTTTGGAATATAATAGAGATATTTCCAAGAAAGTAGAACAAGAAGATTTTTTTAAGTAAAGAA
Organism: Fukomys damarensis; assembly: GCF_012274545.1. NCBI lineage: Eukaryota > Metazoa > Chordata > Mammalia > Rodentia > Bathyergidae > Fukomys > Fukomys damarensis. The sequence continues at coordinate 7,572,633 of NW_022900927.1, forward strand.
AGGGAACAAAATTAGAAGGTTAAACTAAGAAGTCCAATATCTAATGAGTAGGAATGCCAAGAAGAAAAAGAAAACAGAACAAGAAATATGTGTGAGAGAATAATAATTACAGTTGTAGATATAAAATTTTTGGTAAACAGACTGCATTTGTAGAACATTTTTAGGTTCAAAATTGAGCAGAAAGTATAGAAATTTCCCATATATCACTTGTACTACCATTCACACAGCCTCCACAATCTTGAACTCCCTTGAGAGTGGTAAATTTTTTATAATCTGTGAACCTACATTGACATATTAAAACCCAAAGTCCATAGTTTATATTAGAGTCTATTCTTGTTATTGTACATGCTAGTGGTCTGGACAAATATATGACATGTTTTCACCATTATAACACCATGCAGAGTAGTTTCACTGCCCTAAAAATCTCTCCTCTGTCTATTCATCCTTCTTAGATGCTAACTATTGACTAGGGACCTTACTGTCCTCACAGTTTTGCCTTTTATCCTACAGTTAGAATCATTACATATGTAGAATTTTCAGGTTAACTTCTTGAATTTAGTAATATGCTTCTAAGTTTCCTCCATGTTTTTTCATGGCTTGATAGCTCATTTCAACTTAGCAGCTCATTACTCTGTAGCTGTACCTCATTTTATTCACTTATCTACGGAAGGGCATCTTGGTTTGCATTTCTGAATAAAGCTGCTAGCAATCATCCTCGCAGGCAGGTCTTCTTGAAGATGTAAATCCTCCAGTTCCTTTGGGTAAACACCAAAGAGAGCCACTGCTAGATTCTATGCTGAGAGTGCATTAATTTTCTAAGAAACTTTCAAAATGGCTGCATTGTTCCACATTCCCAGGAGCAACGATGGGAGTTCCTCTTGCTCCACTTCCTTGCTGGAATTTGGTGTTTCAATATTCTGGGTTTTAGCCATTCTAATAGGTGTGTGGTGACATCCTATTGTTTTAAATTGTATTCCTGATGACGTATAATGTGAAACATCATTTCATGTGTTTATTTGTCATCTATGTTCAGCAGGTGTCTGCTAAGATCTTTAGCTTATTGTTTTAGCTGAGGTGTTTCTTTTCTTACTGTTGAGTTTTAAGAGTACTTTGCTAGGTGTGTCTTTCTGCAAATTTCTTCTCCCAGCTTGTTACTTGTCCTTTTCTTGACAGTGACTTTCGTAGATCAAAAGTAAATTTTTACTTTTCTTTAAGTGCAGTATATCAGTGCTTTCATTTATAGATGGTCTTGTTAGAGTTGTATCGAAAAAACCATGCCAAACCCAAGACCATCTGAATTTTCTGATAGTTGTATAATTGTGAATTTTATATGTATTTCAGTGGTGCATTTCAAGCTCATTTCTTGAAGACTGTAATATCTTCATTTATATATTTTTAATGGCAGATACTAGTTGTTCTAGCACTATTGGTTGAAAAGTTTGTCACTGGCCTACTGTATTGCCTTTGCCTCTTGATCAAATGATGGGTTGACCATTTTTAAGTGGGCCTATTTCTGCGGTTGCATATATCAACATGAGCTATCTCTCCAGTTAGTTTTTCGGTCCTTCCATAAGTTGTTTCATCTAAGTTTTATGGTTTTAACTCTATATGTTCTTATACATACTTTGCTATATTTATACCTCAGTGTTTTGGTTTTTTAGGTGCCACTGTAAACAATATTAAGTCTTTAATGTCAAATTTCACCAGTTAATTGATAAACATAGGTAAACAATTTACTTTTTATATTAACCTTGTAACCTGTAATTTGTGCTGTAATCACTTGCCAGTTAATTATTTTGTCTGATTCATTCATATGTTCCATATAGACAATCATGCCATCTGTTAATACAACAATTTGTACACCTTTCTTACCAATCACTGTACCTTTCATTTTCTTTTATTTTTTATTGCATTAGGTGGAACTTACAACACAGTGTTGGAAAGTAATAGAAAGAAAGAACATCCTTGGCTTATTCTTCATCTTTGTGGAGAAGCTTCACGTTTCTCAGTATTAAATATTTATTACCTGTAAGTTTCTTGTAAATAGTCTTTATCAAATTCAAAACATTTCTCCTTCTATTCCTAGTAAGTGAGGATTTTTTTTACCATGAATAACGTTAGATTTTGCTAAATGTTCTCTTCATATCCATTGACATAATCATGTGATTTTTTCTTTTCTTCTTTTGCCTCTTCTGGCAGAGGTTCTTACTATTCTCAGAGAAAAGCTGTACTTATACACTGCATTCTGTTCTAGTACCACTTGCTGGGTCATCTGTTTGTCTCCTCATCAATTATTTTTGCTAGAAAGCCCAGCTTTTTCTGAATCCATTGAGAACTCATGTTCTTTCTTGTCAAAGCCATTTCAAAACCAAACTTTTGCTATTACAAATTCAGCTGGCAACTGACCTGCTCCTTTGCTGACACTTTTACACCTGGATGAAGGTAGTGGTGCTGTCTTTCAGTGCACCCCTGGTGCCCTCAACCACAAAGAATCCCATGATTCGAGCCCATCCCAGTTTTAAGTGTTACTGAACTTACAGGATGAAAGTATAAAAGGATGACAAGTAGATTTCATTCTGTTCTCAAAGATAGTCATTTAGTAACGCTCACTGGAGCACCACATTGGAATGACCCTGACCATGTTGAAATGATCCTGAGACCTGGTTGAAGTCCAGTGGAAAAGAAGCCAATGTTTGGCTGGCAGTGTCCTCCACTGGCGTGAAACAGGACAGAATCAGCACACGTAATAGGAATTTGTAACCCCTCAAGGGATTGATAATATGCTCTAATTATTGATTCAAGAACTTCCATGGGTCATGAGGAACATGTTAGCCAAGTTATTTTAAAAGAATCAGGGTGATCTACATTTTAAACTTCTTTCAAATTTTCAGTTGTGTTCCCAAGATAATTAACTTATTCGTGAGTTAAAGCCTCCTCCCCGGATAACCACATGGCCTTTGTCACAAATAAAGGTCAATGTATACTCAGGGAAGACACAGGATGGACCACACCTGGCCACAGGACAACAGCAGTGTCCTGAGTCAAGGGCAGAAGATATTTCATGTGAAGGGGAATCATGAGCCAGAATTTTCTCAGCAACTATGACTCTAAGCAGAGCGGGCCCCAGAGTCCTGCCAACATAAAACCAGTTCCACCAAGTCAAGTTCAGCAGATGGAAACAGAGCTGCTAGAAGTTGATAGACCTGGATTCACAGCAGAGCTCTCTCACTTACTAAATACTCATCACACATGATTATGGGTGAGAAGATCCAATATAAAGATGTGAATTCTCCTCAAAGTAATCTAGAGATTCCAAATTAAAATCCCAATAGGGTTTTGACAGACCAACTCTAAAACGTATATGAGAGGCCAGGGATGTAGCTCAGTGGCTTCACCACATTCCTTGCAAGTGCAAGGACCCAAGTTGGATCCACGGTACCAAAAAATAAAATGTATATGAGGCATCAAAAGACCAATAATAGACAAAAAAAATTTTAAGAAAGCAAAGATAAGGTGTCGAGGCAAAAGAAAAATTTTCTCACCAGATATACAGTTTTTTTTAGGGCAAAATTATAGTAATCAAGACAGTGTCATATTTGTACAGGAAAAAATGACTACAACAAAGCTGAGAACCCATAACAGGCCCACACTTATGTAGAAGGCTCATGTTTTTATATTTATCTATTCAATCACCAAATATGTAAAGAATACTTACCATAAACCAGGTACTGCTCTAGGGGAAGGAGTTAGTGGAGCATGGGGGAAAAACAGATTTTTTAAATACCTGATATTTCAAAATTTTGTTGTAATACGAGAGAAGGCAAATGAAGTGAGCAAATACATAGCATGTCCAATAGTCACAAGTGTTAGGGGAAAAGAAAGGAAGGGGTTCAATTTTATTTGGTGTGACCAAAGAATTTGTCCTCAGGAAGGGGCACTTTGAGTAAATCCCTGAGAAAGAAAGGGAGCTAGCCATGCAGACACCCAGAGGAAGACAGAGAGAAAGAGGACAGAGGAGCTGTGCTGGAATAGGACTAGCCTAGTAAAGCTAATGAGGGGCAGAGGGAAAGAAGTAGGAAATGATATTGAAAAAAATCAGAGAAGAAGAGAATAGATCATGTGTAGACTTGCGGATCATAAGAACATTGACTTTGAGTGAAGAAAGACTGAAAGAGCTTTATCAGAGGGGTGTTATGACCAGACTTGTTTTTAAAAGGATCACTCTGGCTACTAGAATGAAACTAGGTCATGGAGACCAAAAGCCAAAGCAAGGAAATGCTGAAGAAGCTGTTGTAATAACCCAGGAGAGATAGTGACTGGATCAGGGTGGAACTTGTATACAATACAAACCAAAGGAGGAAGGTGTGCTGTTACTTAGAAGCACTGAAACTGCAAAGGAGAACAAAAGAAATTCAGAATCCATTATCGATGTCATGTAAATTAAAATCTATAAGGGAAAGTACATTTTTAAATGTTTAAAAGGAAATACAAGAGAATATCTTTATGCCTTTGGGATTAGGATGGATTTTAATCAAAACATAAAAACACAAACCATAATGAAAAATATTGATAAATAAGCTTACTTTAAATAGAAAACTTCCTGATATAAAAGAGACACTATAAACAATAAAGACAGGCACAAGACTGGAAGAAGATATTTACAAAGCACAAAACTGACATTTTGATTTGTAGCCTATATAAGTAAAGTAATCCTACAAATCAAAGAAATAGAAAAGATAAAATACTAAACTTAAAAAAAGTGTACTGGGGAAAGGGAAGTGGGAAGGGTAAGGAAAAAGAAAAATAGGAGTGGAATTAACATGATAAAAAAATGGAAACAAAGTCTTTGTAGACAGAGAGGGGTAGAAGGGTGGAAGAGAGGGCAGGGGAATGGGTTAAAAATAAGAGCCATGATGGATTACATAAAGGTGCAAATATCCAATGATGAATGTCATTACATTGTATACTTTAAATCTACCAATAAAATTAATTAATTTAAAAAAGTGTATCGAAAGGCCAGTTTAAAATGATCAAGAAATATATGAACTAGCCATCAGAGAAATACAATTTAAAAATGTCATCCTTCAGAACAGACAAAATTTAAAAGTCTGACAATTCCAAATGTTCACAAGCAAAGATGTGGATAAAAGCTCCTGCTCTAGTGAAGAGGAACATAAATTGATGTGAAGACACTAGAAAGTGTACCATAGATACAAAAATTGTGCTTCTAAATATATACTCACTAATGCAGTGATTCTGGCAAAAGGAAGCCATCAGTTGCACTCAAAATATATTTATACTTTACACATAGAACTGTTCACCACACTTCCATGTAGTGAAATTAAAAACATATGCCCTGGATTGGGAGTAACTTATTCTGTGAGTGTCCCACAAGATGAGCAAACATTTCTAATAAATTTTAATTTGGTAAACAAGTGATGTCTTGCAATACAAGTAGGATGTATTGATGAAAATCACATGATCACAGCTGAGCCAGTGGCTCTGGCACCCTCTCTCTCTCTTTCTCTCTCTCTCTGTTTAACGACAATGCAATGTTACATTTCTACAAAGTCCTCAAAAGGAAGCAAAAGCAAGTGTCATTGGAGAGATTCCTTGTTAAGTTGGATGAAAAGAAAAAGATTCCATTGAGTCAATAGAGAGCTGTGGTGATTAGTGAAAATGATAGTGTTAGTGAAGGTCGTCACACAATAACACTTCTTTCTCTTGTCTCCCTCACATCAGCCATGAAAGTTTTCAATGGTAAGTGCGGACTAATTTATTTTCTTTATTTATATTTTTTATTATTTTTATATTACAGTATTGCAATCATTTTATATTAATATTTTTGGGTTGTGAAATGAATCATCTGAGCTTCCATTACTTCTTATGAAAAAATTTGTTTTGATGTACAAGTGCTTTGAATTACAAGAATATTTCCAGAATGAATTATGCTTGCAAACCAAGGTATTTCTGTATATATTTCAAAATAGTACAATAATTAGATCTGCAATTGAATAATTATGGTAGATGTAAGATTTGAACTGGATAGTTCATCTCTTCTGTTCTGGAATTCCAAGTGGCTCTGCTACAGCATTTGTTGCCCTGTACCCTGCAAGGATAGGAGATCCACCAAGAGAACAATGGAAAACCTGGATGCTGGAATTGCTATTATTTAAAGTCCTCTACATGATTCCAAGAGCAAAGTAATTAATCCATATGTGCAAACTGGTCTGATTCTATGAAGTTAAGAAGGTTGAAGATGTAGAGAAATACCATAATGCAACCAGAACCAAGACTATAGCAATGGAAAGTAGACATTAACTAAAGAGATCTTCATGCTAGCAACAGTCTTTCAACTCTAATTGTTCCTCAACCTTCAGCATGCGTGCACACACACACACACACACACACACACACACACACACACACACATGAAACATGGGAAATCAAGGCAACAAAATGACTCCAAAAACTCCTAACCTCCAAAACTGATCCAATGGGCTTTGATGGAGATAATATAAAACAGAAAATGGCTGAATGATATGAAGTGATATAAGAAGAAACAAAAAATAGATCAATAAAGTGTTTGGTATGCTCAAAGATAATGTAACTACAGTAGACAGAAAATAGACATTTAATAAGTGATCAGTGAGGTTAAAGAAGATATGACAAAAGCTATTAGAGCTAACCAAAATGATGCAAGAGATGAATGATTAGTTTTTCAAAGAATTATAGTCTATAAAATCTTTTCAAACAGAAACTCAAAAGTTAAAAAAATTCTGTTGAATCAGGACTGGGCCAGGGATGTAGCTTAGTGGCACTGTGCCTGCTGTACTAAAAAAAAAAAAAAAAAATCAGGATTTCTAAGATCAGCACACAAAAAGTCAGTTGTGTTGGGCCAGAGATTTATCTCAGTGGCACCATACCTGCCTCATAAGCACAAGGACTTGAGTTTTTATCCCTGGTACAAAAAGAAACAGAGAGAGAGAGAGAGAAAGAGAAAGGGGGGGAGGGACGGGGAGAGGGAGGGAGAGAGAGAAAGTAAGGGAGGAAACAGAAAGAGAGAGGAAGGAAGGAAGACAAGAAGATTCTGTTGAAAATAAGGGCAGCAGAAGTGACTAATGGGAGGACAGGATGTTGGAGCTAGAAGACAGAGCTGATACAAGGGACCACAAAGAGATACCTTAAAAATATCAATAGATCATGGGAAATGGATCCAACAACTGCTAGATGACACAAAAAAGATTAATCAAAGATTAATGGGAATCAGAGAGAAACTAGAGACGGCATGAATGGCATAAAACAATCTGTTTACAGAAATCATAGCAAAACACTTTCCAAGTAAGAGGAAATAATTCAAAATACAAGTAAGTGAGGCCTATAGAACCCAAAATGGCCATGATCAGAAAGGAACATATCATAGTCAAAATCCCAAAAGTCCAACCAGAATTTTAAAAGTTGCTAAAGAAAAACAACAAATCATTTATAAAAGTAAAACAATTAGAATTTCTGCACATTTCTCAACACAAATTTTAAAGGCTGACATAGTATGGAAGGAAGTTCTTCAAGCTTTAAGAGAGAACAACTTTCAGGGGCTGGGGATTTAGCTCAGTGGTTCAGTGGCCTGGCTTGCAAGCACAAGGACCAGAGTTCAATCCCCAGTACCAAAAAATAAAAAATAAAAAAATAATAATAAATAAAATAAAAGAGAACAACTTTCAATCCAGACCAATACATCCCACAGAACTATTTTTCAAAGTTGATAGAAAAATTAGAACATTCCACAACAAAGAGCACCTTAAGAAATGCATGAGTACCAAGCCAACAATAAAAAAAATCAAGTATATCCTAGACAGAGACAATGAGAACATCAAAGCCAAAGGACTTACTGGAAACAATATAGCATGAAAGAGGAGCAGTTAAATAATAGAAAAATATAAAGGAATTGGCAACAAATAAATCACAATGATGAGAATCATTCAGTATCTTTCAATAATATCTCTCAGTGTAAATGGTCTTAAGCTCCTAATAAAGAGACACAGATTGGTAGAATGGATCAAAGAAACAAAGCTCAACAGTGTGCTGCATAGATGAAGCACACTTAATATTTAAAGGAACCCAAACTATAAAAATCAAGGGATGAAAAACAAATTTTCATGCAATTGGAGCCCAAAAGCAAGCAGGAGTAGCTATCCCATTTTTCAAAGTACAATTCAAGTCAAAATATCAAAACAGACAAGGTCATTACACATTGGTAAAGGAAAAAATTCAACAGGAAAAGATAACAATTATAAATACATATGCACCAAATACTTGTACACCCAACTTCATAAAATAAATACTACTAGACATAATGGTGGAAGACCTCAACAACCATACTTTCACAAATACATAGATCAACTAGACAAAAAAAATCAACAAAGAAAAATGAGAGTTGAACCACACATTTGAACAAATAGACTTAACTATCTGTAGAATGTTCAGCCCAACAACAGAATATACATTCTTCTCAGCAACACACAAAACTTTCTTCAAAACTGATCACATAAGTCATAAAGCCTGTATTTCAATAAATATGAAAGAATTAAAATAATCCCATGTGCATTACCAGTGCAATGAAATTAGAAAGTAATCACAAGAAATCAATATGGAGATACCTCAAAGAGCTGGGAATAGAGGTTCCACTTGACCCAGCCATCCCTCTGCTAGATAACTTTCCAAAAGAATTAAAAGATTCATATCACAGAGATATATGTGCACCTATGTTTATAGCGGCACAGTTTGTAATAGCTAAAACTTGGAAACAGTCCATTTGCCCATTGGTTGGAAACTGGTTAAAGAAGATGTGGTTTTTCTATTAAATGGAATACTACTCAGCCATAAAGAATGAGAAATTAGATTCATTCATACACATTGAGGATATACTCCTAAGTGAAATAAATAAGTTACACATGTAAATACCAAATAGTTTTTCTGGTGTGAAAAACTATAATAGTACATAAAATCTGAAAGGGGTCTCGAGCCCCCTTTGGGTGCCCCTTACCCAGTTATGCCACTCACGCACCAAGAGGTCTGGCAGGAGATCTTTATTGTAGGGAGGCGAGCGGGAGGCAGGAAGGCAGACAGCGAAAGAGCGAGAAGAGGAAGTACTGGGATATTTATAGGACAGGCAACAGAAGATCCTTCCTTGGGAGAAGCGGTCTTTGTTATCCCATCGCAAGCCAGGTTGTCTTTTGAATTTCGCACTTTACAATTTCGGCGGGAGAAAGGACTCAGAGTCGGTAAAGAACACGGAAGTAAGATATAAAATGGCTGGGGGGGGTTATATTTTAAAATGTGCCATTTCCTAACAAGATCCTAATGAGATAATTGACCGTGTGAAATAGGAAGAAAAGGGCTAAAGGTGTAGGGAAAAATGGGAAGGGTAGGGGAAAGGTAATAAGGGAAAAGAAAAAATATGACAAAATAAGAAAATGGAAAGTGTTTGTAAATAGGGAGGGGAGGAGGGGTTGAAGGGAAGGCATGGACAAGGGGAAAAAAATGAGAACCAAGACCTGTCATATAAAGGTGTAAGATCCCAATAATGAATGTAATTGTACTGTATGCCTAATAAACTCAATAAAAGAAAAAAATCAAAGTGGATCAAAGACCCAGGTAGTAAAAGAGAAACATTTAATCTGCTGGAAGATCAATAGGTAAAACTTGAAAATAGGCGTAGGCAAAGTCTTTCTGAACAGAACCTCAATTGCATAAGAAATAACACCAAGACTCAACAAATGGTATTATATTAAATTTAAAAGCTTCTGCACAGCAAAGAAAATCTACAGAGTGAAGACAGAACCTACATAATGGCAAAATTTTTTGTCAGCTCCTCCTCAGACAATGGACTAATATCTAGAGTATACAAAGAACTCAAAAAATAAATGAAATCCAATAAAAAAATGGCTTATTGTAATAAACAGACAATTCTCAAAAAAAGAAATAAAAATGGCCAGTAAGTACATGAAAACATGTTCAACATCTCTGACCATTGGAGAAATGCAAGTTAAAACAACTCTGAGATGCCATCCTACTTCAAAAGGAATAGCTATCACCAAAAGCTCAAAAAGTAACAAATGCTGCCAAGGCTGTGGTAAAAAATGGAGCTGTTGGTTGAAGTGCAATCTAGTGCAACCATTACGGAAATTAGTGTGGCAATTCCTTAAAAAATTAAAAGTAGAAACTCTTTCAGCCCAACTATTCCCCTTCTAGGTATTTCCCTGAAAGAGTTATTAACATCATATTGCAGTGACACATATGTGCCCCTGTTTGTAGCAGCACAATTCAGAACAGCTAAATCTTGCAAGTGGCCTGTATGTTCCTCACAAATGAAGGAGTAAGAAAATATGCTACTTATAGACTATGAAGTAGTGCTCTTTCACAAAAAAAAGAGAGATAGATTTGAGGCATTTTTAGGAAAATGGATTACTAAGGTTTAGTGAAGTAAATCAGGCACAGGTGCTTAAATATTGCATGGTTTCTCTTATGCTAGAAACCCAAAGTATAAATCATTTAGAAAAAAGTAAAAGACAGATAACAGGAGACCAGGACATAGAACTTTTGCAAATGAAAAAGGAATGTAGAGCTGGAGGGGGAAAGGAAGTAAAAAGAATTAAGGTGTAATGCATATGTGTTCTAATTCCCCAGGATAAATTTATACATTATGTATCACAAACATATACTTTAAAAAATATTTGAAATCAGGCCATGTGACTGCAGAGCATGCTCTAAAAGATATGTCAATGTTTCCCCAAAGACTTTTTTCCCAAAGCCCTGGACAGGTAGGCACATAGGCACAAGGCCCAACGAGTCACACGCACTATAGAGTGTTAATCAGACAGTGGCAAAATATTTTCCTAGTCTAGTAAGATTGGAACACACTGGATTAAGCAAAAAAAACAGATTTGCTTGGATAAATGTGCATCACAAACTCTCAAGAGCTATTTTATTTGCAGCACTTCCCAAATTTATTTAACTGTGGGGCCCTCTTCTCGATGAACCTGCCCCCAGGGGAACAGTTTCTCCAAAATGCAGTGTAGGACACAGTGCACCTCACCATCCTTCACTACTATGTATTTCAATGAGTTCAAACCTGGAGCGACAGAGAAAAATACTTTATGTGACGATGCACTCAGCCGGAGGAGTTACAGTCATATACACAAGGGGTGCTCAAAATATGTGGTGAATGCCTAAATTTTTTAAATGTATTATTGTAAAAAACACACTGCCATTAATCTCCCTCTCAAACAACTCCCCCGTGCTTTGAACACACTTATCCCGTCATCCTTGTCTCTTTCTAAAGCAGTTCTGCAAGGCCTTTTTCATGGGTGTCTTTACTCCATGTGATCAAAAATGCAGTGAAAGTTGCTACCAAGTGCCATCCGATGGAAGAGAAGAGTTGTAAAAACATTGTGGTGGGTCCTCATCCACCTTATTTCAATGGATCTGGTACAGTGCGGCTTTTGGGTCTTCCACAACATCAAAATAACCACAAAAGGTAAATGTCTTTAATTGACTCAGGACACCAACGCAGCCACAAGAAGGCAACTAAAGGCATTCATGAGGTAAGACTTCCAGAACCGAGTCAAAAAGTGGCAAGCCTTACAACGGGGTGTATGTTCAAAGCAAGGGCAAGTATTTTGAAGGGGATTAGTGACAATGTGTCTTTCACTGTAATATATATATTTTTAAATTTAGACATTCACTATAGTTTTTGGTCATACTTCATAGATGTCTCTTTCCATTAAAAATAAGAATAAGCGGGGCTCTGGTGCAACCTCAGGCCCCCGACCACCAGGGCGCTCGGCAGTGGAGCTGGAGGTACCCGAGAAGACCCAGAGCGTCAAGGCGGGACCTGGACGGCAGAGAGCTGGGCAGCCCTGGCAGAGACCCCACCAATGATTGGACAGCCCGGCCCCGGCCATGGGAAGCTGGGGCACCGGGGTGTGGACGCATCTGGAGAGACCACCTACAAGAAGACCACGTCATCCACCATGAAGGGCGCCATCCAGCTGGGCATCGGCTACACCATGGGCAGCCTGAGCTCCAAGCCCGAACGCGGTGTCCGCCTGCAGGACTTCTACGTGGTGGAAAAGCATCTTCTTCCCCAGTGAAGGCCACAACCTCACCCGCGCCCACCGTATCCAGGATTTTCCGTTCAAGACCTAAGCTCCAGTCGCCTTCCGCTACTTCCGGGAGCTCTTTGGGATCCAGCCGGACTCGCCGTGCCACGAGCAGAGGCACCCGTCGAGCTCTCGAACCGGGCGCCAGCGGCTCCTCTCCCACTTCACCGGTGACGACAGAGTTCCCCATCGAGACTGAGGTGCCCCAGGAGGCCGAGCTCCTGCCCAAGCTGCTGCCCGGCTACTACATGAAGCTGAACCCGAGCCCCGCACGCTGCTGCCCAAATTCTACGGGCTGCACTGTGTGCAGTCGAGAGGCAGAACACCCGTTCGGTGGTCACGAACAACCTGCTCCCTTCGGCGCCCTGGCCGAGACACTGCAGCGCAACTGCCAGGTGCTGGAGAGCTTCAAGATCATGGGCTACAGCCTGCTGCTCGGGGTCCACAGCTCTGACCAGTAGGAGAGGGAGCGGCAGCCCGAGGGCGCCCTGAGCAAGGCGGACGAGAAGCGGCCAGTGGCCCAGAAGGCGCTGTACTCCACGCCACGGAGGCCGTTGACACCGACGACACGCTGGGCGGGATCCTGGCCCTGAACGGGCACCCGGAGCTGCTGCCGCTGCACATGGGCGTCATCCACATCCTGCAGTCCCACGGGTTTATCAAGAAGCTCGCGCACACCTGGAAAACCCTCGTCCGCAACAGGGACGCAGTCTCCGTCCACCGCCCCAGCTTCTGCACTGAGCGCTTTTCTCAAATTCATGAGCAGCACGGTCTTTCGGAGGACTCCTCGCTGAAGTCCTCACCATCCAAGAAGGGGCGCAGGACCCCCTTGGCCGTCAAGCCCCTGGGGCCCACAGCAGCCCTCTCACCCAGCGAGTGAGAAGATGCACAGTACGACCTTCCAGGAGCTCGCAGCTACCCTACCCTGGAAAACGAAGGGCGGCCCGACCTCCTGCCTTGCACTCCACCTTCTTTTGAAGAAGCCACCACTGCCTCCATAGGCACGACCTGTCGTCCACCTTCCTCTCCGTTCCAGAGTAGCCCCCTCCGAATCCTCGGAGCAGCCTCGCACACAATCAACCAGCCAGAATGGCCAGACAGGGTGGCCGGCCCCAAAAGCAGCCACACGCGGAGGAAGACCTGCAGCGGATCACAGTGCAGGAGGAGCACGAGTGCAGCGTGGAGACTGTGGTCCCCAAGGAGGACGCAGGGTGGAGGCCTGCCTAGCCGGTGCCTCGGCATCTGCCGTGGAAGCAGAAACCACCAGCCAGGCCTCGGATGAGGAGGACATGCCTGCCACCAACATCTGCTTTCCCAGACGTCAGGAGGTGGGTGCGCCCCCACTTCACTATAGCACGCAGCCCCAGCCCCACCCCGAAGGCGAGAGCGACACGTAATTTTTATGCAGTCCCCCACCTGGGCCGAGCGCCCGCCACCCCCTCAGCCGCTTCCCAGAGGTGCTTTCCGCCCAGCTGAGGCCCAGAGCTCTGGGGCACCCCGCCCTGAGGCCACCCACAGCCAACCTTGTCTTGTCCTACCCTTGACGGAGGCCGCCGGCCAAGCCTCTCCTCACCCCAATGCTCCGCAGGTCACGCAGTGACCCTGGACCTCCCGCAGCGCACCGGCCAGAAGGTGACCTTCCACAGCGTCCGGTCATGTATTTCTTTTGGGTCCTTATCTTTGCACAAACTGGGGCATATGGCGCTTTTTAGGGGGAAAGAGACAAAGCAGAAAAGGAGGAGACTCCACGCCACTGCACTTTGGTCCTTTGCCTCCCTTGCATGTGTCCTTCAGGGACAAGGCCATTCTTGCCACCTTGGGACCTGGGCTGTGGGGGCCTGGATGCCCAGGTGAGGCTCACACTCCAGGACAGGCCCCTAGGTGCCACTTCCTGCTCTCTCGCTGTCATGTGTGTGCTGGGGCTGGCCCTCCAGAAGCAGATCCTCCATGCTTGGCTCAGGTTTGGGACCTGAGTGCAGGACAGGCGTCCTCAGTAGTGGCCCCCAGTGGCTCACTGCTGTGCTCAGCCACCAGGAGGGACATCACCTGAGCAAGATTGTCCAGGTCGTTACATTCCTGCCCTCAGTGCGGCCTCTCCCGGCAGAGGTCAAGGCTGTGGACTTGTCGGTCTTTTCCCAGCGTGGTCCTCATGGACCTTGGAGGAGAGTACCCCCTCAGGAGATGCCTCAAGGCAGAGCCTCTGACTTCCGGGGGGCTCAGCTGGGCCTTGGGCTGCAGAATTAAGAGCAGGCTCCTAGAGTGTACAGTTCTGATGGTTGCTCTCATCTGTCATGGTCACCACAGGCCAGATTCATGAGCATTCCCTCTAGGTGTCCCTCTCTTGAGGCAGCCACACCTGTCCAGAGACTGGGAGAGGGCATGTTGGTGATGGTTCCCAGCCCCTGCCCACTCTGATCCCCCACACAGCCCCATGGGAGGCAGTGGTCAAAGCTTGAAGCTGAAGCCACACCTCCCAGAAGAACAGAGTCTACATTGACCCATCCAGGAATCTGATTATTTTTTAAGCCCACTACAAGATGTCAGCCTGCTGCCTAGGCCTATCCTGGTGTCCCTTCCGCAGTGGGAACACAGTGGGAAATCTGTCTCACTTCCCCGAGCCAACAGGAAGCCCATATTCCAAACCAGACCCTCACAGGGTCGAGCTGCTGCCGTGGCTCTGGGGGTCTGTCCCAGGGAGCCCGATGGTGTCCCCAGCCCCAGAAAAGGGTTTGTCCAGGTCCCAGATACAGCTGTGTCATCACCTTACAAGGCCCCCAAGGATGTGGCCCCACTGCGGAAGGTGGTGTCCGGAAGTCAGCACTGTCTCAGAGAAAGGGAGTGGTTTGTGCGGCCCCCAGTGAGTCATAGCCTGTATGCGGTGCTGGGGGCTGGCAAGGAGATCTTTTGGGCCTCCTGGCTGGTTGTCCCAACTGTCTCATTTTTGTGTTGAGTCCCACAGCTCCCCTTGGAGATCCACCTGATGTGGGCTGCTTGCTTCATTTCTTTTCAGCGTATCACAAAAAGCATGCTGAAGTGTGGCTGAGATTGTTCCAAGGGTCCTCACGCACTTAGCATTTTGGGGACAGTGCGCTGGACAGGAGAAACCTATTTATAAAGTGTGGCAAACTCAAGACCTTCCTCAGACACCAGGGTGGAGGCCCTGGGTACACCCGGCTGTCCCCACTCCCTGGAGACCTGTAAATACCCCAGGGGCCCAGCTCTCTCCTGCCTCTCCTCTCCAGACTGCTCTCGCAGACCCTGGATGTGTCCGATTCCCTACACAGTAAAAATGGAGAGGTATTTTCTTAAGACTGGCAAGGTGAAAATTTCCATGTCTCTTCCAGCCTGTCCCTCTCCCCTCAGGCCATTCACCTCCACACCTGGCTCAATGCAATATTCGCTTCCTTGCAGGGTTCGTTGCCAGGGTACGGTCCCTGCAGCCTCTACCCACCCCTGCAGACAAGCATCCCCTCCACACACACCTCCTCCTCTCCAATGGTTATAAGTTCTATTGCACAGTCTGCCCCAGTCTCCATGTGGCTGAACCATTTCAAAATAAAAAACTGCAAACTTCATGTCTTAATCCTCACCAGGGGTCCCTCATCTTCAGTCCTTGAGGTCTGGTTTGTGATAATCTGGAGCATGGCTTCATGTGGCACCAGTAGCCAGACCATGTCCTTCCCACCCAGACCTGTGAGTGCCTCGGACAGAACAGCTGCCACTGGCTCCACAGAATACCCTGGGTCCCCGCTGCCCATTCCCACCCCACCCCCCTTTTTATGTTGAAGAGTTCTCTCATAAATCAGGAATAAACATCAAAAAGCATCATAAGCATCTAGGTTGATGCTGATATTCTTTGAAATAAGAAATCACTGTGTATAAAAACTTCATCCTCATGTCCTCGTCCCTATTTTCTTCCTAATAAGGTGACTTCATTCTGGAGAAACACTCTAGAGGAAAGAAACAAACAGGGCAATGTGGGCCTTTTCAAACTTAATCAGCAGACTATAGTGATATCTCTAGATACTTTTCTTGGTACTATATTTTTTTTTTAATGAAGATGCTAAATGCCCAAAAGAAAAGCGCTCACTTTTCAGAAGTCCCCTGAGGATGAGTGCCTGACCCGTAACAGTTGATTTGTCTGTCGGGGGTGCATCAGCTGTCAGGATCCCTGGTGGAGGGAAGAGAAGGGCTGGAGGCAGGGCTTGGGAGGGGAAGGAGGCAGCCTCTCAGCTGTTCCATGTGGCACTGCACCTGTGTGCCTGCTCAGAGCTTTTTGAGATTTAGTCCCAAGGGAATACTTGCAGTTACTTGAATGTTGATAAAGACAACTTGTGGGGGGGGGTCAGTGGGAACATCATTTCTCTTTTTAGACCTATAGAATGCTTATTTTCAACTCTACTGGAATTCAGGCGATCCTGGGAAAAGTAGAGGGATTTCTTTTTCACTCTTGTCTTCCACACCTTCCAACAAAGTTTCATTTTAGCAAAGGCATCCTAAGCCCCCTCTACCTTTTCTCTCTCTTTACCCAGCTGACCCAGATGACCTGAACTTTTCAATTGGGGAATCATTGCTGTGTTTAAATCCCAGCCCCCAGCTACCCATCCTGCACCTTCTCCCTATTCTGGGTCGGTGTCTCTTCTTCCTTCTTTCTCTCCATCTAGACCTCTCAGACAAACCTCTTTTTTTT
>NW_022900927.1:7589899-7669402 GCF_012274545.1 Fukomys damarensis
ATGTTTAGGGTCTCAATACAGAGAATGTGCACATTTTAATAAAATTTCTATGAGCTTTGGCATCAGAGATCTGTAGTCAGGCTCCAACTCAACCCCTGTATGGACTTAAGACATTTAATCTCTCCAAGCTTCAGTTGCTTCATTTGTACTACATAGTTCCACAAATACTTTGCCTTGTTTAGGGAGAAACAGAGGCACATAAAATGCCTGACACTCAACTGGTACTAAATAAATGGTACCTGGTACTGTTGTTACTTTTATCATCATGATTTCTATCTACTAGCCTCATACACTGGACATCCTCTCACCATGTTCCTCATCAGCTCTCTTTCCCTTCTCTGTCACAGGCAGGAGGGCCCTGATCCAATATCCAAGTTGCTACCTCTCCTGGCCAAAGCTCAGAGAGAGAGAGAGAGAGAGAGAGAGAGAGAGGAGAAAGAGAGAAGTGCTAACTAAAAGGCAATTACAACAAAATGAGACTGGGAGATTTTCATAAAATCAAGCTACCACTTCCCCAATCAAAGTAAAAGTGTAGCCTTTGTCAATCCTGGGAGAAAAAATGAAGTGCCTTATTGATTGCTCCTAGGGATAGGTCTTCTCCCAGATACCTCCACAGCAACAGGCTTCCTTCTCACACCTTTTAATTCTAACCATGAACTACAGACCAACCCTCCTTGGGGAGAATGTGAAGCACCCCTACTCTAGCAATCCTGGAGAGCCCTACTCCCTACTCACTGCCTCCATTGTCCAGTTCTCCAAAGACCTCCTGGCCCATGAAAGAACAAGTCACAGCCACAGCGTGCAATGAGCACAACCCCATCCAATAAAATGTCACCTCCCTTCTCAGAAAGAAGAATTGGACTTCTTACGGCTCTGAGCCAAAGGAATTGAGAAAGCTTTCTCTATGTTGGGGCAGCTGTTTCCCTTATCCCAAGGGTCTCCTGCCTTCATTCCACTGTCCTCTCAGGAACCATATTTCCTCATCGCTCTTGCCCTCCTGAGCTGCCTCCTAAACCCTGCCTCCTGCCACCCCCAATCTCACTCTGGTATTGTTACTTGTTTTTTCCTCTATGTAGAAAAATCCAGCACAATTCTGACCTGCTTCCCTGAAAGACAAAGGAAGAAAGGCACATCTTGGCTGGGCAACTGCCTTGACACCTGCTGCACTTGGAGAGAGGGGTGGAGAAACCACCACTCTTCTGACTTTTCCTACTTCTCTGTGCATGAGATTTTCCCATTAAGATTCAATTATCAAAGCTTCTAGCTGTAGAGTTTTCAAGTCTCTTAGGAAGGTGGTACCAGGTATTCCTACTCTTTTCTAGAAAATCTGCTCTGCCCACTGGTATGCAAGAAGAAGCTGTCATCTCCCATTTCCCACGTGACCCAAAACCACATGAGCCACAACTGATAGGATCACAGGTGAAGAGTTGACCAAAGAGGAGCTAACCTATTGGTTGAACAACGCCTTAAGATTCGTGTGGCCTAGCTCAACCCGGTAAGCTGGGCCAGTCAGATTTTCTGTTATAAGTTGTATCAAGAGACACACAAACCTATTGCCATCCGTGCTGTCTGGAAGGCTGCTGGAGCCTTGTGAAAGAGGAGTAAGCAGAGGAATTTGATTAGGACAGAGGATGAGCTGCAGACATATGAGCAGAAGCGGGAATGGGAAGGCCATGCGGCACCAAGGCTCTATGTGGTTACAAATTTACCTCCGCTCTAGCTTCTGGCTCCCAGTTTCACCTCATAAACCTGACTCCACCTTTCCTCTTCCTATGGTGAGGTTCTTCTATAAGCTTTCATTTAGTCCTCTTCTGTACAAAGCCAGTATATATATATATATATAATGTTTTGTTTCTTTGTAACCAAAATAATTTCAACTGAAGCACGGTTTCCCCAAGGTAAAGTTGTATGTCTCAAAGTTTTCTAGACATACTACATTATAGTTTGAGACTTCTGTTAGTTTGCCTACAGTAATAAATACAGCTACTACTTTCTGAACATTTTCTTTGTGCCACGCAGTGTGTAACAGTTTTTTTATACATGTGTTCTCCATCTCAATTCTTCTCATAGCAGCCATGAGATGTGTTATTACTATCCCAGTTGTACATGTAAGAAAACTGAGACTTGGAGGAGCTAAGTATAATTGTTCAGTTATATACTTTCTAAGTGGTAAATTCAACAACTAAGTCTAGTTTGCACAGTCCTAAGTCTGTGCTTCTAACCATCTCCAGGATGTTGTCTTCTGGACAGAATGAAGCCATGTCAGTGATAACTGATGGCATGTTGTTGATGGGCCTCCAAAGATGCTCCTGGAAATAGACAAACTCTCAGTGTAATGAACCTATAGGAATGTTCATTGTGATATGTCAACTAGACTTGCTAAGAACCACCCAAAGGATTAGTCAACCCTGGCTGTATCTGTGGATGACTGACCTGTAGGCCAGAAAACTGAAGAGGGAAGACCCACCCCAGATGTCAGTGGTACCAAGCAATAAGCTTGTAGCCAGGTGGAAAAAAGTGGACAAGAAGGAAGTGGTTCTCTTTTTTGGAAGAACACCAATCTTCAGCATTGCCTTGGGACGTTGATCTCCAATTTCTTCATCCTTCCGAGGCAGATTCTCACCAGTGACTCTGCAGTGAGCTTCTAGGCCTTTGAACTTTGACTGACTTGTTATCCTCTGGCTCTCAGCACACAAGCTGCCATTTTGAATGCTTCTACCTCTGGTCCCACAGATGGTCATGTGACTTCTGCTCTGCTCTTGTTAGGCTACCTATCAAATTCATTTTTATAATTATACAAATATTTTATATTGATTCTGTTCCTCCAGAGAACCTAACACAGATGCCATGGTGGGGCCAAGTGCCATGAAAGTGACCATGGACATTGGACACACACACCTGATGTCCCATGGGATCCCAAGAACAACCCTCCACCCCACTCTCTCTCATTTTTTGAAAAAAATCAGAAATAAAAGCATACCAGGAAAAGCAGCTGTTACTGCAAATGTACCTGCAGCACTGGAGAACTTTCATGGATAAATTCCCAAATAAATTAAGTAATAGATTTACCTAATGGTTGGTAAAGGAAGTAACCCTAGCCATTTTAGTAACCTTAAACATTTTCTTAATGAGCATTTACTAAAATAATTTCCGAAGTGATTTTCATTGTTAGGCTTCGATTTCATTTATATAAACCTATAAAATGTGCTTGTGAAAAAAAAAGACAAAAATAAATGCAGGTTAATACTTTAATAAAGTATAGGTAGAATATAATATTTGGTAAGTGTTCCAAGTCCCAATTCTGATCAACTATCAATCATCTTTCCTCCTGATTATCAGCTAGTATAATTGAAATAGCTTTAAATACAGATGTGTTAGTCAAAAGCATATTCACCTTTTCAGGAGAGTTAAATGTCTGATATTGAGGTCACTATGAGAATATAACACTCCTACGAGAAGGGAGGCAATGATAAAGGCAAATAGTAATCAAATGTGCTCTAAAAGTTGTTGCATTTTTAAGTAGAGCTGTAATTATAAGGTTACTCAAGATGTAGGGTATATAGTTAAGGTTTCATCAGCACTTTATTGCAATGCTTAGTGAGATTAGTCATTTTAGTTGTTCTCTTTCTATGCCAAAAATGGAAGACAGCTGTTTCTGCACTAAAACTTCTTTTTAAAGGATAGTTCCCTCTATTTATCAAGCGTACTTCATCACCAGGGAAATGTATTTTAAAGTTTTTGTACCATTAAAGTGAAGTGAGTAGGAAGGATTTGTCTGGTTGTTACTTCTGAATAATAAGGAATATTTAACATATGGAAACAGCTAGGTTAGCAATTGTTCCAATTCCCATCTCCTCTTGCAGGGACGTATTTCTTCTGGCAGCATTCATCAGTCCCTGAATTCACTCCCCAGGCTACAGAGTGCTGAGGGGCAGTTCCGTGGCAGTTGCAGTGGAAACAGGGACAAAGCTGAGGGCCATGAGAAAGCTTGGGTCCCTCACCCAAGGACCCACAGACAGCTCCTTTCGTAAGACTGTGTGTCTTCATCAGTCAAATCTAAACTCAAGAGTTGTGACCAGCCTACACTTATTCATCTTCCAAAGAATAAACCTCAAGAATGTGTTTTTACCAGTACAGTCAATATTTGCAGTCCAACAGACCAAAAAGTCTGAAGTTTAATTAAATTTTAAATAAAGCTCATGTTTATTATTTATTCTTAGTTTCAACTTGTCAAATTTCTCTGGGAGAGGTAATATTTATCACGCTTGTGGATATTTTGAAGACATCATCCTTTTTAAGCCAGAAGTAACCAGCTATTTTGTTCCTGAATGGAAGTAGTGATCTAATAGGAAACTTCCTGTGCTGTTTTGCAGAAGGGTTTCTTTTTAACCATCTTTGAATAAGATTATATTACTGAGGTAAGACCTAAAGACAAAAATCAAATGATCAGCAAAAACCTGCAGACTAAAAGATATGTGTGGCACAAGGTGATATATAATTCAGATCTGTTTTCAGGACACTCACTGCCCAGCTGTGAGGACGGTGGCAGGCTGGCAGTCACCCGGCAGCTCTCAGACTCTTCCACTTGGAAGGCAAGCTCACAACTTTCTGGAAGACCCCCAGATAATACCTGCGCAAAGCAGATTGAGGACCTGGCCATTTCCCTCCAAACAGTATTTCTCTAACAGATTCTTTGCTCCAAAGCAATACACGTCACAGACAGGTGACTTTTCAGGTCTGCAGCATGCAGTTTGATTGCTCCCTCTGCCCAGTCCTCCTTCTCCTTTCTTTTCCCCATGGGCAGTCTTCAGTAAGCCTTTTACAATCCTAACTAGGTCTCAGAGTAGTCTGCTTCCTTCCTGAAGACCTTGACCTGCAACAATGTCAAAATGTTAGTAGAAGTTCAAATGGTATTGGAACCAAGGCTCTCCTGTATATGTGTGTGTGTGTGTGTGTGTGTGTGTGTGTGTGTGTGTGTGTGTGCGTGCATGTGTGTGTGTGAGGAAAGGTGAGGTGCACTGGGAGGGATATTAAAGCTCCCCAAGACAATTGAGATGATTAATAAACTTTGGCTTCCACTGTCTTAGATGATATCTGCCCTTGAAAACCAGGGCCAATGAGGGACCAGGGAAGAGGAAACCAAGACCAGTCCTGTATAGGCCAAGGAAGAAGGGTATCTTGGTCTGCACCATTTTGTCCTCATCGTTTCTCCACTGAGAAAGAGTTATTAGAAGTAATACAGCAGGGGAATTTCCTATCTTGAACTCAAAAAGGCTCAATTTAAGTCCTAGTCTTTCTTTGATGAACTGTGTGATACTGGACAGAAAGGCCACCTCACCTTCTTGGACTTCCTTTGCTCACTGGGAATAAGGCTAACGCTCCTACCCGCCTCACACAGAATCACGTGGGGACACGTTTTGGGCTGAACAGCCTAGGAGATGCCAAGGTGATGATGCCATGCCACATCAGAATAACTAAGAGGAAGCATGTGTAACTGTGGCCAGGGGGCACCCGCCACTTCCTCCAGGCACTGATGGGACCAACACCACCCACTTCTGACTTCACCATCCCAAGTCTGAGTACTTATGCTATAGATCCATGCAGTAGATCTCTACCTTTTCAAAAGTGTACCAGTTATTTACTTTAGGGGTTTTTTTCTGGTATAATTTAATTTAGTGATCATGGCACAAAATAGTCACTTGATCGGTGTTTATTGAACTGAATTGAATTGATCCCTTAATTATGAATTCTGTCCACTCCAAATGTTCTATGAAAGTTTTCTGAAACTGCTTTTTCGCACTGTAACAGCCTGCTCTTTCCATCACTAGATGTTAAAAAACATGTTAGCTACCATGTATCTATAGGCACTAAGGAACCAGGAAGGCATGAAAATAAATATTCATGGATAGCCATAGATTTTAGTGAAGTCTAGCCAGAAAAATTCTTTAAAACCCTAAGGAAGTTCTTATGATGTATGCTCTATAAAATAATTGTCTACTAGACATAGAGGAGAAGAGGCAGACATTGCCTTTTTTGGTCTCGTTTTGCTTTTTCTTTCTTGGTGTTCTTTCTCTTGATTTCTTCTGAGAATAACACTCCCACTCTGTGGGGCAGACCACCTTCTTTATGTCCCATTAACTCTGGTGGGTGGAGCTGTCAGAGTAATTATAGCTCTGGCCTCAGCAGGGCCCATGACCCAGGTAGGCTCCCTCCTGGGGGTCACGCCCTCGGTATGAGGGACCGACCTAGGGATGTAGCCGTCACCCAGGCTGGCTAACCGAAGTAATTTGTGGATGCGTACTCAGAGACTAGAGTCCTCCTCATCCACTGTAGACTCAAGGGAGGGCTAGGGTAATCTTAGACCTATCTCAGGTCAAGCTGCTTTTCCTCCTCTGGGGTGGGAGCTCATGAGACCAACCTCCAAAAGGAGAAGAGCAGCAACGAGGAAGAGGGATTAAAGACAGGGATAGAATGAAGAAGAGAGAAACGTGGTTGTGGAAAGACATAGAGAGAGAATTACAGAGAAAAGAAGAAAAGAGTATTAGGAGAAGAAGGAAAAGAGGGAAAAAGGTAGAGATTACTGATGACAATTATATTTATATACACACACACACACTGGTGACATACATATATATTTATTACAAAGTTGACACACTGAAATGTTTCAATACCATCATGTTAACTTCTTTGCTAAATCCCAAATCAGCATTGAGAAAGGACAACAGCTTGTGATTGAAAAATTGACACGCTTTCTATAAAGAGGGTACAAATAATAATAGAATAATTTCAGGATCACTAACTTGAAAACTTTTGAAATGTGCAAAATAAGGCAATATTCCCATTTTTCTTTACTTTGTGTTATTAACGTATGTAGTATAAGATTCCTAAGTCAGACACTACATTTTATTTTATTCCCTCAGGTGCCTTGGAAATTACAAGTGCTTGATAAATATCTGTTAAATTAATGTGGGATGGTTAGAAAAAATAAACACAGTGACATTTGGAGGTTCTCCGATTATAGCCTCAAGCCTGCAACTAAGGCCCCAAAACAAGTGAGAAGAAACATTTATCTTTGGCTCTCTTAGACTTCTCTGGGGACACTTTTATCCCTTTGTGGTACCCAATCCTCTCAACATTTTCCCCTTTTCCTGTATAATAAAATCTCCTTTCAAAGGACAATTTCACACTCCCAGTAGAGTTGTAAAAAGCCAGTAGAATTTAATGGTCTGTTCTTCAAAAGGCTCTTCTAAGGGTATTTTAAGAGGAGTCTAAGGAAGCAAAGCTTTAAAATCACAAAAAGGAACATTTAATCCTGAGTGAGAGGGGCCTGGAAGCACAGGAGGGCGGGGCCTCCAGGGGCTCCTGAGGTGAGAGGTGATCACCCACTTTCCCTCCTGGGTGCCACTGCCTGGAGCCAGGGTTCAAGAGTCCTGAAATCTTGACCACTGGGGCCCTGATGGAAATTAGACTGTTTAAGTCTAATTTTTTTTTCTATGTTTTCTACATTTTCCTTTCAGGAAAATAAGTTACTCTTGCCCTTTGGTACCCACTGAAATCACAAAATGCCTCCCGGTGCTTTTAATGTTCACTCTCAAAGTTTACTGAAGGAACAAGTTTACTACTGTCCCACAACACCAGGGATTTTCTCAGAACCTGTAAACAAAATGTTTTTATTATTATTATTATTAAACTAACACACACATGCGCGCGCTCTCACAAAGGTGGTTAAATAAAAAGCTTAGCAGTGATCAACTTTGGCCTCACTAAAGAATTTCTTCAGTCTGCTTCTGCTTTTGTTTCCCGGTAAGGAAAATCATAATTATTTAAAATATTTCCAGGTATTTTTTGCTTCTAGGCCAGCAGTGGCATCTGACCTGCCATCCCCGATGGACTGCTGCAGGAACTGCTAGTGGCTGATGTGCAATACACTGCCAAAGGTACTGAAGCTGTGTGCAGCTACAGGGAAGGAGTGCCATAATTATCAGTGTCTGTCAGGGTGCCAAAGGTGGAAAGAGTCACATGCCACTCCCTCTCATCTTGGTAATGAACCTAGGTTTAACTTGAAGAACCAACCCCTCAAAGCCAGCCTGAGTACTTTGACCTCAGAATAGAGCACAAGATCAAGTCTAATCTAATCAGTTATTTCCCTTTCTCTTGATCATAATGACAGGTTAATGCAGTGACGGTGAACCTTTCAGAGTTTTTAGTGATAACAGCCTGCTGCAGCATGTTGCCAGAGGTTCACCACCTCTTAATGGGTGGTGAAATGAACTGATCAGAGCCAGAGATACTCTAGCCCAATATACCACAACAAATGCTCAAT
Organism: Fukomys damarensis; assembly: GCF_012274545.1. NCBI lineage: Eukaryota > Metazoa > Chordata > Mammalia > Rodentia > Bathyergidae > Fukomys > Fukomys damarensis. The sequence continues at coordinate 7,598,223 of NW_022900927.1, forward strand.
TTTTCTGTTCTCCGAATTTCAGGTTGGAGGAATTTATAATTTCTAGTAATTATCTTACAACCATGAGAGAAGAACTTAGGGGAAAATGGAATCAACCCAGAGGAAAAAGAAATAAAATCAATCACAGAAACTCTCAAAGGCCACAATGTTGATCCCTATTTAAAATCAGACATAAAACCACATTTTTGCTTTGCTTAAGCTAATTTTGATTGGATATTCTACTAATTGCAATGTAAACAATCCTAAGTGACGTAGCCATTAATGCTATTTCTTTCTCTGACTATGACCTTCTTATGGTTTAGATCTAAAAGGTACCCCAGGGCCAGGGATTTAGCTCAGTACTACCTCCGCCTGCCTAGCAAGCAAAAGGACCCAAGTTCGATCCCTGGTACCAAAAACAAAACAAAACAAAAAAAATAAAATAAAATGAAATGTACCCCAAAAGTTTCACATTAGATTTGAGGCCTTATTGGAAGGGACAACTGGCTGAGAGAATGGTGTATTCTGTCTCAGCTGCTCCATTCCCTCCCTGATTCCCGGCTCTCATGCTAAGCAGCTTTCCTCCTCCATGCTGTTCTGCGATGCCATTTCTGCATTAGCACTGATAGATCATTAGCAGGACTGAACCTGCTAATACTAGAAGCCAAAATAAACTTCTCCTCCTTTAAGTCATGGATGCCAGGTATTGTATCGCAGTGGCCGGAAAGCTAATACAAACTTTTAACTGATAACTTATAGAATCAGTTTGTCCCAAGGAAGATATCCAACCAATATTCAGGGTGTAGATTTGTTGGTAGAATTCAGGAGTCTTTGCCACAGTGCTGGCCAGAGAACTTCCATGCACTAAAAGAAAAAAGAAAAAAATGTGAACTTCAAGATCTGAGCCTTGCCTCCAATCTACCCTACTTGTCATCCACACTCCATTCTTAAATAGAATAATTGAGGGTTTTTGTTTGATCTATCAAAGAACCTCCATACAAAGAATACTTCCAGAGAACTTGCCATTTGTCAGGACTTGGTCATGCAATGGAGGCTGGAGAGGAATATGAAACTTGATCTCTGAGACGCCACATTTTGAGATTTGTAATTCTCGAAATATTAAGACTCGATGAGGTAGCACAAAACACTAACCTGATGTTAACCATCAGATCAACACACCAGCTATGCAGTTGCAACACTTATTGAGAAGAGTATATCCAGATAATCCAGCATCTAGGTATTTGAATAGAAAGGGTGTGTTAGGGACATCATCTTACTTTTAATACTTCATTTGAGCACACAGTGCACTCAGCAAGGAAAGAGAAATTTTTCTCTGCCTTTGCATCATTCCAAATTTGCCTTGCCAAAGGGAGATGTTTCCTGAGAGATTTATGTTGCCTTCACGCTCACTGGTGATTATTTTCAAAGGTGTCCATATCAGAACTTCCTGATACCCTTCCCTTAAAGAAATGATGAATACTGTGTATCTTTGTGGAGTGGCCATTTACAGTCTCCATCAAAATGAGAGAAATAACAGCTGTCTTTAACATGTCTCAAAGGGCTCTTACAATTACTCTCATTGACCCCCAAATATACACCTCCAACCAAGATCCTCTTTACCAGACCTGGAATGAATGCTGGGCACTCCTACTTGACGGGCACAGGGGCATTTGAAGTACACAGTGCCAGACTGAACTCACTATTCCTGCTCATCTTTTGATTCTCAGTGACCAGCTACATTGACTTCTGGGTTACCCAAGTCAGAAGCCTTGTTCCATCTTTCACTCTATTCTTTGTCACCACTCTTCATTTACCATCAAACAACAAGTCTGGGTCAGTCAGCTTCCCCATCACTGAGACAAAATACCCAACACCCACAGCTTAGGGAAGAGAGGTTTAACTTGCTCGCTCGCTCATGGTTTAGGGGTGTCAGTCCATGGTTGGCTAGCTCCAGAAAGAAAGAGCATGGTAGAAGAGCACCATGGAGGAAAGCTGTTTACATCATGTCAACCAGGAAGCAGGGAGTGCACAGGAAGGAGCGGTAGTGGGAGATTATCTTCCAAAGACCTACCACCATGGCCCATTTGCATTAGCTATGAACTCACCAATGGATCATTCCACCAACGAGTATAGCATCCCCGTGACGCAGTCACCTTCCAAAACTCCCACAGGAAAAGAAGAGCCTATTGTGGTTTAGAGCTAGAATGTCCCCCCAAAACCCAAAATTTCATTCAGGTGTGGGGCTTTTGGAAAAAGTTGGTATAGGCCTGAAAAAAAATCTCTGGCCAGGCTGATTAGTGGAGATTTTCCCTGTATGAGGAAATTCCAAGAAGACTGTGAAAGCTGCCTATTTTTTTTCTGATATACAGATAGCAACATCAGGAGTAAGGACATAATGAACTAGGCAAAGTCTGGTAAAGAGGGTGTGGGCTGGAGATGTACATTTGAGAGTCAATGAAGGTAGTTGTAAGAGCCCTTTGAGACATATTAAAGAGAGCTGTTATTTCTCTCATTTTGATGCAGACTGTAAATAGCCACTCCACAAAGATACACAATATTCATCATTTCTTTAAGGGAAGGGTGTCGGGAGGTTCTGATATGGGCACCTTTGAGAATAATCAACACTGAGAGTAAATAAAGAAATAAAATAAGCTACATTATATACTCCAATTAATGGAATTAGGTGACTTTATATGATAGATAATTTAAAATGGCTTTTATAAAGATGCTCACAAGGTCAAGAAAATATGTGTGACCAAAGTGAGAATTTCAACAAAGAGATAAAAATGCTAAAAATTGCAGAACAGAAATAGAACACAATAGCTGAACTGAAAAATCCACAAGACAAATTCATCAATAGCTAAATCATGAAGAAGAAATTATCTGTCCACTCAAACATGGGTCACAGGAAATAATTCAGACAGAAAAGAGAAAAAGTTGAGGAAATTTAGGGAATTATGGAACACTATCAAGAGGACTAACTTATACATTACACATATTCTAAAAGGTAAAGAGAGAAGGAACCAGAAAGGTTATTCAAGGCAAGAATGACTGAAGAGCCCCCATACCAGAGGAAGAAAATGAATATTCATATCCAAGAAGCCCAAATGATACCAAGCAACATAAACCCAAGGAAATGCACATCAAGACACATTACAATGAAATTTTCAAAAGATAAAAACAAAGAGAATTTTCAAAGTAGCAAGAAAAAAACAACTTATCAAGCACAAGGGAATCTTACGACTTTTTTTTAAAAAACCTGGGATCAAACTTAGGTCCTTGCACTTGCAAGGCAGGCAGCAGAACCACTGAGCTAAATCCCCAGCCCTTATGACTATCTTATCAATGGATCATTTAGCAGAAACTTTGACCGTCAGAAGGAAATAGGACTGCGCTGAAAGAATAGATGACTGTTTAAAAAGATTATTATACTCCCAAACAACTCTCCTTCAACAATCAAAGAGAAGAGAAAGTTTCTGAGATGGTGATAGAGTAGAAAGTAGTAGGAATCCATTTTTCCACCTACACAACAATTAGAGTGGCAGAATGTGTCAAATGTAACTATTTTGAAACTTTGAAGTCTATTGAAGGCTTACAATTTTCAGGTAAAGGCTTGGATGGTAAATGTGATTTGTTTCCATTTCTGCTGTCCACACGATATCAGTCGTCCATCCTCTACACCCTGCCCCATGGCAGGGAACCAGATGTGTAATCCTAGAGCAATCTGCACATAACTTGTGTGGCCATGATGGGTAAAAGGGACACTGCCATACAAATATTTTATAGCAGTGTTCTGATTTTTGACTTTTGATTTGAAGTGTAGACAAAGAGCTGGTGGCTACTGTTGCACCTACACACACAGATAAACACACATACACACATTGCTGTAAGCTCCCCCCTCCCTTGTGTCTAAAGTGACTTGCAAAGTAATTAAAGGGCCAACACTTCAGCCCCTTCATTTCTCCCTTTTCCAATTTTGCGAGCTAGACATTAAGGACTAAGACACTCAAGAAGAACCACACATAGAAAGGAAACTAAAATGTCACCTTATATTTTCAGGGAAAGGTAAAGGCTCAGAAAAGACCTACAAAGACTTTTAAGTTTATTCCTCAGGCTGATCCACAACACAGAGAGAGTCTACAGCAATTTAAAAAGTAATAATAGAACAGCAAATTCTAGGGGACAAGAAGAATATGATTTGCAGAGATGCCACATTATTAGATTCAAATATGTAGCTATAATAACAAACAATAACAATTATAAAAGTAAAAAATTATGATAAAAGTATGACTCATTCAGAGAAATCAAAATAAATCTGGAAACAAAGAGCTGAAAACTGAGAAAGACTCTTAAAAGCACGAGATGAGTGACTCAGCACATACAAAGGATCTGAAATAAAATTCTCAGCAAATTTCTCATTCAAAACTTTGGATGCTGTGAGGCATATATATATATATATCCCGAAAGTCAACCAACAATCCTATAACTGGCAAAACTGACCTTCAGAGATAAGATAAATTAAGGCATCTGTAGATAAACAAAAGCTAAGGGCATTCATTATAACTAGACCTGCTCTGCAAGAATGCTAAAGTCTTTAAGTTTGAAATGAAAGGACACTAGAGCATAACTTGAAACTATCTGAAGAAACAAAGATTTCAGTAAATGTAAATCTATGTACATAAGGCCAGAACTGGTGTAACAATAATTTATAATTCCACTTCTTGGTTTTCTACATAATTTAAGAGACAAACATCTATTTAAAAGGCAGCAATTAGCCTGAAAGCTATTTTTGGTTCATTGAGTTTATTGGTACTTTTTAGGTATACAGTACAGTTACATTCATCATTGGGATCTTGTACCTTTACAGGACAGATCTTGGTTCTCATTTTTTCCCCATACCCCTGCCCTCCCTTCACCCACTCCACTCTTCCCTATTTACAAAGACTTTATTTCCATTTTTCCCTTTTCTCATATTTTTTCTTTTCCCATATTGTTTCTTTTCCCTTCTTTCCTTTCCCCTACCTTTCCCACACCTTTAGCCCTTTTGTTCCTGTTTCGCATTATCAGTTATACAATTTGAATCTTATTTTTCACACTTTTAGTTTTTCATACCAGAGAAATTATTCAGTATTTACATGTGTGTCCTATTTATTTCAGTTAAGAGTAAGGTCTCAATATGCATCCATTTTCTTATGAATGACTCTAGTTTCTTATTCTCTTTTTTTGTTTGTTTGTTTGTTTTTGAGACAGGGTCTCACTATGTAGTTGAGACTGACCTGGAACTCACTATGTAGCCCAGGCTGGTCTCGAACTCACAGCGATCCTTCTGCCTCAGCCTCCCGAGTGTTGGTATTACAGGCATGTGCCACCATGCCCAGCATAGTTTCTTATTCTCTATGGCTGAGTAGTACTTCATTTTATAAAAAAAAAATCACATCTTCTTTATCCAGTCTCCAACTGATGGCAATTGGGCTGTTTCCAAGTTCTAGCTATTACAAACTGTGCCAATACAAACATGGGTGTACATATATCGCTGTGACATGATTCTTTTAATTCTTTTGTAAAGATACCCAGCAAAGAGATAGATGGGTCAAATGGAACCTCTAATCCTAGTGCTTTGAGGCATCTCCATATTGATTTCCACAGTGGATGCGCCAGTCTGCACTCTCACCAACAATGGAACAGGGTTCCTTTCTCCCCACAATCCTGCCAGCATTTGTTATTGGTTGATTTCTTGATAGCAGCCATTCTTTCTGGGATGAGATGAAATCCCAGTGTTGTTTTCATCTGCATCTCTTGAATGACCAGTGATGTTGAACATTTTTTCATGTACTTATTGGCTGCTTTTACTTCTTTGTCTGAGAAATGTCTGTTCATTTCAGATGCCCATTTTTGAATTGGGTCTTTATATGGGGGGCTGATTTTTTTGAGTTCTTTACATATTCTAGATAATAGTCCTTTGTCTGAGGAGCAGGTGATAAAAAAAATTTTCCCATTTTGTAGGTTGTCTCTTAGCTCTCTGGGTGGTTTCTTTCGCAGTGCAGAAGTTTTTTAGTAAGATGCAATACCAGTTGTCGATTCCTTGTTCAAGTTCCCATGCTACTGAGTATTTGTTCATAGTCTTTTCCTATGCCAATCTATTCAAAAATTCTACCTAACTTATCTTCCAGAAAGTTTAGTATTTCTGCTTTAGTATTTACATCTTTAATCCACTTGGATTTTAGTTTAGTGCATGGTGAAATATACAGGTCTAGTTTTAATCTTTGGCAGATTGAAATCCAGTTTTTCCAACACAATTTGTTAAAGAGACTACCTTTCCTCCAATGTGGGTGGCTGGCTACTTTGTTGATGATGAGGTAGCTGAGTACCTCTGGAGCTGTTTCTGTATCTTCCAATCTAGTCCACTGATCCTCAGGTCTGTTTCTCTGCCATTACCATGCTGTTTTTATCACAGTGGCTTTGTATTATAGTTTCAAATTGGGGATTATGATGCCCCCATCATATCTCTGCTTCCTAGAATTGCTTTTGCTCTTCTAGGTGTCTTCTGGTTCCAAATGAATTTTTGTTTTCTCTATTTCTGTGAAATATACTGTTGGAATTTCAATCAAGATTGCACTGAATCTGTATAGCAGTTTTAGTTGTAAGGCCATTTTCACTATGTTGATTCTTCCTATCCAGGAGCAAGTGATATCTTTCCATTTTTTAATATTTTCTTCAATCTCTTTTTTCAGAGTGCTGTAGTTTTTAGTGTAGAGGTCTTTTGCTTCCTTCATTAGATTAATTCCTAGATACTTCATATTTTTGGATGCTATTGTGAAGGGAATTATTTCCCTAATTTCTCTCCCAGTGCGTCTGTTGTTTGTGTGCTACAAATAGGCTATTGATTTTTGAGTGTTGACCTTGTATCCAGCAAGTCTGCTGAAATGTCAATTAAGTCTAGAAGTCTTTTGGTAGAGTTTTTTGGGTCCTCTATGTAGACTATCACATCATCAGCAAATAATGACAGTTTAACTTCTTCCTTTCCTATCTTTATTGCTTTAATTTCTTTCTCATGTCTAATTGCTGTGACTAATGTTTCCAAACCTATATTGAACAGAAGTGGTGTAAGCGGACATCCTTCTCTTGTTCTTGATTTTAGCGTGAAGGATTCAGTTTTTGGCAATTTAATATGATGTTGGCTGTTGGTTTTTCATAGATAGCCTTTATCAAGTTGAGATAAAGATCATCTATTCCAATTTTCTGCAGGATTTTTATCATGAATTTGTGTTGAATTTTGTCAAATGCTTTTTCTGCATCTATTGAGATAATCATATGTTTTTTGTCCTTGACTCTGATAATATTGTGTATTATGCTTATCGATTTACATATGTTGAACCATCCTTGCATCCCTGGGATAAATCCAACTTGGTCAGGGTGTATGATCTTCTTGATGACCCTCTGTATTCTGTTTGCTAGTATCTTATTGAGGATTTTTGCATCTATGTTCATTAGGGAGATTGGCCTATAGTTCTCTTTTTTGGTTTGGGTCTTCCTCTGGTTTTGGAATCAAAGTAACACTTGCTTCCAGTATAGCTTCCCTTTCAATTTCATCGAAAAGTTTAAAGAGTAGTGGCAATAGTTCTTCTCTAAATGTCTTGTAGAATTCAGGAGTAAAACCATCAGGACCTGGGCTTTTCTTTGTTGGTAAATTTTTAATTACATTTTTAATTTCACTGATTGTAATTGGGGTGTTTAGAATCTTTTATCTTCTTTGTTCAACTTTGGTGACTCATAAGTATCTAGAAATCTGTCCATTTCTTCCGTGTTTTCCATTTTATTAGAGTACAGGTTTTCAAAGTAGGTATTGATGATCCTCTGGATTCCTATTGGATCTGTTGTGCCTTTACCTTTCTCATTCCAATTGAATAGATCTGAATCTGAGCATTTTGGGATGGGGGCCAGCGGCGATTGAACTTGGGTCCTTGCACTTGCAAGGCAGGCCACTGAACTGCTGAGCTAAATCCCTGGCTGAATCTGAGCCTTTTTGACAAGGTTGGCTAAGGGTTTATCAATTTTATTTATTCTTATGAAAAACCAATTCTTTGATTTGTTGATTTTTTTTATCACTCTCTTAGTCTCCATTGCATTGATTTCTGCTCTGATCTTTATAATTTCCTCCCTTGTATGAGCTTTGGGTTTCTCTTGATCTCCTTTTTCTAAGAGCTTAAGATTCATCATTAAGTTGTTTATTTGACCTTGCTCTGTTTTCCTAGTGTGGGCATTCACTGCTATGAATTTTCCACATAGAACTGCTGAAAGCTAATATTATTATAACTATAATTTGTGACTCTGCATCTTGTTTTCCTTATAATTTAAAAAAAACTAATACACTTAAGTACTAGTTTGTGTTTGGGGGACTCATGGTGTATAAAATGCAAGTGTATACACCAGCTGAAAAGAAGAGACAGGCAGAGAGGCAGTGAGACAGAGAGACAGAGAAAAAGCATTTTTACATATTATTGTTAAGTCAGTATGAGTCAAAATTAGGTTGTATAACTGCAATATTAATGTATCCTCAAGGTAACTTCAAAGAAAATAGACAGAAGAGATGAGAATGAAATCTAAGTATTTCTCTACACAAAAAGACAAATAAATAAAAAAGAAGATAGTAATGTAGGAAATAGCAAACAAAAGAGCTATAAAATGTGGAAAGCATCTCCCCAAAAGGAAAAAAATTCTACAATGTAGAATTTGACTATAGGAAACATAGTTAACACCATTCCATACCATACAATAGCTACCATTGTTTCCAACATTGAAAAATTGAAAGCCTTTCCTCAATTACTAAGAACAGGACAAAGATAGCCACTTCCTCTATTTCTATTCAACAAGTATTAGAAGTCTTAGCCAGAGCAATTAGATAAGAAAGTAAATAAAAGGCATCAAATTAGAAAATAATAAATTGAATTATCTTTTTTGCAGATGACATGTTATGTGTAGAAAACCCCTAAAGATGCCATTAAAAATTGCTGAAATTAAAAACAAATTCAGTAAAACTAGTACAAAACTCAACATTCAAATATCAGTAGAGTTTCCGTATACTAACAACAGATTGTGTGAAAAGTAATCAAGAAAACAGTATCATTTATAATAGCTCCAAAAGAATACAATATCTAGAAGGAAACTAGAGAGGCAGAAGATTTATATTCTGAAAACCACTGAACATTGGTGAAAGAAACTAAATGATAAATAAACAATCATGATGATTTGTATAAAAATACAAAATTGTTAAGATTCATGTGGCACTAGCAAAAAGCACAAATAAACTAATTTTGAGAAAGAAGAATTCTATAGAACAATATGGTACTCTATAAAGATGGGCATACAAACAGAATAGAGAATCCAGAAATAAATCCATATGTACATAGTCAAGTGATTTTCAACAAGGTACCAAGAATATATAGTAATAAACACAATGAGAAAAAAATAGAATATATAATAGGTGGGAAAACTGGAATTTCATATGTCAAAGAATGAAATCAGATATCTACTTTACACCATACACCAAAATCAACTATAAAATATCAAAATATATTAAATACTTAAACACAAGACTCAAAACAATAAAACTCTTAGAAAAAAGCAAAAGGTAAAAGTTTCTTTAAATTTTTTGAGACAGGGTCTTTGCTTTGTCATTCAGGCTGGATTTGAACTCACTATGTAGCCCAGGCTTCCCTCTAACTCAAAGCAATCCTCCTGCCTCAGCCTCCAGCATGCTGGGATTTCAGGTGTGCACCACCACATCCAGCAAAAGTTTCTTGACACTGGTCTTGGCAATCATTTTAGGAATTTGACATCAACACCACAAGCAACAAAATAAAAAGTAAATATGTGAAATTACATCAAACTAAAAAGTTTCTGTGCCTCAGAGGAAATAATCAAAAGAGTGAAAAGGCAACCTGCAAAGCATAACAAAATATATAAGGAACTTCAACCCAATTTTTTAAAAAACTAATAACTCTATTGAAAATTAAGCTAACAGTGTGAAAACACATTTCTCTAAAGAGGATACACAGATGTCCAACAGATATATGAAAAATTGTCATGTCACTAATCATTAGGGAAATGAAAATCAAAATAACTTTCTGCCTTTTTTAAAGCAAATACCATACACCCTCAACTCTAAGTCCCATGCTATAAGACCTAACATAACCCTAAAAGCAGAAAGTGGCTGAAAGAGGTGTAGGACATTCTATGCCAGAAAGGCAAATAGCAAATAGAAAATAACATATAATCTGGTCCTCAGGGAAACTATGGTGCCATTCATCAGGTTCTTCCAGCAACCACCAGGAATGTTTCAAATACTGACCCTTTTCTTAAAATTCTTTCTATACTGGGAAGGCACACATACGTATGCACACACACATGAAAATATGCAAACAATTGTATGACTTTAAGCAAGCAACGAAAATCACAGCAATAAGACAATAAAAAAATCATCTAAATTCTCTAAATGTATGTCTCTATTAATTCATTATCCTACCAAATATGTTGGTATTTATATTTATGTTAAAGGGTCTTTTGAATGTCCTTAAAACTAACCTAACCAGACTGTGGATTTAGCTCAGTGGTTCTGCTACCTGCCTCGTGAGCGCAAGGTCCCAAGTTCAATCCCTGCTACCAAAAAAAAAAACCTAACCATTCTGTATCATGCACAAAACCCTTAGTTGAAATGTGGCAACTAACAATCAGTGTTCAAGCTTAACTTTAAATATCTGTCATCTATTGACACGCACATAAGAGAAAATTTGAATTCTGAATGTTTGAGTGAAATTTTTATCTTAAAAACAATCCCCCCCCCAAAAGTGTCTGTTTTGTTCTTTATAACACACATGCAAGTGAGAAAAGATTGTATTTTATTTGCTGTTTTCCTTTGGGCATTTAAGTTTTGTTCGAAACTATTTCAGACACCTAGAAAATTATCAAATTGTGCTGGGAAGTGAAAGTAGTAAAAGTAACCTTAAATTCACAGATCTAGTGTGTTAACAGTGGCACCTACTGAAACACCAGACTGTCTGGCACAGTAGTAACCCCAGCACTGCGGAGAACTAAAGCAGGAAGACTGCAAGTTTGAGCCCAGCCTAGGCAGTTTAGCGACTTAGACGTTGAGTCAAAAAAAAAAAAAGAAAGAAAGAAAGGGTTTGCACCGTAGCTCGGCTCAAAGGGGCTTGGTTCAGTTCCCCACCTGTTGGGGGCAGAGGGGAGAGTGAGCCGTTCTCACACTTGAAGCACTGGTGGAGCACATCTTTACTACCAGCACCCAACGCTTATTCAGCCTCCAGCACGCTCCCCTATTGGCAGCCTCTTCACTTCTATAGCAAATGAATTTTCAACAACCCTCCACAGGATTCTCGGTTCTCACTCAACCCCTTGAGTGAATCTCATCCCAGCCTTGGGCTTCCCCAAAGATGAGGCTGCTCTTTCCTCTAAGGGAGATTGCCCAAAACTTTTGGAAACATTCAGTTTAGGAAAAGCAGTGTTGCTAAAAAGTCCCAGAAAATATGATTGAGTCTCCTTCAGAGAACAGTGATACTAGCTGAAAACTGAAGTTTACATTCCATCTTCAAAATGAGATACTGCAAGAATGCCAAAAATCCAGCACAGCCTTCTCAAGTAACAATCCTATCCTTGAGGGGACATAGGGATTTTGAGTTGTGGAATTTTCCACCCATTTATCCTTTCATTTTCAGTCTTCTTTGCCTCAGTGTCAATTGGCTCCTCTTAGTCACAGCTGTACAAATCACAGGGCTTTTTTTTTTCATTGGCATCAGGCATATATATTATTCATTTATTTGGTTTCATCTGAAATGAATCCAATAAAGAAGCACTTTTATTTTTCCAATGAAATATTTAAAGCTGCTTTTTCCCCACAAGAGACTAGGCAGAAAACTCCATCCATGATCTACGTAAGTACAAAACAATTTGCCTTATCAATGCATGTGTGAATAGGATTTTATTAAAATGTAGACCTGGTTTTTTCCTCTTACGCTTCATAGTATTTGTGTATAAATATGTAACAAATTCAATGTTTCTATTCTTTTGAGGAGTCTTATGTACCATAATAATACCAAGAACATTCTGTGCTTTTTCTGTCAAATATTGACTTAAAAGGGCACTTTGTTGACAGTTGTCCTACGTCCTTGATAAAAAGCATGTATATGCTGCAGAATTTGTTTTCCTCCAAATGTAAACACAGTGAAGCAGAAAATTCAAGTGGTTGTGTAAAGTAATTACCTTGCCTGTGGGTTATTGACTGAAGAACCCAGGTTCAGGTCACCATGACCCTCACTGAGCAGGTTCTTTTGTCATTAGTAGAAAGGAGATGTGCCAGGCTCAGTAGGCACACACAAACACATGCACACACACACACACACACACACACACACACACACACACCTTTTATTCAACAGAATCCAGTTTTGATAATAAAGAGGTGCAGTGTTAGCATTAACACTGAGGTGATGCTAGCTTTTGCACTAACCACAAGAAGTTACTCTATTTGACAACAAGATAAAGGTTTTTTTGTTTTGTTTTTTTTTCCCCAGGAGAGTTCACCATCTTCTACTCTGTAAACCAGTTATAGAAGATATGGAATAGCAGTGAGAAATGTTCACCCTTTGTCCCCAAGTTCTACCCAACACTCCCATGACTGAAGAAATAAGCCCATAAATAGTGACCATCAACTACAACTCAAGACATCAAGCCAGAAAAGGAACATGTGAGATAATGCTCCCAACATGAAAATAAAAGTCACATTATGAAAGAGACAGGCATAGCTTAACAGGCAAAACAAATTTTCTCAGCATCCCACAAGCAGGTGAGGAGCCAATGCTCTCTCAGCACGCATGAGCATAGTTCCTTAGAGTCAGAAGCAGAGCATGGGAGCTCTGTCTGCAGACAAGTGGAGACAGCACAGTCGGGTGAGAGCGGGGATGTGAGGCAGTGATGAAAGGGGGATGCTTCTCTGCTGAATTTTTAGGGAAAGACACGGCCACTCACACAGGATTTAACCCCTTTGGGTGGAAGCTTCAGAGACACATATAGACAACTGTTTATTTCTTTCATTATCCATCCACTAGCTGCTCTATATGGTTTGAACTTTTCTTTTATCACAATTCTTGGGTTTGTTTCAAGTGCTGGTAATGCACCTCATAAAACACATTCACATACCAAGCAAGTACAAATTTCAACATCTCTAATTGTTTTTTAAAATTTCATTGCTTTTGACTCAAGGAAGTTGTAGTTCGTGATGATTCCGTTTTGAATTATATCAAAGAGTAGTACTAAACTCACAGCTAGGCACCTTGAGTGAGAAAAGGGGAGGTTTTTCTGGGACTTCACACTTTAACAGTGCTGAGGAGGGGGGCCTCACACTATCTGTGGAAAGGGATCTCAACTCAGACACACGCAGCACCCGGGAGCACACCTGAACAGCATGCCCACCTTCTGAGGTTAAACTCTCACAGATGCTGGTACCAACGCCTTCATGTTTATCTGGTGATGTCAAACACTGTCCCTGTCCCCGTGTTGGTTGCCCTCGGGTTCATTTCAACCTGGATTGGCCTGTATAAACACACTGGGGTAGAGGAAAGGACATGGGACTTTGGACCTCATATTCCTTAGGGAAGGACTTTGTCTTACCTATGATGAAAGAGTTTGCCAAAACAAGTATTTTAAGAAGTACAGTGGAAGTTAGAAGGAGGGCTATTTAGTTTCCCTATTTTTTCTCTAAGTAAGTTAAAATATTTTAAAGGATTAGTACATCTTATATTTATATATAAATAAATATGATAATGGCACATGATTTTTGTTTATCTCTGGGATGAGGTAGCAGATAAAGGGATAGAATAGGGCCTGACAGGATAGCCAAGGTCCATCGACCGCAAGATAGAACATGGTAGACTCCTAAATATGGAGGACTAGAATGAGTCCCACTTGAGATGTGAGAAACTAATCTTCAAAGAGAGGAGAATCTTTACCAAAAAAACAACTTGAACAACTAGTTATTATAGGAAAATAATCATCATAAACACTTTAATACAAAATACAAATACTACTTACTTATTATTTGCTGGCTGTGTTTGCTACCTGAGGCAAGTTATTAACCTCTTTGTGTTTCAATTTCATCATGTGTGAAACTGAGATAATGCTGCCTGCCTCATAGGCTTGCTAAGAAAATCAAGTCAGTTAATACTTGTAAAGCACCTAAAAAGAACCTGAAAACATGTGTTTGATAGACATCAGCTGTTACTATTATTATTATCATCATCACCACTACTGTTGATAACTCAGAAAGCTAGCTCATTCAAGGAAGTGAGCTTTTGCTGGTGCACAAGAAGACTCAGTCCTTTGCACAGTGACACAGATCTAGCAGGAAGGACAGAGTGGACAAAGAAAACACTAAAGCATCAATCTTCGTGGCACACTAAAAAAAATTCCAACAAAGAAACTGTAAACACTCCCTTTCTTGAATCCCAGTTTGTATCCTTCGGAGCCTTGACTCTCACTTGGTAGTTTCTAAATCGGTATAAATAACTCTTCACCTGAGTTGCTGTAAAGATTAAAAATACTTGGAAAAACTTTCCAAGTTATAAATATTACAGAGAATCATACACTCTTTAAAAAGCACAGTCATTATGATTAGAAACCATTTTTATTTTCTTATCTTGAAGCCACTGGGAGTTAAAAAAAGGGGGGGGCATTCCTGATTTCTTACAAGAATTTTGTACTAACCACAGATACAGGATACATGACCAGAATATTCATGAAAAATGCACTCCAAAGAATGAGCCTGAGCTGAGACTTGGATGTTGGGGTCCCAGGCTCCCCCTATTCTTATGGGCACCTCACAGGGCTCTGAAAAAATCATTTAGACATCCCTGGCACGCAGTTTCCTTGCGTGTAAAGCACTGGGTGCTTTAGAGGCTCTCTCCCTCTAATTCCATAATCCTAAATGTCATGTATATGTTTGCATGAATCTATGAGTCACTACAACCCAGTACATTTCAGAAATTATTTAATAAACAAAATGTCTCATAAGCAATTCAAGAGATTTGGGGACTAACTCCCAAAACATTGCACAACCATGTTTGGGCAAAGACTTCAAACCCAAGAAGAACATTTTGGCACTGTCTCACCCTTCTGCAATGGAGTAAATTCGTGGTCATGCTCGTTCTTGAGACTTTCATTAACCTTTGGGAGCACTTAAATGAAAAAAAGTATTGCGCCTTGCAAGACGGAATGAAAGCATTAGAGCATGCTACATTTCTACCACATTTTCAGCATCTCAAAATATATAACAGGTTTTTTTGGCATCCCTGTCCCCATTAGTCAGTGTAACAACTTTCTCAGCTAGGCTGGGCTGAGGGATTATTGTACCCATTTTGCAGATGAATATCCTAGAGGCCAAGAAGTAAAATAGCCTGCTTCCCTTGGGGTTGATGTCCACACACTTGGACCTCCTGCTTCTCCAATGAACCCAATACGGTCTAGGTGTGACCAGCACACTGCTGCTTGTATGCACATTGACAACCAGGCCAGCCCTGCCATGCCTGCCTCAATTCCCTGTCAAGAACAGAAAACTTTACAGGCATTGGAGTGCACACCTGTAATCACAGTACTCTGGGAGGCTGAGGCAGGAAGCTCATAAATTCCAGTCTAGCCTGGGAAATTAGTGATGTAAGCAGACCCTGTCCCCCCACCCCCCAAAAAATCTAAAGGGCTGGCATGTGACTCAGTGCAAAGGCCTGGGTTTAATGACCAACACCAGAAAAAAAATCGGAAAGCTGTCCTCCCACTCACCACCCAAGTCACTCTCTTAGCTCCAGGATAGGACTGAAGCAGTTCCTTCCTTTTAAAGACCCACGGAAAAATACAGTTCCATATAGAAACAATGGACGTACTGATAACTGAATTAGCCCCTGTGCCATGTGGTTTTTTCACCATAAATGTTTTTCCCATGATTCAGTGGCTGCTTTGAGAGAGCTGTCCAGAGCACTTTCACCCAAGCTATTTTTTCACTCTAAGATTTTGGTCATCACTTGGTTTATTTAAAAGTGGAAAGGGAAGAAATCATATCTAAGAGAGAAAATCCCTACAAAATCCTAAATATTTTATATATGTGAGGATAATTAGCAGGGTTTGGGGATTATAACCCTCTCCGTTAAGTGACTGAAGAATGATTAACTTCAAATCACAAATACAGGTTTCTGAAAACAAACTGTAATTTTATGTAACTGATTTAGCAGCCCCTCTTGTAGAAACAAGGCCATAAAGCATTTAAAGTGCCTGCCGCAGGCTTGGTGGTAACTGGAATCCAGCAGAGCCAGTGGGTTGGGGAGGGAAAGCTCATACAGAGATTAGCTCCACAGGAAAATGCCTGTGTTTGCATAACATTTATGCTTCTCCCTTCACAGTGGCTCCATCTCATTTATTCTCCAGCTGAACAGCAGAACCAGCCACTTTTTGTGGTACATACAGGACTTTGTTCCTCTTGCCAGTTTATGGAGCACTATTGCTTCTTCTCTGGTGATTGAAGCAAAATAAACACAGCTCTGAATCTGTGGCTCCTTTTTCTTTTTTTTTTTTTATTGAGTTTATTGGTACATTTTAGGTATACAGTACAGTTACATTCATTATTGGGATCTGGTACCATTACATCACAGGTCTTGGTTCTCATTTTTTCCCCCTGTCCCTGCCCTCATTTAGAATGAAAGACAGCAGCAGCCATATATGCCTGCTCACCAAGTCAGGTCCACAAAGACTGAGAATGACTCAGTCTGTTAGGCAGCCAAGGGGCCATAAACCTGAGTGAGACACAGCCCCAAAGCCCAAAGGTTAAATCGAGTGAGTGGTGGATATGACAGGACTGGTGGGACCAGGGACAAAAGGAAATGACAGATCTTCAAATTACTGTGGAGCATCAAAGGGTTTTAAGTACACCTAATGCTCAAACACAACATAGTTTAAAAATTGGGGAACCATATGTCCCTTGAAATTTTTTTGCATCCCATTGCAGTACTTAAAATAATTGAAAAATAAGAGGAAGTGGAGGTACTTTGAAAATTCCGAAAAGAACTGATTCTTAAACCAAAGGGATGAAAGTGACTTCGTGAAGAAAGTATCATTAGAAATGTATCTTGAATACTTGTGTGTGATATGTCTAGTTCATAGTTTAAAATGGCAATTTTACATGTTATCTTACTTCTTAAGATTAAACAAAGGCAGTCCCTCCATGCAGGAAGCACGCAAGGGCAAGGGCTAGAAATACCAAGCATTCTTGATGTGCATGATGGAGCTTAATGAGCATTTACTGTGCTCCAGGTATGAGGAGAGGATTCTGAGGCTCGGATGTGTCACATTGGAGGAGAGTCCAGCATAGTTGACTCAGAAGTTATGCCTTAGGCGTTATGGGGAGAAAAAAAAATGGAAGTTTACACCAACAACATTTTGAAAAGTTCTTAAAACTAATCTATGGCTCAGTAGTTAATTTGGTGACAATAGAGTATTAACCAAAGAGCTAGGCCTGTGGAACAACATGATCAAGGTTGAGATTATGATTAATTTACAGCAATTTAGAGAATTTACTCAGAGCAAGAAGAAGTGAGAAAGAAAGACCTGATTAGATAATGAAGATGGACCTGGCAGGAGATTAAAGGAATTGTGAAAGGAAGTGTGCAAAAACATGGTAGGGATATTTAGTAACACTAGAGAAAATTAAAGAGAATGAAAGAAAGGACTCAGTACTCGGTACTCAGACAGTGCAGGACAATGACCTGTTTGAGAAAAAAAGAAAATTATTTGGACCAAGTTGAATGTGAGATGCCAGCAGGATGCTCAGGGGATGTGCGGTTAGCAGGTAAGTGAACACTGGGGGCTGAGGTCTTTAGGTCTTGGTGGAAATGATGCTCTGGGGCTGTCTGCACTGAAGTAACTGTTAATTCCATGGGACCGAACACAGCGTCTGAGATAGCAAGTGAAGTATGCACATAGAAGAGGGAAGAAGAAAACACTCCTAGGGATCCCTTCATATTTATAGAGTGAAGCAGAAAGAGAACACAGGAAGAAAGAATGTCAGGGAACCCAGAGAAGGAAAATGTTTAAAGGAGGAGGAAGCAAGATTCTAAGGGGAGGCCAGGGAAGGGTGGACTGAGAGGAGCTGAGCTAATGCATCTAGTGTTTGGAAGACCACTGGCTACCTTTGCAAAAAGAAACTTCGGTGGGGCTGAGAACAGAAAAGTCAGAAAAGATGGGAGCAAAAGGCGAGCAGCTGGACAGCAAGGAGACAGACTTCAGGAAGGAGATGAGGGATATAGGTTATTAATGGGGGAATTCGACAAAGCAATCGGGTTTGCAGTTAGAGGTTAACATAATAAGGAGAATCAGCCCTCAGAGGCAAATTCGAAAGAAGACAGTGTTAGGAGATGTAGTGGATACACAAAGAATCCCTAGATCTTCCTTTCACCCACCCCTATGGGGACGATTACCATCTCTCCTTGGATGACTCATAAGTTTCTCTTCCAGAGCTCAGGGCTATGCATAAAATGACCTACTAGACAGTTCCACCAGGAGGTCTGAAAGATTCTTCCCATTCAACCTGTGCAAATCAAATTATTGACTTTCTCCTGCAACAATGTCATCTCCAGCTGTTCCCATTTGGGGGAATGGTAGTATTAGCCATTAGGTTATCCAAGTGAAAGAGTTAGGTCTCACCTCTATTGCCTTCAACCCACCTGTTATGGTTTGGGTCTGGATGTCCCCCAAGTCTCATGTGGTCATAGACTTGATCTAGAGTATGTGAAGCTGGGACTGACTCATAACAAAATGCTAGGCTCAAGGGAACTAGGATTAAGGGTGTGCGTACTAACCACCTTAAGTAGTCTGAGTAAGATAAAGGGGGCAGGGAGAAGCTGTTGAGGTTCTCTTGTTGCCTTTGCTGTCTTATGCATGCCATATTGTTTCACCTCTGTGATGCTTGTTTGCCGTTCCAGCCTTGGAGCCAGCCAATTATGGACTGAAATCTCTACGGACTGTAAGCCAAATAAACCCCTTCCCCTCTAATTTTGGGTGCTGGATATTTTGTCTCAGCAATGAGAGGAAAATAACGAACACACCACCCCACTAGAGTTTTAATTGTCTTCCAAAATATGCCTTTGCCTCCTTCTAAAATTTAGACTACAGTTAGAGGGACTTGTCAAAACTCAAGTCTGATCATGTCCACCCCTCTCAGAACCCTCAGGGAAGCCATGACTCTGACAGGGCAGTTCAGGCCCAGCATTGCATCAGCCTCACCACACACTCTCTCCCCATTCATGCACCCTACCCGTTCTGCCTTCCCTTCACTTCTTGTACTTTTGGTTCTGTGCTACATGTGTGCCCTGCATGTGCTCCTCCACCTGCCTGGTAGCCCCTTCCCACCATCTTCTTTACCTGGTTGACTTCCGCTTTAGACAGGATAAAAGACAATTTAGATGAGTAGTTAAGACTCCACTCAAACTGAGCTCCAGTCTCTACTATTCCCATCATCCCCAGTTGGGTGATCCTTGATGAGTTACCTATTGTGTGTAAGACTGTTTCTCACCTCTGTGCTAACATTAAAGCCCATACCTCACCGAAGCTGCTCACACAATGCACTAACATTCGGGCCTGGCACATAATAACCATGCAGTAAATATTTCCAACCATAGATCCATTATCTGTCCCTAGAGAAGCCGTTCCCAATCAAATCACCACTTCTGTGTCTGCACCCTCAGACCCCTAGCGCTCTGGGTTGTGGCACCCACTGTAGATTTAATTTAGCATTTGTGCAAAAATTGAACCTGCCTTTGTCACTAGGTTGAAGGTTTCTTCAGAGTAGAACATGGCCTGCCTTTCTCATGCAGCAAGCATGTCCCCTAGCATGCTGCCATTGTCTAACAGGGTAGACACTCAAGCAGCATTTATTCAATGAGTGAATGAGCAAACAGCTTGCCCACCTGTGGAATACAATATGTCCTATACAGGACAACCCAGCACTTTGCCATTTGGCCATTTCACCCTTGCATTACTGAAGGCTAGTTTAGCTAGGTCATCTTATGCACAAATGCCATTGAATTGCTAGTAGTAATATTTATTTTTCAGAAACCAGGTGAGTCTGGGAGGAAAACCATGTAGACATCATTGCCCAAGGACAATTGGTAATCTACAGTAGAAGTGACTGGAGATGATGATGGAAATGATGACCATCCTGTAAGTAACAAGGCTTATGGATATGAGCACATCAAAGCTTAGAACAGCCAGCCTAGTGAGCTGAGAGCACAGAAGCCCTGGAAGGCCATCTCATCTTCCAAGTAAGGAATATTGAGAGAAAGCCCGCTCCCTTGCTCCCTTCAGGCTGAGCCACTTTTCTGGTTGTAGACCACACACAGGTGTCTAACCAGACCCCTTACCTGGATGTGGCTCTCTGCAGTCTTCTGACCAGGACACATGGGGCCCATGAGGCAGGCCTCATGGTTTGCACCTTCTCCTCACTTCAAGAAACTGCTTCCAGCTCTCTTCTGAGGAGGGCCACAGAGTTAGCTCATGTTTTACATTAGGAACTAATTCTCTTGGCATTGGCTAATGGGCAAATACTAAATCTCTGAGAAAGTCCTACACAATCCTTGAGAAGTAAGAGGCAAAGCAGATGAAAGTTCCTATAACTCTTTCCAGGTCATCCTTACTATGGCATGTAAATCCTTTAATTAATAGCTCTCTTTGCTTCTAATAACAAAATCTTCTTTCCCTCCTTGAAAGCTTTGGAATAACTAGGAGTGAACGACAGCCTCTGCGTTGTCAGTGGAATTTATACTAACAATATCAATGAATAGTCTTTTACTGAGCAACTTGTAAAGGTAATAAGCCAGAAGCCCCAATTTGCAAACTCTTTGCTGATCCTTGCACTAACCAGTAGTTCGAGGTCTTGAGAATAAAATTGAAAAAGCTTTGTATTCTTTTAGAATAGGTAAGGAGTACTGAAGTTTCCTCAGCACTCACAGATTCTGATATGTTCCATTGTGTTCTAGGACTGTTAATCTTGGGAGCCAGCCCCCTTTGACCCCCGGCAGACTGTTGTCTTAGTTGAAACAGTGAAAGTGGAATTAACCACCACAATATGGTAGCATTGAGAATAGCACTGAAAACTTATCACTTCCAGGATTTAGTAAGCCTTTTTGAAGGAATCAGTTGTTGTCTAGCAACTCTCTGGGAAAACGCACGGTAGAGTTCAGAAATGTGAAGACTGGCCTGAGGAGAAGGACTTATGAAATATTAGAAGCAAAAAAAACCTGATCCTAAAGTCATGTCTATGCTGATTGTAAGTATATAACTATTAGATAACATATTGGCAGTAACTGGAAGGAAACATCAAGACAGCTGGTTTTCAGAATGGCAAGATTAGAGACCTTTTTTCTTTCATTTTCTTTTCTCATTTGATTTCTGCTTTTATTGTGACAGTATTGTTTTTCTAATACAAGGTTGTCAGCTAAACATGAAGGTTATGCTTAAGATATTATGGAACTAAAGATGGAAAATATGAAGCTTTCCTACCCTGTCTTTTAAAGCTATTACTTATCCTATAAAATAAAACAGGGAGCAACTTCCACTATAGTTCTTAAAATTGGCATAAGTGAATTTCATTTATCTTTTTTCGACCTCACTGATAACAACCTGAAAATTTTTATTTTCTTCCATGAGAAATGATAGAACAAATTTTTTTATTAAATCTTCTTTTTGATTATCCAGTAGGCCAGAGAACCTCTATGGGAAAATCAACATACATTTGAGGAATCCTTGGTCAAATCAGGCCAGAAAAACACTTCACTATGTATTCGCCTGTTAGTACAGGCACTGAAAGACAGAATTCTGATTGGGTGAGAAGAGCCAGATTTAAATTACTAAATTGCAGGTCTGCAAATCCACCCCAGAAAATAACTGCATAGTTCCCCTGTTTCTTGGCCCTCTGGTTAGTCAGTGTGCTTTGCCTCACATGGACTTATTGCTGGTAAACAACATTGAATATAGGGTTGGAAGACATACTAAAGGGCCATTTCTTCCTGCCCCAAAATTTCTATGTGCTTTTTAAATTAATTCCTATCCATAAGAATTGACTGTCTTTCCCTTCTGGAACGCCACTAAAAGGTTCAAGAGTTTGTGGCTAACTTTGACTTCATTGGCCTTTGAGCTCAGGATTCTCCTTGCACACCTTCTGCACAACTCAACCTAACAAAAATGTCCCCAACTGAGTGGCCTCCCAGAGCTTCTGGGTCAACAAACTCTACTAGGAGGCTATGGAAACACTGTATTGGCCCTTGAATGCTGTGTCTCATCCACTGGTAAGCACATTTCATGAGGGCTTCTAAAGAGTTCAATCAGGAATTGCTGGACTGTGTGTTCCTAACCTTCCTCTTCACATGACTGGTTATACTTGGTGAGAGTTATCAACTGCAGAAACAAATAAATGCAGTGCTACAATAATAAACAATCTTCTGAGGGAAAAATATGAAGCGCCCACCACTAGTAAATTGACTGTCACACTAGAGAGAGGGATCTTCAATCTGGGAATGACTTTAAGGAAGAGATACTGTCGCTCCCGTTTAGAATGAGGACTCAACCTAGTGGCAGGGTTGATATAGACTATGGAGGGTAAAGACTTGGGACCTGACAGGGAGCTATTGCAACAGTTCAACTGACCTGAGCCAAGGCAATGATGATAAGGAATGGAAATGGGGTCAATAACAGAGTTTAAATGGACAAAACTGTGGGACAGACTTGACGAATATCAGTGTGGGGAAAGCACAGTGTACAGACAGATGTAAGAACACACTGCCCTTTCTAGCCCTAGATTACTCGTCCAGGTGATGTCATTAATATTATTTAGGAACCAGGAGGTACAGAGGAGGACAGAGTGAGTTTAGTTTGGGATATAAAAGTTTGACACTGTCAGGGGACCTCCATGGAGAAGGTCCCAGAAGACAATTAGGTAAAAGTGTCTGGTAATGCAGGCTTTCACATTAAATCCTGGTCTGCCACAAAGTGGCTTGGATGAGATCTAGATCCCTAAGCTTCCGGGCCTTCCACTTTCAATATCTGAAAAGTGAAAGTAGTGATTACAATGTAGGATTTTGTAACTATTTAGTAAGATCACGTATGAAAAGTTTAGTGTCTGACACATAGTCTCATCACTTGCCTCCCTCAGCCTACCTCTGCACGGCTACCAAAGAGGTCCTGTCATAACAGAGATGAGAGCCCCATCACTTTTCTGCTTAAAGCTCTGTAAGGTATTCCTCTGAACCATATGGCTTGGGATTCCTCCTCCCTGGACAAGCTAGGCTCATTAAGGCACAGGACCTTTGCACTTACTGTTCACTCTCCCGGAACTGCTATTCTCCAGATTTCTCAAGGTTGTTTGTTTCTTTTTCTTTTTCCCATGACGTTATCTCATAGAAACCTTTGATGGTCCTTTCTTCACCCACCCCGGGCACTCTATCCTGTTACTCTGTTGTTATTTTATCCACAGCACAAAGCTATGTAAAATGTATGTAACATGTGGATGCCTACGTGCCTTTCTCTGTTCCGCCCTCTTCATTTAGAATGTCAGTTCCTGACAGCGTGGCTGCCCTATTCCCCGCACCATTCTCAGGTCTGACGTGCAGTGGGCACTCTCGAAGAGCTGTTGAAGGGATGAATGGCCTTACATGAAAGCACTATGACTCTTTAAATATAAAGTGCATTTCTTCCCCAGTAAGATGAAGCACTCTAACTCAGAAATCTCACGCCATCACGTTGCACAGCTGTTGCCGGGATGTCACTCTGAAGGGAGCCCATTAACCTCTCTGGCCTCCATTGTCCTTCTCACTATATAAAAAAAAAGCCAAAACTGCACTCGCTTACTACACTCTGGCAGGGGGCTGGAGTTTAAAAAGAGGAAGACACTCTCTTTAATTGTTCAGCCCATCATAAAGAGGACAGGGGCAGGCGAAAATGGCATCATGAAAGCCCTAGAGTCACATCAAAACCCCTGGACTACGAATCCCCAAATGGCCCCGAAACAATAGTACATCAAAATTTCCACAAAACTGCAATGATAATGTAAATCCCAGGATCACAGTTCAGCATAATAGTTCCTGAAATATGAAAAACAAGGCCACCCCCCCAAATGGATTAGTAATCACAGACAGAAAGCACCATGCTTTCTGCCAGAGAATGGTCAACACCCAAGTTCCCACTTGGGAAATCTCTAAATACAAGTCAATGATCCTCTGGCACATAGGAGCTCACCTGTGGGAGACTTCCTCTCAAACACAAAGGTTTTTGACAGATGCACAACTGAACTTTAGAGGACAGCTGAGTCTTGAGGCTCATTTCAGGCCCAGCAAATGGAGGCCGGCTTGGGAAGGTAATGGCTCAGCCCAGGACAACTGTGACATAAGCACCATCTTCTCTGCTTAGACACCTTCTGTGAAGACTTTATTAGAACAAAATCATCATAAAAATCTCATCACGTCTGGCGCAGGGTCTAAGAGAATGGGTTTTCCACTTCAGCAGCCCTAGGTTATCTTGATTCTGTCACTTAACAGACTTGTAACCTTAGTCAAGTTATTCTAAACTCTCCAGGACTCTAGTTTTTAATTTCTAAAATGAAGATAATAATGCTATCTTTAGAAGATTGTGGTAAGGATAAAGGAGATAAAGAGCTAAGCATGCTCAATGGTTGCTATGTTCAATATGAATCAACAGCCATTAAAAATGAATAGTCAGTAATACCTGAATCTAAGCTATTCCTTTTGTAATTCACGGGAAAATATTGATCAGGCATCTGCTTGCAGCCAGGCATTGAGATAGGTGCTGAGGTTGCAACAAAAACACAGGAGGCTGATCCTTGCCCTCATGCAGTCCAGTTGTGAATAGGCAATTTCAGTGTGGAAAAATAAGAGATAGAGTGAGAAACATTCAGAGTACACAGAGCACACCTAGAAGGGACATCAAACATGAATCAGGGCACCAGGATGGCCTCTTGGAGGAAGTGATGCTTAAACTATGTACCAAGGATATTGTCCAAAGGGTGGGGACGATGGCGAAAAGCAAATCCCACATAGAAGAAACACTATTTGCAGATGCCCAAAAATAGAGGGCAAAGCATTCTGAAGTTGCTATAAACAGGTATGAGCAAAGTAAGAAGGGTGCCTCTAAGATTTTGTCAAAGAGCTCATACTTTAATCTAAGAACCATTGGAAATCTGGGGAAATTTTGAGTCCAAAGTGTGGCACTGTTATATTCATGTCTTTCAACGATCCACCTGACTGTACTGTGAAAAATGGATAGGCCACTCAAACCACTTGAGTCTATTAACTGAGGAACTCTCCCTCAAGGATGTCGGGTAATGGACACATTCTAGAGATATTTAGAAGAGACAGTGACAGCATTTGGGCATCGATAGGAAGGCAGATGAGAGAAGGTAAAGATGAACACCAGCGCTTTCCACTGGCGTAGGAAGTAGAGAGGAGGAACAATCTTTGAGTGTTCAAAGTCCCTTGAGTGTGGAGTGCCTCTGAAGCACTCGGGTGGAAATATTCACCAAGAAGGTGACTGGTTAGGCCCAGATACTTTCCTGTCATCACCACTGTCGTCACAGGCACCTTTCTTTGGTCTCACTGTCGCCACGACCCAGCCACACAGGGCTTCTCTCCCTCCCACAGAGCAAGCTCAACTCTGTCTCTAGCCTTCACATTTGTGTCCTTCTTTCTCTCACAAAGGTGGCTGAATTCTCAGCTCCTTGTGATTCAACCTAAACGTCACCCTCCATGAGGCTCTTCTCTCCATCTATGACCTAAAAAAAGCCCTTTTGACCATCCCACCCCACTGATCACCTTCGCTGTCCCTGTCACAGTGGAGAATTACCTTGTTCTTTGATTCATTTGCTATTTTCTTGTCATCACAGTCTATATCTGCACTGTCCCATACCATAACCACATGGTATACATGGCTTTGTAAGTTTAAAGTAATTTAAATTAAATTTTAGAAGGGCTGGGGATGTAGCTCCACTTTAACCAGAAGCAGAAGGAGAAAGAAATGGACAGAGAGATGGATCAGAAGGCTTTGGAGCAGGGCATCACCGGAGCTCCTCTCCAATGATCTCTTTTCTTCTGGGACACAGGTGAGATCATACACTGTGAGTGAAGAGAAAGTAGCAGAGGTATGGAATCACTTCCATTAAGAAAAATAAACAAGGCCAGGGATTTAGCTCAGTGGTTCTACCGCCTGCCTCTCGAGTGCAAGGACCCAAGTTCAATCCCCAGTACAAGAAAGAGAGAGAGAGAAGGCTTTATTTACATTCGGAGGTGCACAAATCCTCGAAAGCCTGCCCAGTTCTCCTAAACAAGAAAACCAAAACTGGCCCCCACCACAGTGGCTGACAGAGTAGAAACACAAAATGCTGGCAGAAGGTGAACTCCAGCTGGTGAGACTCGAAGGGGGAGCAGACCGCAGGAAGCAGGATCGTGAGGCAGCACCAAGGGCCCAGTTAAAGCTGAAATCCATGAACTCTTAATGACACCCATCAGCAAGATTCCTGGAAACGGTTGGAAAACCTCTTTTGTTTTCATTGAGCTGTTTAGCACATCAGGCCTTTCTTAACGAGAACCTGACCTCATTCCTCCTGTGAACACTTGATGAAAGAAACAAACACCCAGCGGAGAGTGAAAGAAAAGTGTAGTAAACACAACCACTTTTGTGGGACTTATCAGACCCTTGAGTGCATAAGATAAATCTAAAGCAAATCTTTATCCTTTTACAAAGAAAGTTCCCAATCTTGCATTCACAGGTACATAATAGGATGATACATTTACTGGAAGTTAGATAAACATAAGCCCTCAAAAATCCCTTCTGAGTTATCCTAAATCAAATTTTTAAATGTCTTACATCACTGGGTAATGATATAATAAGAATACAAAATATTGAAATGAATTTCATTCCCAGTAGTAAAAATAGTTCCGTTTCTCTTTATCTGTACTGCTTGACGGCTTCCTTTACCATCTCCTTCAGGCCACCGCTCCCTTCCATAGGGTGCTTATGAGTTTCCCAGGGCCTTCCAGTGCCTTTATCGCAGACCACTGCTAATGAAATACATCTCCCTTTTGTACACCATTGTCCAGCGAAGCTCTACAAGGCAGAGTCACATCTACTCTGCAGCCATACTTGACTAGCCCAGGACTGGGTAAAACATTAGAGGTGAGGAAGGAAGGCGTTGGATCCCTGACTCAGCGCCACATGGCCAAAACTTTCCAGTTAGATTAAGATTTAAAAACAGGAAAAGACGTCACCTGCCTTGCAAGCGCAAGGTCCCAGGTTCTATCCCTGGTACCAAACAAAAACAAAACAAAACAGAAAAAGGAAGCCATAAAAATACCAAGAAAAAAATACGAGAATTTTTCAATAATTTCAAAAAAATAAAGAAGGCTTTTCTAAATTTTTCCAGAAAACCCCGAAGCTATAAGTGCTAAGAATGGTGGATTTGACTAAGTGAAAATTGAGTTTATTTTTATGGTATCTCAAAACAAGAGAGATCAAAATAAATTGTGGTTTATATCAAAGTCCAGGGGCTAATTTCCTCCATGAATAAAAAACTCTTCTAAATTAATAAGATCAAACATTGTAAAGGGCAAAGTATAGTAACAGTTCACAGAAAAGGAAAAACAAATGATTTAGATGTACAAAGAAGCTACAATGAGAGACCATCATTAAACAATGAGATTGGCAATGATCAAAATATTTAAGAACATTATGTTAGAAAGCATTGAAAGAAACCACCACATTTTTGCATTGTTGGTGGGAATATAACAGCATAACCTCTTGGAAAGTAATTTAATAAAATTTAAAGTGTACATAGTGTTGGAACCAGCAATCAATTCCTTAGTATTTATCCCATAAATATATTCCCACAGGTAGAAATTAATCTTTGTTTGCAATAGTAAAAGATTGGAGACCTGGGCAGGGTGTAGTGGCACACGCCTGTAATAGCAGCACTTGGGAGGCTGAGGCAGGAGGATCGCTGTGAGTTCGAGACCAGCCTGGGCTACATAGTGAGTTCCAGGTCAGTCTCAAGTACATAGTGAGACCCTGTCTCAAAAAACCAAAAAAAAAGATTGGAGACCCTAATGCCATCTATATATATATATATACATATATATATATATATACACATATATATATATATATAGAGAGAGAGAGAGAGAGAGAGAGAGAGATGTTTTTAACATGTGACATACTCTTAGAAATGTATGTTTTTATCTCAATTTGTAATAGCATCAGGAAATTAAGGCAATCAAAGAAAATGGTGCCTAAATTGTCGTGTGTCAAACTGGAGGAGCATTTCCCCTAGCTCCACTCAAAACAGAAAGCCCAGATGGCCTCCAAGTTAAATTTCAGTCTGATCAAAATCTCAACCCCAAGCCTGGACTTAGGCCCTCTGTGAACTGCTTATGTTCACAGCAATCTAGTGTGTTAGCAGAAGAAAGGATTGACACGATTCCCATGCAGACCTAACGGTGAAATCCAACTGTAGTTTCTCCAGTTGAAGAACGATTCACAGGGCTAGTACAAGCTGTAAAACAAAGCTGATTGTTTACAAGACAAGGAAGAGGTTTCTTTTCTTACATCTTCTCCTCCAGCATCTCCGAGCAGCTACATTAGGAAGTGACTGTTTACCCTGGCAGCTGGCTCCGTATCTCCAACACTGGAGAAGCAATTCCCTGAGCTACACTCAGAGAGCTGACTCATTACCAAAAAGGAAGTCCTGTTGGGTAAGAGAGATTGAGGAACATATTTTAGAGCATGCATTAAACAGTAGGGTTAATCATTGCCAGAAAGACAAGAGTATAATACAGGCTGGTTGATGAATTCATACTTAAACTTACTTTAATAATAGGCAGTACCTTGAACTCTAGTCTTGTTGGAACAATGAGGCCACAGGCCCAGCACCAAGCACTATCTTGAATGTCAAGAACTTTCTGTTCCCATTATAATTGAAATAAATTATCGTACTGTGTTTGATGTAACACTCCTCTCATTTTCTTCATCTAAAAAGTAAGCCTGGCCTGCTTATATCACTAAATGAAATTTATTTTACTGTGCCTAACATCCTATAAATCCTGGTGGGGAGAGTGCTTAAAAGAAATATCTTTTAAAGATTATAGACAAAAATGAGAAAGTACAAAGTATATATTTTCATCTATCCCAAAATCTTATACCTATAAAGCACATCTATTCAACTATACTCGCAAATATATATGTAGCAGTTTTTCCTAATTTGCTTGTATATTTCCTTTCTTTTCTATTTTAGAACCAAAAGAAAAATATCTCTAGACACTTCCCAAAGTTGATACTTTTTTTTTCCCCACCTGGGCGTACAGCCAATAAAGATTAAACTTGGGAGGGAACTGATACAACCTAGGGTGAGAATGTTAACCCTTTGGGATGCCGGTTTCCTCCCTTGTGAAATAAGGAAACTGGAAGAATGTGTGGTTCTCAGATCTTCGCATATTTTGAAATCACCTAGGGTGTGGGAGGGGGCAGGGGTGTTGGCCACTGGGGTAGAATCTGCGCATCTACTTGACTTGTACAAATTCCCAAGAGATTTCAGTGCTTACCACACTTTGAGAATCTCTAAATCTGAGAATCCCTACCTCTTCTGCATATATACAAAATTTTATAAAAATTCACTACTACAATCATATTCACTGCTTGGGGATATATTTTTCCCTTTTTTTGGGGGGTGCAGCTTACCCTTCTGCATCTCCTCCAAAGTTCCCATGTTAATAATACTCGGCCAGTGATCTTAATAAAGTACACAGAGATCTCCACCTGGTCCCTTGTTCTAAATTTGGAATACTGATCCCAAATCTCAAAATTTCTTAATCTGAGACTATCAGTTATGTTCAAATTACCCATCACTTCTCATTCTGTCTCCTTCATCATCACCCAGAGAAACTCATATCCCCAACAGTTATTTCTACACCATCATGCCTACACACCTCTGTCTCCAGGGTGAGATCTTTGTTGACTGATCGACTGGCTCTGGAAAAGGAGAGATTTTGATCTTTGCCTGTGAGTTTTCCATAACTCAATGAGCCACTATCTTTACTAGGAGTAAGACTATCAGATATGAATGAAAGCTGCAAAGAAGCCAGAAAGGTAGAGACCAGAGTCTCCCAAGATTTTTCTCGCTCATTGCATAGACAAAACAGACTCTGAGCCAGGCGTGGTGGCACACACCTGTAATCCCAGCACTCGGGAGGCTGAGGCAGGAGGATTGCTGTGAGTTCGAGACCAGCCTGGGCTATATAGTGAGTTCCAGGTCAGTCTCAACTACATAGTGAGACCCTGTCTCAAAAAAAGAAAAAAAAAAAGACAAAAGAGACTCTGAAATGAGACATTGGATTTATCAAAGTAAGAAAAAATAACAGCTTCTTCCATAATGGGTAAATAAAGTCCTAAAAGAAAAGGTTACTCCTATATCCAAATAAATACCATGTGGAGTCTCATAAAAATTATTTGCTTAATTTCATTTAACTATATTTTGTTTCCACAGAAATTAGGCTGAGAAGAGAAGCTGAAGGCATATGATGTTGTGACTGAACAGTGACACAATAATAAAGACAGTTTGTAATTTGGAACATTGGAAATAAGTAAAATGATGGATAAAAAAATCTTTCTGAGACTGAAAACTAAATAATTCTCTTACAGGAACAAAACATCCTTCCGGGAGCCACTGTGGCTAGGAAGCTGAGACATGACTTCCTATTCACCTGCCCACAATGTGCTCATAGTCCTCTTCCACATTTTACTCTGTGTCCACCAAAACTCCCTAGATAATAGCCAGGCACAAGAGCATCTGCAACATTGCATTGCCTGTCTCTGAGGTCCTGGAAGCACTGTGCCAAAACCATCAGGAAAGTGAATCATAATGCCTCCTTGGCAGTGCAAAACAGCGTACTATAATAACCCTCCTTGTCAGGAAGTCCACCCTTTCATTGTTGTTAATGTATATTACAAATTTAATTAAGAATTCAACAAAAGAGCCAAAGATCAAAAGAGCACAGCTGATTACACATCCTCAAATCCATAAAAAAAAAATCAATACTGAGCACATACATTGACCTGTTCCTAAGAAACTTTCAGTGCTGTCCCAGGAGTCGAAAGTGCTCCACAGAGAAGACTTCACCCTTCTGGGCTGTCAGGCAAACTTTTTGCGTCACATATTGAAGTAAATTTCAGCCACCATAGCATTAGTAAGTCAAACTTTTAAACAAGCTGAGAACCCAGCCCTGAGTCCCTCAGAACCACACCTCCATTCTCAGGGACTTTCCCACTTCCGTGAGCCCCCGTGGCCATGTCCAGGGTTGGGGTCAGAAGAGCCAGTGGCAGTATCACAGCCAAGGGACTCCTTCACAGCTTTTCCTGGGGTCTCTTCGGTGGCTTATGTCAGTTTCTTCTCCTTTCCTTAAGATCCTTTCAGTAAGGGAGCAAACATAACTAACTCCTTTACTTTGGTTGCACAATGAACTATTCTCAGAACCTAATTTAAACAGGCACAAATCTTGGAATGTAAATACATCTGAAATGTTTGAAGTGACTATATTATTTAGACAAGTTGTCCATTGAGCTGTTGGGTTAACGTAGAAGTATGAATTCAGTCTGAGACAAAGCAAAAAAACAAAAAAAAATCACAGAGGCACTGAATGCAAAAGCTAACCGTAGTTGGATTCTATTTTAACTGGTCTCCAAATCAGGAGAAATAAATCTAATGTAAAAGAATGTCCATCGGGTTTTTGATAATTCTATGAGACATTAATATCAGGAACTTCTAAATAATATGCTAATTATTATTTTTATTAAAATAAATATTAACTCTCATATGCTCTGTTAACATACATTTACATAGAGACTCTCTAGTCCTCCTCACAAATCATTCTTCACTTTGTTCAACTTACTCTTGAAGTCGTTGCTTCCTAGCCTTCCACCAAGATCACATCCCATGTAGCAGAAAGTCCCGTTCACTGTAACACAGTAAAGCCAGCCCTCCGTGCCAACAGATTCTGCATCCACAGACTCAAACAAGAAATAGTTTCACTTGTAATGCATACGTAAGGATTTTTTCCTTTTCATCATTCCCTAAATAACACAGTACAACAACTATTTACATAGCATTTACGTTATGTTGAGTATTATAAAGACTACACAGGCGATTTAAAATATATGGGAAGATGTGTGCAGGTCTTATACAAGTATTATTCCACTTTATATGAGGGACTGAGCATCCACAGATTTTTAAAGCCTTTTGGGGGGTTCCTGGGATAACCCTCCAGAGACCAACTATAAATCCTAATTTCCCACCTCTCTCCAGCTTCCTGTCACACTGATGCGATCCACACTGGTCTCCCTCCTAGACCAATGCAATAGCTGCCAAAATTCATTAATCTACTTCCCTTCCTGCTCCCCTCAAAGCCACTCCTCAACAGCATCCAAGTGACTCTCATGGACCGCCACCCTCCATGGCTTTCCTACACACTACAGTAAATCAGGCTCCTCAGCCTGGTCTCCCACAGTCAAGCCTAAATCTGGATCTCCAACTCCTGCTCCTGTCGGTCCCTCCCTGAGTATCCTCAGCCCCCAAGCACAACCAATTCATCCTCTCTTCACATCCGTTAGTCAGCTCACAGAGGGACTCACTCAGTTTCCTAGTTTTAACTCAATGTCAGCACTAACTCAAAATACATTTTAACATTTTTCTAGAGTAGCTTCCTCTTCCAGAATCTCTAGCACATCACTCTGATTATTTCCTCTAGAGCAATATTAATAAAATTAAAAGAAGCCATTGATTTGGACCAAGCTGCTGCACTAGACACTAACAGACCAAATCATACAGTTTAGTCACAGTAACTGAGCTTTGGTTGGTTGCAGGAGGCCCTGCAGCCAATTAATTAAGTTGTAGCCCATTCAACTAGTTCAGCTCTATCCAAATGACTGATTAGCTAAGTTGCAGCCTATTAAATTTTTTCTATGCCTCATTTCCATTTTTCTATAAATGCTGTCTGATAATGTCATTGGCTTGATTTCTCAAAACCTGCCCTGGCTCATAAGTTATTTTTCGTTTTGTTTTCTTTTGCTCAAAAAAATAAAAACTCTACTTAATTTGTTAATCTAAAGTGTTATGCTTTGACCAGTTTTGGTGTGATGAGAAGGACCCAGAGCAGAGCACCAGGACTCCCAGAGCATCGGGTAACCAGGTACAACACCTGCAGCGTCCATTGTACTCCCTGTTTTCTGACTGCAGCTGAGGAGCCAGGGTAAGTTCACTCTCAGATCCAAAGTCACATGGGTTCATGTCTGAAGGCATAAGAGTTGGAGCAAACACTGATCCAGACTGGATTTGGGGGTCATAACAAATAGGATTGAATCCTGAAGGGAAGTCTCGGGTGTCTGAGTGGGTCAGACAAGAAAACAAATACTAAATTGGGTTCAGTAGGTTGGTGAAGTTCTAGAAGATGGAGCCATGGGTTCACCTGGACCCACAGAGAAGCTCATGGTCAGTTTATGGTGAGGCCTCTCTTCCTGGTGTGTGAGCAGCTCCATCATGCTGTGTGCTCACAGGACCTCTTTTGTATGCGGGTACAGGGAGAGAGTGTGCACCAGCTCATCTTACTGCAAGGCCATTAATCCTATCTGTAGGGGCTCCATCCTATGATCTCACTTAACCTGAATTATCACCTTATGATCTCTAGCTCCATACACAGTTTCTTTGGTGGTCAGGGTTTCTACATATGAATTCTGGGAGGATGAAGGTTGAGCCAATAAGAGACATGAAAATTCTGAAGCCATTCCCAGAAACAAAAGTGTACTGTGATTTTATTTAATCCAAAATGAATTTACTTTTACCTTTCATTCTTTCTTCATCTGAAGGATCTTCCTTACTAAAATGGGATGAGAGTGTGCAGTATTTCCTTCTCAAAATGCAATAGCATTTTATACATAGAATTACTAGAAAAATCAGAGAAAAGCATCTGAAAGGTATCAACCAAACTATGAAGAGTGAATAATTACCAGATGGAATAGACAGAATGAGGTGGGGGAGGTGGAAACCTAGCGCTTTCTATTCTACTGACTTTATGAAGGTATAGAGAGATGGATAGAAAGATAGATCATTTATTTATTTGTTGTTTTATACATCTGTCTATACAGAAATATAGAAGAGTCATACATTTATTTGTAATTTAAAAAGAAAAACTATAAATCTGGAGAAAATAAATTGAACTAGAAATCTGGCTTTTAAGTAAATTTGTTGTAACTATTACAGCTAGGAATAAAGTTGACAGCTTTTTTAGCATTCTTTTTACTAATTCAATCAAACTTTTAAATTTTCCCACTTCTCTTTTCATAATTTTAAAACTGGAAGTAAATTCCATGAGAATCTTAGTTAATTATTAATAACCAAAATGTTGAGTTTTTTAAATAAAATTCCTTTATGGTTTTTATTGTATGTACAGTTTCTTTGTGTGGGTATTTTTTTTTCTTCGTTTTTTGAGACAGGGTCTCACTATGTAGTTGAGACTGATCTGGAACTCACTATGTAGCCCAGGCTGGTCTTGAACTCACAGCAATCCTCCTGCCTCAGCCTCCCAAGTGCTGGGATTACAGGCGTCCGCCACCACACCCGGCTCTTTGTGTGTTCTTATTTAAAAAATCTAATTAAACTTATTCCATTTTAGGGACTCAATAAAACATAAGAAAATTGTCATATTATTTAGGAATACCTATTTCAGTAATATTTTATTTATTGCAGCTATTTTATATTATTCTGAGTAATGTACTTTTTTGTGTGTGTGGTACCTTGAACTCAGGACCTTGAGCTTGAGAGGCAGGTGCAGTGCCACTGAGCTAAATCCCTGGCCCCCTGAGTCACATACTTTTACAAGACATGAAAATGACTAATGAAGAGAGGTATTTTGGGAAACAACTCATCTAGCTTGTCCATGGGACTCTGGTCAGGAGACCCCTGGGTCACCATGAAGTAGCTCATTTTTCCCTGGTGGCCAACAGTCAGTTTCCCTGTCTGTGGGACTGTAAGGATTCAGGATAATTAGCCCTCAGTTCAGTATGTAACTGAAAACACTGACACTCTGCCCTCACAGAATAGGCATTCAGTACATGTGTACTGAATAAATCAAACTGGTGACATTATTAGCCAAAGTCATGGCCATATGACATCTTAGGAATTAAACTTCTGAACACTGTAGAAATTAATTGTTCCTCATTTTCCACTAGATTCAAGAAGGGTTAGAAGAATAGAAACTAGCTCTTAGATTATCAAAGTGGAAGGAAAAGAACCAGGAACATCTGAAAAGGCACTAAATCAAATAACTGCTTTTTAATTGAATCAAACAATTTGCAAGCAGTTTAAATGATTTCATTTCTTTTAATATTCTACCATTAAACTCTAAATGAACAAAGTCTGGCCTCTCTTCCTCAGGGTGAAACAGATTTCTCCTCCTCTCTGAACTCAGCCAACTTTCTCCCAGTATATTTTTAGTCTGCACAGGAAATACTAACGACTAAGGAAGTTGAAATGTGACTGACCTTTTACCTGTAACGATACCAGCAATACTGACATTTGCCACCAGTGACTGGGGACATTGCTGAGGAGAACGCTTTGCTAGAGAAATAAGCAGCTTCTTTCCACTTGATTCGATATCTTTCCCTGTAGTTTTGCAGTGTTCTGCAGTTCCTTAATACAACACTGATTTCCCGCCACTTCAGAACCAGGGATCGAACTCAGGCAGGTGTAGCGCTGCTGGGCTACATCCTGGCCCCTAACACATCACTGATTTTAAAACAAGCCATTCTACACCTTATATTTCACACTTACTCCCTTTGAAAGAAACCATAAGAATACTGTCACAGTGTTGTACAACTCAAAGGAAGATCCACACAGATTACTGGAATGAGAATCCAGCAAAGCCCCTCCAGCGCACACAGCAAGACTTGCTCTGTATCTCACCACAGGCCCCCCAAAACCACATCACTGTAGGGTATCTTAAGTCTGCCTAAATTATTCAAATGTCTGGTCATGCAAGACAAGGCAATTTACCAACATTTTGTTCACTAATATGTAACAGTACAGCCTAATTATGATCTGAAAGCCTTTTACACTCAGCCATTAATTAACTGTTGTATAACTTTGGATCCAGTTCACAGAAAATCTTATATAACATTTGCTTCCTTCATAGTTGTAAACCAACAAAACATGACATCATCTTCCTTTCCTCTCAATTACATGAATCATAATCAAGCTTTTAATTCAAACCAGGTAATAAGTATCCAAAGGCACCTACAGACATATTTTATACATATTAATTGAGAAACATAAATGTATTCTATTATACCCCCCCACACTGCCAATTCCCCTGAGAGGGTTCTAGTGTAGCAACCCCTAATTCCTGCTATGGACACTTCCCGAAGTGATTACCTCCTTCCTACAGCCACTGCCAGTGGTCTAAGATGCTGCTATTGCTCACCTGAACTATTGCAACTGCTCACTTAGCATTTCTCCTCCAGCCCTCCTCTAGTACAGAGTGCTTCCTAAAGAGCAAGTCTCACAGTGCCTCTGTCTCTACCTTAAAAATCTTCCATGGACTCACACTGCACCAAATGCACGGTGTGATCGAGGACTGCAGTGAATGTTTAATTCTTTTCATTGAACTGGCAGAAAAGACATATTGGCATTAATCCCTCCCCGAATTCTTCCTTTCTCTCTCTCTCTCTCTCTCTCTCTCTCTCTCTCTCTCTCTCCCCACACACCTTCAATCACATTTATCCCATCATTCTTTGCCACTTTCTGAAGCAGATCTGGGAATCCTCTTTTGGGTTGGGCCACCATGGCTGCCTCAATATCCTGAAGCAATTCAAAGCTTTTGTAGTCTTTTTTTACTTTAGGGAAGAGCCAGAAGTCACACAGTCCCAGATGTGGTAAATAAGGTGGACAATCATATATTGTAATTTTTACTGTGTTTCTGAGTCTCCCCTTCCTGTAAGGTGGCACTAGGCAACAGTATTCACAACATTTTTAATCACATCTTATAAAGACATGGAAGAGACCTTCTAGAACTACTTCAGAAAGCAGCAAAAAATGGTGCCTCTTAGAGATGGAGTAAATGCATTTTGCATACAGAGAGATGTGTGTGAGTCTTGGGGGTGGGCAGGGACAGACTGCTATAGTTTAGATTTTTAAAAAATGGCCTCCAAAGAGCCGTGTGCCAGGAGGGTGGCTGGATTCTGAGCATAATATAGCTGACTTGCTGTTAGGAGGTGGGTCTGGTTGGAGGAGGCTGGTCACTGTGGGCATGACCCAGAAGAGTACCTTCCCTTTCTTGGCTACTCCCTTGACTTTTTGCTTCCTGGCTGCCATAAGATGAGCTGTTTTTCCTCTACTATGCTTCTCTGCCATCCATCCTGGCAGACTATAAACTGAAACCATGAGCCAAACTAAACCTTTCCTCCTTAAGTTGTGGGTGTCTCGTACTGTGTCCCAGCAACAAGAAAATAACTATGACAACGTCCCCAGCCCCAACCCATGGAAAAATTATCCTCTACAAAACTTTCTGTCTATTGCTATCCAGTACCACAAAGTTTAGGTTTTTGTCATGGAAGCAATCCACTACTGGTACAGATTTCTATATTAATTAGGGTATATACCAAAGTCCTCTTTTAAAAGGCACCCCTCAAAAATTATATTTATATCAATTTGTCTCTCTCTCACCTCACAGTGCAGAGGTGACTGGAGAGGTTCTGCTACCAGCATATGTCTCCTCTCTGGGCTCTTTCTAGTGATTCTGTTATCATTCCCCAGCTAGCAGAAACTGTTTTGCAGAAATAAAATCTAGAAGGTTCCCATAGAATCTCGCAAGAGCATAGTCTTATAGCTGCAAAGGATGTTGCAAAATATGGCATCTAGTCAAGTAACTGTGTACCTGGCTGATACTCAGGAATCTCATGACTGCAAGAAGAAAGGGATCCTCAGAGACAGTTAGCAACCTCTGCCAGCCCAAGAACTAAAGTTACAATTGCCCGACTTCAGGTCCCAAAGGCAAAACCACCTCCAAAACTGTCTTGTAGCATCTGCAATGAATGTGACCTTTCCTGGCTTTGCTCCTTCCTCTGTGCTCTGATGGCACATATCCTCCAACACAGGTCATGGTGTCTCTGCCGTGTCATCCTCACTCACTTTGTCATTCACCTATTCACTACTTCTAGCCGCCATAGCTTATTGTATGCCTAACACATGCCATGCATGAATACAAAGATAACTAAAACAGGCTCCTTTGGAATCTTTTATACAAGACTTGTACATATTTGGATTATCTACATGGAAAGTTTCTCATTCTTTTCTGAAGAAGCCATTAAAAATTGTTTAAAAAATAAACAAGAGAAAGCGTACAAAGAAATTGAATTTATTTTTCACTTTCCTCAATTTGGTATCATTTATATCATTGGCCTAAGTAGAATTTCTAATTTAATGTAAAATTGAATCAAGTGAATCATTTACAGAAACAAAAATCTTGGCAATAAGGACAAGTTTCAACCCAATTACACCTACACACTCTTACTAATCAACTGCTGTATTGATACCAGCTTTCCATCATGAAAATGAAAATGTAACATGCGAAAGACTTTTTCCTCCACTGAGGGCCCCCCAGGTTGGAATCCCATCTCTTGGGGATCTAAACTAACATCAAAATATCCCCCCAAAAGCCAGGCACAAAGGAGTACCTCCTGTATTATTCCATTTGCACACAACATATAAAAACAGGAGAAACCTCATCCATGCTGTTAGGCGTGGGAACAGGGGT
This sequence comes from Fukomys damarensis, assembly GCF_012274545.1. Taxonomy (NCBI): domain Eukaryota; kingdom Metazoa; phylum Chordata; class Mammalia; order Rodentia; family Bathyergidae; genus Fukomys; species Fukomys damarensis. The sequence goes on from NW_022900927.1 coordinate 7,637,156, forward strand.
ACCCTTGGTGGGGCCATGCAGGAGGCTCCAGGTATGCTGGTGGTGTTCTGTGCACGGCTGCCGATTAGGGATGCACTCCATTTGTGGGGGCCTGTCTGGTGCCCTATACGAAAGGTTCTGGTAGCAGTTCTTCCCTCATACAGTTGAGAAGGCATTTAGAGCAACTGTGCCACCCACTGCAGAGGTTTCACACAACATATGCTCTTCTCGCAAAGAGGCATTTTTCTATTTCCCCATCAAAATAAGGAGAATGAGGAGGTTCCGTGTGTCCTGATGTCGGCAGAGCCTGATAGTTGCCTCCCCGAGCTCATTTTCTGACCTATATATAAACTCTAGGGCTCTGTGTTGTGTAATCATTTTCTGGTTAAATGGTTAAGGATACTATTTTCCTCTTTTGTCTAAGAAGCATTTTTGGCACTCAGAAGATCAAATGAGGATGACACTGGAAACAAGAATAATTATATCATAACAGATTCATGTAGTTCTTTACAAAAGACAGGACAGCATGGGTGGAGAAGCCCAAGACCAGTCAGTCCCAAATTCAGGACCTGATCATTAGCTTGCTGCAAAAACTTATTCGAAGCCCCTTGGCCTTCTGGATCATGACTTTGTCTTTTATAAACCAAGGGAACTGAACTGGTTGGTCCCCCCAAATCCTTCCAGAACTAAATTTCTGCTTCTGAGTTAATTTGTTTAAAACTGAGAAATAGCAGGCCAAGATTCTGCTTTCTGGCACAAGCCTAGTTTTCTTTCTACAGATATCAAAAGGCAACCTAAATTCAGATTTTAAAAATTTTGTTGCTTAGTATGTGCTGGATGCTACTCTCAACCACGTAAGACAAGTCGCTTACTCCTGCCTTTCACAGGAGGCAACTTACCGGGAGAAAGTTAAGAAGACACTCCAGCACGTGTCATGGTACAAAAGTTTCATCATCTTGACTCCAGAACTTCCCTCTCCCAGCGGAGGTTTGTAATGCATCCAAAAATCAACAAACAGGCCTAAAATAAACCTAATCCCAGTGCAAAAATAGTCCTTATTTTTCTACTTTTCTCCAGTTGAGAAAGAAAACAAGAATTTGGAAGTTTCACTTACAAGGATAAAATGGCATATCGTTAGTTAAAATTATAAATGATCTACAATTTGTAGAAGGTCCCACAATGGTGCCAAAGCCCCAGGCTATTTTAACACTGAGTACACTTTATATTTTATATGTAAGATATAAATTCTTTGGGAGGTAAAAGATTCCATGTGTATGAAGCCAAAGATCAATGAGGATTTTTCTGTCGTTTTCAGTTATATTGTTAAGTTCTAGGAGATTACAGGTAGAATGTGCAACCTGTGGTGACAGCCATTGTCAGGTGTCATGTGTGATATGGGGAGTTGTCTCCCTAAAAACATCTACGAGAAGTAAAAGAAAGTAACTAGGGTGAGGTGCCATGGACAATGCTATTGGCAAAGGGAGAAATATTTTGAGTGTTGTTCCAACCTGACTGATGATTGTCTTAGAACATTTCTCCTGCCATGGCCTGACATTTGATCTGCAGAATTCCTTAAAAGACACTGGGCCAGGCACGCATTCACACATCATATGCTCAACAAAGATACAAAATGTTCTTGACATTACCATAGCTCTCAAGGAGTAGTTAGAGTGGCTAGAGGTCACTTAAGTACTTCTAAAAATATGATGTGATCACTTTCCTGGCCTCATTTCCTGTAGACTCTAGACCATTAATTAATAGTCAAGAAATAGCTATTATAAAAGTTTGCTTTGAGAGAATTTATGATATTTAATCAGTCTCTATCAAGTAATTCTTGGGTGCCGAGTCTTCAATTTCTGTTCCCAAATTCAAGATTAAACAAAACACCAAAGTTTTGGGCTTACACTATAAATAATAGAACCATTTTCTAAATCGGGCATTAAGACCCTACATATTTGTTTTTTCTTGCAGTTGTAAATTTATGGTATGGTCCCACTAAAGTTGTGTTCTCAAGTATCCATGTTCTCCCCTAGGCCCAGAATGTTGACCTTACTAAGTGCAAGAAAAATATCTCTTGGAAACTGCTTATGCCCAGTAGCACTTTCTAGTGTTCCACGTATCATTTGTTAAACATACTTCTAGAATCTATTATGGCAGAGGCAAATGCTAAATATAGCATTTAACAAGTGAACATAGTTCTGCCCCCACAGAAATGACTGCCAAAATAGATTTGGACAGGAACCCTAAGGACACCAAACAGGAGGGAAATAGAGGGTCCTGCTGAAGCAGAAATAGAAGCCTCTGCAGAAGAGGAACATCTCCCATAAGTAGGAGCCTAGATTCAGCCCAAGGCTTTTTATCTCTCACCAGACCATAGACATCTGTTGTATTCTGTGAACACACATCCCAAATCAGGTTCTGGCCTGAGCCTTTTATACACATCTGGGAATTCTTTTCCTTTAATCCTAGCAACCTCTTGACAAGGTAGTTTACAGTATTGTACCTGCATTACAGATGAGGAAAATGAAACTCAGAGAAGCTGAGTCACTTTCCCAAGATCTCACAGCTACTAACTTAGAAGCTGCACAGGGAGGAAAGAGAGCCCAGCTCAACCTAGATCTCTGGTCCCTGTGCCTTTGCACTCCAGTGCACTGAGACATATGCTGTGCCCTATGCCCCACAGGGGCCTTTACTCCATTAGCAAAGATAGATACAAACACCTCACTACAGTCCAGGGACTGTTCTGAGAATAAGAACTATGTGAATTTAGCTCAAAAAACAAACTTCAATGGCCATACTTCCAAAACTACTATACAGATTCAATCCAATCCCTATTATTAATAATACCAACAGTATATTTTACAGAACTAGAAAAAAAATCCAAAAATTCATTTGGAACCAGAAGAAAACTAGAATAGCAAAATCCACCCTACACAACAGAGACATGGCAGGGGGTATCACAATCTGCAACCTGCAAATATACTGCAAAGATACTATGATAAAAACAGCATGGTACTGGCAAAGAAAAAGACCTGAGGATCAGTGGAATAGATTGGAAGATACAGAAACAGCTCCAGAGGTACTCAGCTACTTCATCTTTGACAGAGGAGCCAACCATCCTCACTGGAGGGAAGATAGCCTCTTTAATAAATGGTGTTGGAAAAACTGAATTTCAACCTGCCAAAGATTAAACCTGGACCCCTGTCTTTCACCATGCATTAAACTAAAATCCAAGTGGGTTAAAGATCTGAATATTAGAACAGAAACACTAACTTGCTAGAAGATAAATTAGGTAGAACTCTTGAATATATTGACATAGGAAAGGACTTTATGAACAAATCCTCAGTAGCATGGAAACTAGCACAAAGAATCAACAACTGGGATATCATCTTTTTAAAAAGTTTCTGCATTGCAAGAGAAACTACCAAGAGAGCTAAGAGACAACCTACAATGTGGGAAAAAAAATTTTTACTAGCTGTTCCTCAGACAAAGGTCTACAATCTAGAATATATAAAGAACTGAAAACAATCAGCCCCCCTAAATATAAAGACCCAATTCAAAAATGGGCATCTGAAATGAACAGACATTTCTCAGATGAAGAAATAAAAGCAGCAAATAAATATATGAAAAAATGTTCCACATCACTGGTCATTCAAGAGATGCAAATGAAAACAACACTGAGACTCCACCTCAGCCCAGAAATAATGGCTGCCATCAAGAAATCAACCAATAACAAATATATTGGCGGGGTTATGGGGAGAAAGGAACCAGGTTCCATTGTTGGTGGGAGTGCAGACTGATGCAACCACTATGGAAATCAATATGGAGATACTTCAAAGAACTAGGATTAGAAGTCCCATGTGACCAAGCTATTCCTCTACTGGGTATCTTCCCAAAAGAATTAAAAGAATCATACCCCAATGATATATGCACAGCCGTGTTTATAGCCGCACAGTTAGTAATGGCTAAAACTTGGAAACAGGGCTGGGGATTTAGCTCAGCAGTTCGGTGGCCTGCCTTGCAAGCGCAAGGACCCGAGTTCGATCCCCAGCACCAAAAATAAAAATAAAAAAAAATAAATAAATAAAACTTGGAAACAGCCCAATTGCCCATCAACTGGAGCCTAGATAAAGAAGATGTGGGTTTTCTATAAAATGGAGCACTACTCAGCCATAAAGAATGAGAAACTAGAGACATTTATAGCTAAATGGATGCACATTGATGACGTACTCCTAAGTGAAATAAATAGGACACAAGTGTAAACTCCAAATAGTTTCTCTGGTTTGAAAAACTAAAAGTGTAAATAAGATTCAAATTGTATATGAGATAATGTGAAATAGGAGGAAAAGGGGAAGTGGGAGGGGTGGGGAAAGGAAAGAAGAGAAAATAAAAAATATGAGAAAAGGAAAAAAATGGAAACAAAGTCTTTATAAATAGGGAAGGGTGGAGGTGGTGAAAGGAGGGCAGTGGTATGGGGGAAAAAATGAAAACCAAGATATAATCATGTAACGGTACAAGATCCCAGCAATGAGTGTAACTCTACTGTATACCTAAAATGCACCAATAAAAAATCAAATAATTAAAATAACATAATAAAAATGAGATGGCTAAGAATAAATCTGACACTGGATGTAGAGGGCCTTCATAAAGAATATGTTTAAACTCTGTGGAAGGAAACTGTGGGAGAGATGACCTGTATTTGTGGATACAAAGATTATAAACAATATTTTAGAGGTCAAATCAGAAAGAAAGAAACTTAAAAACAAAAATTTTAAACCTTCAGAAGACACAGTCCACAACATATATCCAAAATAGAATATACTCTCCATAAAAGAAATGGCTGCCACATATTAAGTACCCCTTGTACCTGGCACTGGCACCTCCTTTAAATTAATACTTCATTGCTTCTTCATAACAACCATGGAAAGGAAACAGTATCACTTCATTTTACCAAGAAAGAACTTGAGGCTAAGAGAAAATGTATGACCAGATCCAGTACATGAAGTGAAGTTTTCTTCCCTATTTGTTGTCCTCTCCGTAAAACACTGGACTCTATCCTTATGCCTAAAAATAATTTCTGTTTGATACAAAGACGGAGGGTAAGTGTTTTAGTTCTTGCATTTACCATGTCCCAAACTGCAGCAGGAAACACACAAAGGCAGTGAGTAGCCAGCAGCCTAGTGCTGAGGGTCCTCCAGCTCCATCTGAGTCCAGCAGGAGAGCACCCGGGACCCTGGAGGTAGAAGGTACCACGTGGGAGTTCCATTTCAGACCACCAGACAGTAGGGGTTGAGGGAAACAGAAAACAGGGAGATGGACCAGACACGGCAGCACAGCCAGAGCTTCCTTCTTTCTAATACCTCTTTCTTCAACAACAAAGGTTGCCTAACCTTTCCTGTTCAACCTCAGTTCAATCTCTGCTTCCGGCTGCAAAATGTCATCCAAGCACAAAATTATGACAATTTAGTTTACCAATTTTAACTTTTTAACTGACTCTACTTTCAATGCTAGAATTGGATTCCTCGGAGGCTGCTAGGGAGAATAAGTAAGTACAAATATTCTATTTCATAAAATAGAGCAAGTCTCCCATTGGGCTGAGCAGAGAGGCTGGTTTTATAGAAAAAGACGGGCTAAGAAAAGCAGAAAGAAAGGACAAAAAGCAGAGTGGTCATCTCCACTACTCTCCTTGTAAGGTGAGGACTGAGAGCTAGATCGACAGAAAGGACAACTGCTTGGTCAGCATCTGGTTACCCACTACTGGTCACCCTTCATGTGTCTCAGTGAAGGCAGAGGGAACTTAAGCCTCCGTCCAATTGAAACTGGGCTGTTTAGGAAATTTGGCTCTTAAATACCTCCTGATCTGGGGGGCAGAGAAGGCCAAATAGCATTTTAGTTTCAGTTTGTGACATGGATCTTTGGCCTTTGTCACTCTATTTTGATGACTCTGGTCTGTTTGGTCCCAGTGAAAGAACTCGGTCTAGAAAAAGGACTTCTATAATATTTATTTAGCATTATCCTGGGGGAAAAAACTGTGAAGCAAGACTCTGTATCCAGGATTTTAGAACTGGAAGGGAGATACATTTTTACCCCTTAATTACAAAAATATTGCTTCAATGAATAAGAACAAAATGAAAATTATAAGTGTTTTAAGCATATACTAGTGTTTTAAGTCTCTTTTCTCTCTCCTCCAACCCCCAGCCATGGGAAAAAGTACTAATTATACTAATTAAATCCACATCACAAAAACCTGAAGAACCATTTTATACTAATTTTTACCATTTGTGAGGGACAAGATATTAGGCTTGCTAACCAGGAAAAACACAGAGGCAGATGAAACTAGCGGTATTCGGTTATCGGTAGCAGCAATGGTTCAAAGAAGATCAAAACAAAGGAAGGGATGTGTGGCTGGGTCAAAAAGGTAAGTGACTTGAGTAAAAACCAAAGGGAAGTGAATTTCGTCCTGTCTGGCCCAGTACACAGCTGCCACATGGCCAGCCTCCTAGCTTCCCGCTGTCCTCTGGGGCTGCTGGGGGGATTAGGTAAATATAAGTGTCTCCAAATAACCTAAGATGTGAGAAATTGAAAGCATAACAAGCGGAGTAGTCATCAGATGGTATATTTAGGGCAGCTTATTTTGTAAGCTAGAATTACAGAACAGCACGCACAGTCAATTGGAAGTATTTAAGGATGAGTTTCTGTAATGAGAGAGGGTGGCAGGCGGCAGTTGTAATCCATGACGGAGAACCGAAGAGTCCCCCATGCCCTAAAAGACCAGGCGATGATTTTAATAAACTGACTCATTCACCACCACCACCACCACCAACAGCCAGTTTCTATATCAAGGCTCGTTCACAATTTCAACAAAAGGAAGTTCTTATGAAAGAATTCTTATGAAAGAACAAGAACTAGGAAGTGTTTAGTAAGGAGAAATGGCCACATAGGGAAAAGGCTACTCTATATGTTGTTTAGGTTGATTTGCATGAAAGGAGTACTGCAGTGAGTAGGACCTTTAAAAACAGCTCCAAAATCTCTACACACACGCAGCTGTTTATGGCCTAGGAGATGCTGTCTGTCTCTCACTCACTGGAACCTCAGAATTACTATACCTACTTAGGAGGCTCAGAACACACTCTCACTTTACGCATAAGGAAGTAGGACTCAAAACTGAAATATATTGACATGGTTGCAACACTAAAGTGCTGCACTGAAATTGACTCCAGCCTGAAGCCGAAACCTTGCTCTCCCTGCCCAAGTCTTGTTTTGCTGTGTGATCTTTCTGCAGGGCCCAGTTTGCCTTGCCCATAAGACTGCATGCTGGGCTGGCGATTTAGCTCAGTGGTTCCGGCACCCGCCTCACAAGCGCAAGGGGCCGAGTTCGATCCCTGGTACCAAAAAAAAATAGACTGTACGCTTTGGGCTGGCCCAGCCATACACAAGTTCTCCTCTGCGAGCCACCATCCTTACCTCTGCAGTGCCTTGCACCGTGCTGGACGTGCAAAGATGCTCACCCCATGCAAACTGGATTACAAAGAATTGGTAATTTTCCACTTCTTCCACTGTTCCATCATAAACTGCTCCTTGGCATTACACAACTGGGGCATTACCATGATCTATATCATCTACGCTGGGAAACTGATTCATTTCATAAAATATGATATTACAGTTGTATGAGGTTCAAATTGCTGGCTTCATTTAAAAATTTTTTATCTTAATTTAAATTGTTGTTTTACCACTCTTCCTCCTCTCTCACGCAGTAACGTAACAGTAACATAATAAGAGCTAGTGTTTATTGAATGTTTATCATGTGCCAAACGTGGTAAATTATGCATATGTATTGTTTATTTAATCTCTGTAATCACTCTCCTCCATGTGAGGGTGAGGAAACCAAGGCACAGAGAAGTAGGACAACTTTTCCAAATTCACAGAGCAACATTTTCAATAACTCACTTGGTGAAATTATAAAAACAGTTTTTCTATAGACTCTCTTTTTTTCTAATAGTTATTAAGATGGAAGCACTCTGCATGACTTTCCTAGTCAGAAAACTCTTTGAAATTTGTATTACTGGTCTTTCTGGCTCCAGTATTTACTGTATTACATTCTGTAACTTTATTTAATTCTATAACTTTGTAACACTACTTAAAGCAAGTCCTTCTGCTCAGTTTCCTCCTTTCTAAAATGAAAACGGGAATAATTATTGTGCAGATTCAACTGGTTTATGGATGGAAGTCCCTCGGGACAGTGTCGGGGACATGGCTGGATCTGTGGGTGCAAGCAACTATCTATCACTGTGGCCTGTGGCCCCAACCTGCCTCTCCCAGAATGCTCAGATTTCTGAGTTCCAGATGGTCACTGATCACCACACTGAGGCATGGCACTTTCATCCTAGGGTTCAAGGTGTGCTTTAAAATACATTACTTTGACAAATATAGAAGAAATATGCCTAAATGAAAACCTCTACTTTTTATAGAGCATAATTGTACCTAGAAGAGCCACTGGCACATATTAGGTTGTCAAATATTTGATGATTAAGATATAAATAAGTGAATGGGCAGCAAATGAAGAAATAAGTGATCAAAGGCCAAATGACAAAGTGAATGACTGGTAAGTGAAATTACGAAGTTTAAATTGATCTGCAGAAACTGTAGAAACTGGGAATGAAGGAACGCAAAAGGAATAAAATGAAAAGCACATTGTTTTTTATTTTTCAAGAATTATACTTCATGGTGTGAAAAACTATAATTGTATATAAGATCCTAATGATATAATTGACAATATGAAATAGGAAGAAAAGGGCTAAAGGTGTACGGGAAGTGGGAAGGGTAGGGGAAAAGAAATAAGGGAAAAGAAAAAATATGAGAAAATGAAAAAATGGAAATAAAATATTTGTAAATAGGGAAGGGAGGAGGGGGTGAAGGGAGGGCAGAGGTAAGGGGGGAAAATCAGAGCCAAGACCTGTCATGTAAAGGTACAAGATCCCAATGATGAATGTAACTGTACTGTATACCTAAAATGTACCAATAAACAATGAGGAAAAAAGAAGAATTATACTTGTTTTTTGCTTAATTCACTCTAAACCATGTCTCCATTACAATGAAATTAATCTTTTCCAAAAATAAGGAACATGAAGTCCCCTAAACGGCTAGTAAAGCCCATATCCAACATAAGAGAAATTCAAGGCAATCTCATTGAGAACTAAGGAAGGAAGTTTATGGTCAAGTTTTTATTTCATCCTTAATTTCCCACACTTTTCAAAGAGCTGTGTTATAATTCTTTCTCAAACATTTGCAAGGAAGTATGGTAATTATGAAAATAGATGCTCTGAATAACTTAGCTAAATATTTACATTCTGCCTTTTTAAACAATTGACTTTGTTCTTTAGCATTTTGGTCAAAATAGTTAAATATTTTAAAACATCAATAAAAGAGGATATGGCTTTTCACTAGACAATCTAAATTTAACAGGTTTTAGCAAAACCTTCACAAGAAAGAATGGGGTACTTAAAAAAATGTTCATGCACACACACCCTGCAAGGGGGAGCAGGTGCTGGACACTTATTCTTTTTAGCACAAAAGCATTTCCCTTCTATTTTTGTGAGTTGATGTAGTTAAGCATTTGCATCCACTTACATCATTAAGAATAACTCAACTTTCTGACTTTGAGTAGAATTTACCCTCAAGGAGTTTTTGAAGCTTTGCATGCATTAATTTATTCACTTTGTGTCATCCCTGTACATAGGTAGTGACTGGCATCTTATCTTTATTACACAAAATTAAAACCACGCTCCAGGAGATGATGTGCTTTGCACAAAGAAGATAAAACCATATAGCTACTAACTTAGAAAATCTGGCTTAGAGGGTTGGGGTACCTCAACGGTTTGGCACCTGCCTCTCAAGTGCAAGGTCCTGAGTTTGATCTCTGGTACTAGAAAAAAAAATCTGGCTTAGATCCCAGGTCTTCTCTTAATATAATAGTACGGGGGGGGGGGTTCTAGGGGATTGTTCTTTCCTTTACATAAATTTAAGAAGTCACAGTGGGTAGCTGAGCTGAAAATGTGGACAAACTCCAGGAAAATGTTTTGAGGTTAGGTTAACCTGACCCAAAAGTAGCTCTAAGACTTGGGAGAAAAAAAAAAAGCAAGCTGAGAGAACTATCCATATAGGGAATGGACATTCCTTGACCACCATGTAAGTCAGCATTAACACATCAACAAAGTAAAGCATAAGTGTCTGATAATAACTTCTTTCCACATTAGCTTCATTTGGAATTCTTGCATGGAGTCTGTGTTGTGACCTGAGCTCTCCCCAGAGCTGCAGGAACTGCTTTTGTGGGTGCTAGAAGCCAATACGGGGCAAGTGGCTTTGTGTGTTTGTCCACTCGCACGGAGCGAGTGACACTTATAACACTGGAATTGCACCTTCCGTGGGAATGAAGCCATTCAAATGTCTTCTACTACAAAAAACACAGGAAAGCATTTAAATTCCCACAGCCACCTCTCTCAAACCTGGACTGAGCCCAGGACTGAGTCACTGTCTTTCCACTACAGGTCACATTACCCATGGTGGGTTCCACCTGTTCCAGTATTTGGTGGATGACAACATTTACCCTTGAGAGCTGAGTGACAGGGGCAGGTGAGCAGAGTTCCATACCAACTGCAATCAAGACCAAGATAGCCAATCCCGGGGCAACTCACCCAAAGAGGGTGTTGCAACATCCACCTTTGCCCAAAGGTCTTTCTTTGGGATTATCCACAGTTGAGCAAGGTATCAGTTTAACCAGTGGCTATAGAAGGAGTAAGCTTAAATTGCAAGAGAAAGAATGCAGTCCTGATACATTGAGGAACTCTGAGCATGCTGAGGCTAACAAAGAAAGAGAAAGAATAGATCCGTAAGTAGACCCTGGAAGGAATAACCATCATGAGCCTTCCCAATATGAGAAATCTCTGGAAGGAAACATCATTTAGACACCTTTGAGAGAAAGGAGAGACAAAATCCTTCTCTGCCATTTCAAAAGACATGTTGCTAAGTCCCCCCCACCTCAACCCTCCATAACAACCCACCACTGCCCTTCTGCGAATTAGTTGCTTGATTCTATATGAAGCCAGTTTCTCCAACCACAGCTTTTCACCCCACTCAACTTCTCAGAAGTGTTGCCCTTTCCCACCACCTTTCATCCGTGGATGAAGTGAGAACTCTGCTTAATTAATAACCATCTGGGCAATAGGCAGAGCTTTGTCAGTCCTCCTCTGTCTGAACCTTGCAAGTCCTAGAAACAGAGAATGTCAGGGTAGGATAAAGTCAAGCAGTACTTGTGGAGAAGCGCAAAGCACCTGGAGTTTTATTTTGCCTTTGCCACTTGCAATCTGTGTGGCCTCATGTTGGTAATGCACAAGCTGTCTTCCTGCTTTCTCCCTGCAAGCCTGCTGGTGTCTCCCTCTTAGTGTGTTCTAACAACAAGGGGTGTGGCATTGGCACACACCACTCTTCTTACCGTGCCTACGAGGTGCCCCTAGTCAATATCTCCACCAGTCACTTGTGGTAAGGATTTCACGACAGTCATTCTGTGAGATGGGAAAGGCCACCAAGTTTAACTTTCAGTTTGTTTAAAATCAGCATTTTAAAAGTATCTATGTGATGTTAATAGATTCTCTCTCTCTCTCTCTCTCTCTCTCTCACACACACACACACACACACACACACACACACACACACATTAAAGTATTCGGTTTATAGAAAAGTATGGCTCCATGATGGACATTATCATTCCAATTCAAGAGTTGTGCAGCGAATTCAGCTGTAGTGCAGATGTGGGTTATTGTGCAGCATGTCAGCCTCTGTCTGAATTATCTGTGATTCTCTTGACACCTTCCTTCAACTACTACTAACACTAACGTTGACATGATATTAAAACATTGTATATAACCAGAGTACGCAATGCCATCGTAATTCAGTATTTCTCTGGGTGAGGAAGATGTACTAGCTGGGTTTTCATTAGATTATATTAGTGGTCTTTGTGTGGGCTTTTGTTTTTCATGAAATTTTGAGATTATAGGAAATAGTGAGCAAGGACGGATGCAGGTGGGAATATATTTCCTTGGCCAATGGGACAAATGGCACAGGAAAATGGAAGAGTTGACCATAAATCACAAAGAAGACAGGCTTCTGAGATTTGAGAGAGAGAGAGAGAGAGAGAGAGAGAGAGAGAGAGACAGAATGCAGAATTCTTGAATGCCAGGCATGGAATCCTACCTCTTTCGCTGCAACATAAATATCCAAAAGGACATAGAAATTCTCATTACCTTGAAAAGATAGCTCCCCCTCCCTCCCTCCCAAGAAAAAAGAAAAATCAAAAGTTAAAATGAACAGGTACATAGGTGAGGACAAGCCTCAGAATAAGCTTTCACACTGGACAGGCCTGGACATATAGCCTGACTATACACTTCACCAACTGGATTACCTTGGACTTCTTCTGAGTCCTCTTATGAAAAAGAAAATCCCAGAATTGGCTTGTGAGGGTTAAGTAAGATGATGGTTTTTAATTTTTTTAATAACATAGTGTCAACAACCAAGGATCGACAAATAAGGGATTCGGTAATGGCAGTAATTCACCAACAACAACCACTCAGTAAATGGTAAGGGACTGAAAAAATGGTAGTGATTACAAATGACTGAATTGGGGCTGAGAGTAGGAAACCTACTTACTGCCATTTTCTCTTCATTCTCCCCTCGGGTGATCTCCAGGTGCTCACCTCTAGCCACGTGTGCCACATAAATGGGGACAGCTATTGGTGAGCTGCAAAGGGGACTTAATTCTCTCTCCCCCTGCCTCTCCCTCTCCCTCTCCCTCCTTCATCCTCCCTCTCTCTCCCTCTCCCTCTCCCCCTCCCTCTCTCTCTCCCCCTGTTTCTTTGTCTCTCTCTCCACCTCTCTCTCTCTCTGTCTCCTCTTTCCTCTCTCTAAACCACCACTTTTAAATTCCTTAGAGTAAGTGAAGCATCTACCAGTCCCAACTTGTGTACATTCCTGCAAGACACAATTCACAACGCTCGCCTATGAAGTTTTTACTTAATAGCAAGGTATCAGGCTAAGATGAAAATTGCTAAACTGAAAAACTGAAAAGTAGGAAAAGAGTACGGAGACTTTGCCCAGACTGCCTTTATCTGCCATCGCTATTCTCTGTCTTCCCCATGTAGGTGCAAGCACTGTGTGTGAAGCAACCAGAGAGCCTGAGCGTCAAGCCCTTTCTGGGGAAGGAGGATAGATGCTGGTAAACACCAAGCGGCAAGCATGGAAACACAAAGGTAGTTAGGCTAAATAAAGACAGGCACGTCACTGGCAGAGGGGAGGACATCTACACAACACGGGGTCAGCAGCGCGACCACCAGGAGTGAAGCACCTGTTTGGAAAAATGTGAAGGGGAAGAGTCGTGAAGAGCAGTAGGGTGATGATTTCAGAGTGGACAAGGGACAGCAAAGCCATGACACCAGGAAATAACAGAGAAAGTAACTCTAGGAGCAAAGAGCAACACCGAGGGAATTTGTAAATCCGTCTGAGAAACCGTGTCACCCACTAGTAAAGGGAAAGAGAGAGCTAAATAAATGACCGGAAGGCAGATATAAAGTATATTGCCTCGTCTTGCTATGACGTTATCTGTATTAATTAATTAATCAGCTTTCTATTTATATTTATCACAAGTGAGAATGGGGAAAAAACCCAAAACCAAATACATTATTTCAAAAAACAGAATTGTCGCATAGGCCCCATGTAGATCCCTAAAGCAGAAACCTCCAGGGGTAACACAGGACTCTTTTTCTTTTTACCACTATTTTAAGAAGGGCTAGGAATATAGATTAATGATGCAGCACTTGCCCAGAATGCTAGAGGCCCTGTGTTCAAGCCCCAGCAGTGAAAAAAATAAAAATTTTTAAATGTTTAAAAAGGTAAAAGACCCTAGAGAGCTATAGAACTACCTGAATTTAATAAAAATTTAAATTTTTCTGTTTTTAGTACCATATCTTGTCACATGTGATTAGCAAGTTTTTAACAACTACAAAGTTTGTATTTTTGTGTTCTTTATGATAATGTCTAGTTCAACCATCCCATGCTGTCAGTGGATATTTTTATAAATGCTTGTTGACTAAGCTGGTCATGTTCCTTCCACAGGTCACAAGACTCACACAAATCCCTTTTGAGAAACTTTGATTCACTCCTCGAGGAAGTCCCAACAGTCACCACACAAGATTGTGTTAAGCCAACTAAAAGCTCTTTTCCCTCGGTCTCCCAAGAAGCAGTGATGGAATGAAGGCCAGATTTCTTCAGGTTCCCCAAACATCTCCATCCATGTGCCAGGTGACTTAAATCCAACCACGCCGGACATGGTCGAAGAGCAAGGTCTCTCTGCATTGCCCTCAATAACCAAAGGAAAGCATACCTTTCAAGATAACCTCACCGGGAACAATCCACGGTGTCCTGCAGACACCTGCCACTCAGAGGGACAGACATTGGTCTAGCCACCTCCCTGCCCTCCCTCCAGGCCTGGCTTACCTCCAGTGGGAATGGCTGTGCCTGGAGAGCAATCAGCCAACTTCAACAGCAGCTTCGGCTCCCACAACAAACTGGCTCCGAGTTGCTCAGGATGGCGCCCTGGCTGGGCCACAGGAATAACATCAGCCTCTGCACAGCAGCAGGGAGAGGCCAGTGTGCTTACACTGTTGTTTCTGGAAGGCTTGGCAACTCAAGGCCTCAGGAAACATGAGGCCCTGCAAGGCCTCAGAGAGGCCCTTGTTGAAACAGAGCTCTGTTTCTATTTCCCTACCTCACTCCAAGCCTGACACCCACTGTTCCTGCACCATGCTCATTTCCTTATCTGAACCCAGGGAAAACCACAACCCCTGCCTCAAGCTCTTCTGGGACAGCAACGACGCCATGGAGGAGATGGTTGTACCTGAGTCATATGCTCAGAGCAACGCACAAGAAATGAGTTAAATAAGGAAATGTACGTGGGGACTGGGTGAAGTCTGAGGCATGGCAGAAGTATGACTTCATGATTGAGAGACGGGAAGCTGATCAGGAGCTATATAGCTCAACCTAGACCAATGTTGATCCTAATAGAAAGACATTAAAAATCTAAAACAGCATGAGAAATCATCTTTGAAACACCTTTTGAAACATCTTCTTTGTGTGTGTTTTGTTGTTGGTTATTTGCTGTTATTGTTTTTTTGTTTAGCTTTGTGAGATGGGGTTCTCACTGTGCAGCCTGGCCTTGAACTCACTATGTAGTCTGGGCTGACGTAAAACTTGCAATCCTCCTGTTTTAGCCTCCCAAACTCTGAGATAATAGGTGGGTGCCCACCAAGCCTAGCTCTCACCCTTATTACACAAAACAGAACTTCGAAATTCAAATCAATTTTATTTCCCTACCTAAAAATAGTAATCGGCCTACAAACTTATTTGTGCCTCTAATATCATTCTACAGCCCCTCTTTGCAAACACCTCTCTTCTATTGCTATATTACTAGATTTTATTTTAAGTATTGATAACTCACCTTTGAAATTCCTTCTTCTCTCCCAGATTGAATCCCCAGGGAATGAATGAATGAATGAATGAATGGCAATATAGGGGTTTGTTTTAAAGGCAGAGAATATAAATTGCCTGCTTTAGTCAGCTTTCCCATTGCAGAGACCCAATACATGACACCCACAACTTAAACGTGAAGAGATGTAATTTGGTTCATGATTTCGGAGCATTCAGTCCATGGTGAGCTGGCTCCAAGGCAAGAACATCATGGAATAAAGGCATGGTGTAGTAAAGATGTTTAGTGCATGGTGGATAGGAGCCAGAGCAGGGGACCAGTGCCAGAGGAAGAGATTAAGTGCCCAGCTATGGTATCCAAGGTCACACCTCCATAATCCA
The DNA here is from genome assembly GCF_012274545.1 of Fukomys damarensis. Classification (NCBI taxonomy): domain Eukaryota; kingdom Metazoa; phylum Chordata; class Mammalia; order Rodentia; family Bathyergidae; genus Fukomys; species Fukomys damarensis. The sequence continues at coordinate 7,653,044 of NW_022900927.1, forward strand.
CCCAGAAACACCAAGAGTATGCTCTGGAGATTGCCCAGCCAATCAAGGTGACACAATTAATCTTAAGCAATAAATCCCTCCCTGACATATATCAAGGACATATGTCCCTTGACATATTTCCTTAAACCGTACTTATTCTTTAAATAAATACAATTAATTCCACCTACTATGATACAACTGTCTTTTGTACAACCAAAAACACAATAATCCCTTCTAAAAGTCCTAATAGTAGCAGCAGTTTCAAAATTCTAAGTCAAAGTCTCTTCTAAGACTCAAGGCAAGCTCTTAACTGTGAACTTCTGTAAACATCAAGGTGCAGGGAAACTATTCTTAATCCAAAAGGGAGACATAGGAGATATGAAAAAAAAAATCAGACCAAATCAAAGCTGAAAACCAGCAGGACAAACATTAAGTCCTATAGCTCCATATCTGGCAACCAGGGTATGTGGCAATAAAATGAAAGTTCCAAAGGACTTTGACAGCCCCACTCCTATGGTTTTGCTGGTTGCAGCCCATGTAGCCTCTCTCTCAGACTGACCCCACTCATAGCCTGCAGCTTTCCTTGGCAGACATCTCATGTTTCTGGCTCTCCAGTTTCCTAGAGTCTCCATAGAACCTTCAGTTCCTTCCTGCAGCTTCACACCAGGCACTGTTAGCCCCTAATCCCCTCTGCCTTGCTGAAGCATCCAACCTGCTTTGCTGGCTTCCCTTCCTCCAGGTTCTACCAGCTGCTCTACCCTCCCTCCCACCCTCATGGCTAAGCAGTATCCTACATTTGAAATCTCTTCATGTTCTCTGTTTATATTCAGCTTTCTCTTGCTGTGACAAAATACCTAAGGAGGAAAAATCTGTTTGCTTTTGCTTTCAGAGGCCTCAGTCCATGGTCACTTTGTCCCACTGCTTTTGGGTTTGTGGCAGGGCAGAGCATCATGGCAGGAACAAGTGGTGCAGGGAAGCTGCTCACTCCTTGGCAAATGGGAAGCAAAAAGAGAGACAGGTGGCAGAGTCCTGATATCCCTTTGAGGGCATCCTCCAGCAACCAAACTCCCTTCTGCTAGGCCCCGCCTCTGCAGGTCCCACCCCTTCCCAGTAGTGCCACAGGCTGGCAACCAAGCTTTCAGCATGTGTGCTTTGGGGAGATATTCAAGATCCAAACCCTAACATTCTCCTTCTTCAACATTTTCAGTGTCAACACATTGCTTTGAGAAATAGTTCTTAATTTTCTTTTGACATCTGATTAGAGCTTTGGTCAACTTTTTTACTTCTTGGAAGAAAATTACACACAAGTTTTCAATCCTGAGTTTAACCTGTGCCTAGAGCATAGGTCTCCAAAGAAGTGTGCACTAGATAATCCACAGGGGGATCAGAGAAACAATATTTAGCATTTTATTTTCCTTGTCCTTAACCTTTAACAAAACTAAAAAGAAAATAATGAGAAAGTAACAAGTGCAGTCATAATGAATGTATGGGATGAAGCCTGCCTGACTGTCCAGCCCTGACGCATCTAAGGAAGGAGCATTCCACTAGGAGACAGCATCACTCATTTTTTCCCCTTCACTACATAGGAATGAACTGCATCCTGCCTGACAGAGGATGCCATTACTGGTTAACTTTATAAAATTAAGCCCTTCATAAAGCAGATTCTTGGCATTTCTACGTTAGGTGGAAAAGTTTATACCCCATACTATTACACTAGTTATTTTTCTATCAAAAGACTTAAAAGAGTTGTCCAACTAAAAGCTGAGTCTTGCCATCTTTCTTTTATAAAGACAAAGATCCCATATTGCCTGACCTTCCCTGTGATGACTAGTGGCAGGCAGGATTATGCAAATATTTTCAGAAAAAATAAATATACTTAATTAGTCTCTACAAGGTACAGATGACATTTTAACAGTGAATGAGAAAGTAGCTGCTTTTCTATATCAATTTGCTATTTTGAAAATAGGTGTGGTGCCTAAAATGTACCAATAAACTAAAAAAAAGAAAAGAAAATAGGTGTGGCAGACAGCCTCTGATCACCTCTGCTAATCTCCCCTTCCTGGTGTCCATGCCTTTATGTGATTCCCTGTCCTTGGTGTAGGCAACACCTGGTGACTCTAACAAATAGAATATGGGAAAAGTTACTTCTAGATAATACTCATAAAGGCCAGAATTTCTACCCTATTCAATCTCTTTTTATGGAGAAGTCCAATGGTGAGGACTATTCTCTTTGGCCAACAGACACCAAGCACTTCTGGCCTATCAACAGGCCATGAGTAAATTTAGAAACAGATTCTCCCTCTGCCTGGCCTTGAGTTGACTATAGACTTGGTCAATACCCCAACCATGGCTTTGTGAGATCTTGGGCCCAAGGAACACAGCTCAGCCACTTCTGGAGACCTAACCCAGAGAAACTGAATACTGAATGTCTGCTGTTTTGAGATACTAATTTTGGGAATAATATCACATAGCAAGAAATAATTTATATATTTGGGGAAATGTTTCCCCATCACTGAGTTGATGGCTGCAAATAATGTAAATGTGTTTCATTTAAAAATAAAAATCTCTCCTCTTGGCTCATTAAAAAAATAAAAACAGGGCCAGAAATGTACCTCAATGGCACCATACCTGACTAGCAAGTGCAAGGTCATGTTTGATCTCTAGCACCAGAAAAAAAAAGAGTTTCCTAATCTATTTGAAAATATATCAGATTTTTGCCAATTGTTAAAAATAGTAAAACGTCTTCCAAATAGTATACAGAATGACTGAATGGCATCAGGAAAGACAGAAAGTTATTAGTTAAGTTTCCAAAAATTATCATGTCATCTGCTAATAGTTATAATTTGATTTCTCCCTATACATATCTCTTATTTCTTTCTCTTGTCTGATTGCTCTAGCTAATGGTTTGAGTACTATATCGAATAAGAGTGGTGATAGTGGATATCCTTGTCTTGTTCCTGATTTTAGAGGGAAAGCTTTCCACTTTCCCCCACCTAATATGATGTTGGCCAATGATTTGTCATATACAGCTTTTATCAGATTGAGGTAATGTTATTCTATACTTATTTTCTTCAGGATTTCTACCATAAATGGGTGTAGATTTTGTCTAAAGCTTATTCTGCATCTACTGATATGATCATTTCATTTTTGTCTTTGCTTTTGTTTATATGATATAATTATTGATTTGCATATGGTATGTTGAACCATCCTTGCATCCCTGGGATAAAACCTACTTGGTCATTTTGTATGATCTTTTTGAAGATTTGTTGTGTTCTGTTTGCCAGTGTCTTGTTAAGGATATTTGCATCTATGTTCATTAAAGAGATTGACTCATACTTTTCTTTTTCAGTCAGGATTTTGTCTGGATTTGTAATGAGTGAAGCTGGCTTCCAGGAATGAGTTTGGAAGCACTCCTCTTTCAATTTCATTAACGAGTTTGAGAAGTATTGGTGTTATAAGCTCCCTGAAGGTCTTATAGAATTCGGCAGTGAATTCATCAGGTCCTGGGCTTCTTTCACTTGGTAGGTTTTTTATTACTGCCTTAATTTCATTGCTTGTAATTGGATTGTTCCAAATCTTTATGTCTGCTTGTTTCAGTTTTGATAATTTATTTGTCGAGGAATCTATCCATTCCTTCAAGATTCTGCAATTTATTGAGTACAATTTTTCATAGTAATCACTTACAATTTCCTGGATTTTGGCAGTGTCCATTGTGATTTCACCTTTTTTCTTTTCTTTTTTCTTTTTTTTTTTTTTTTTTTGGTACCGGAGATCAAACCCTGGTCCTTGCACTTGCAAGGCAGGTGGTGGAACCACTCATCCCGGACCCATCTTTTTCTTTTCTGATTGCATTGATGTGAGTCTTATCTTTCCTTCTTTTGGTAAGTTTGTTCCTTAGCCACTTTTCTTGTTGCTGAGATAAAATATCTGACACTCAAAGTTAAACAAGCAAAGGTTTATTTTTAGCTCATGATTTGTTGAAGTTTCAGTCCATAGTCGGCTGGTTCCAATGCAGGGCGGCATGGTAGAGGAACATGGCTAAGGAGAAACAGTCCATAGCAGGATAGACAGGAAGCAGTGAGCCTGCCTTCTTTCTGACCCTTTATATTTCATCCAGACTACAAGTATATTTACTGGAGCCACCTACACCCAAAGAGGGGCTTCCCTCTTCAGTAAGTCCACTCAGCCACACCCAGAACCATGCTAATCCAATTAGTGGACTAATCCAGATACCACAAACCCCTAATCCATATTCATACACTCTAAATCAAGCCACCTCCAAAAAGCTCCGCCTATGAACATGTGAAGCTTTGGGAGGGATATCTTGACACAAGTCATAACAGTTTAGCAAAGGGGTTATCTATTTTGCTTATTCTTTCAAAAGACCAGCTGTTCAATTCATTGATTCTTTGTACATTTTTTAGTCTCAGTTTTATTAATTTCTGCTCTGATCTTTATGATTTCCTCCCTTAAACTAAGACTGGGTCTGAACTGCTGTTGTTTGAGTATCTCGAGGTTCATCATTAGGTTGTTTATCTGAGCTCATTCAGATTTTCTAATGTGAGCAGTGACTGTAATAAACTTTCCTCTTATGGCTGCTTTCACTGTGTCTCATAGGTTTTGGTGTGTTGTATTGGCATTGCTGTTTGACTCCAAAATTTGTTTAATTTCTTCCTTGATTTCTTCTGTTACCCACTGTGTGTCCCAGACTGTATTATTGAGTTTCCAGGTGTTTATAAATTTTCTGTGGTTTCTTTTGTGGTTGGATTTGTAGTTTCATTACATAATGATCTAATAGTTTACATGTGGTGATTTTGATTATTTTTAATTTATGAAATCAAGCTTTGTGAACTAGTATGTGGTCTACAGAAAGTTCCATGTGCTGCTGAGAAAAATTATGTATTCTATTACAGTAGGGTAGACTATTCTGTAGCTATCTATTAATCCATTTGTTCAAAGGATCAGCTCTGGTTCAGACCTGATATCTCTGTCAATTTTTTGTATAGTTTATCTGTCCCATTGTAAAAATAGTGTATTCAGGCCACCCACTATGATTATGTTAGTGTTTATTTGATCCTTCATGTCCAGCAGTGTCTGTTTTATGAAGTTAGGTGATCAAATATTTGATGTATATATATATATATCTACAACTGTTATCTCTTCCTATTAGGTTGCTCCATTAGCAAACATGTAGTAAACTTCTTTGCCCCTTCTGATCAGTTTCAGCTTGAAGTTAACTTTCTATGAGAGTATAGTTGCTATTGCTGCTTGCTTTGGGGGTCCTGGTGCATGAAATACTGTTTTCTGTACTTGGATTTTTTTTATCTATGAATTTCTTTTTGGACTAGATGAACTTCTTGAATGCAACAGACTACTGAATTCTGTTTTGGTTTTTTTTTTTATTCAGTCTGCCAATGTGTCTGTTAATTGGGGAGTTGAGGCTATTTAAATTGAGAGTCACTAGTGAAAGGCATTGATTTATTCCTGTAATTGCGTTTTTCTGTTGATGACTCCTTTATTTTTTTCCTTTTTTTGTTTAACTACTTGCCTTGCTTGATGTATTTATTCCATTTGATTTTTTACTTTGTTGGATTCATTGTCTCTATCTAAACTGGTGGTGAATTATGGCATGTGTGCCACAGTGTGCTGTTTGTATCATTAAAAGCACTAGAAGGTTCACCATCATTGGTCTTCACTATTCTTTATCATTTTTTGGAGTGCTGGTTGGGTGTTTATATATCTCTTAAGGTGATTTTTGTTATGGAATGTCCTTATTCCTCCATCAATTTTACAAGACAGTTTTGCAGGATATACTAGTCCAACACTATTCTTTACACAGAAGAACCAAAAACTTCCACCAAAAGAGTTCGAGAATTAATAAACAAATTCAGCAATGTAACAGGATACAAAATCAATACACAAAAATCAATAGTGTTCCTGTACACCAATAATAAACTGAAAGAGAAATTAGGGGAAAAATATTTTTCACAATAGTATCAAGAAAAATGAAGTAATTAGCCAAGGAAGTAAAAGGCTTCTCCAAGGAAAACTATAGAACTCTGAAAAAGGAGAACAAAGAGGATGTCAGAAAACAAAAGATATCCTCTCTTCCTTTATAGGAAGCACCAATATTGTCAAAATGACCATCATCCCAAAACTGATACACAGATTTAATGCAATCCCAATCAAAATATCAATAGCGTTTCTCACAGAAATAGAAAAAAATCCTAAAATTCATATGGAATCAGAAGGGATGCAGAGTAGCAAAAGCAACCCTGAGTAACAAGAGCAAAGCAGAAGGCATCACAACTCCAAATTTCAAGTTATAATACAAGTTACAGTGCTTAAAACAGTAGCATAGTACTGGCATAAAATAGATGTGTGGATCAATGGAACAGATTAGAGAATGCAGAAACAAACCGAGACACATTCAGCCATCTGACCTTTGACAAAAGGGCCAAAAAAATGCACTGGAAGAATAATAGCCTCTTCAGCAAATGGTGCTGGGAAAACTGGCTATCCACATACAGATTGAATCTAGACCCATATCCCTCACCATGTAATAAACTTTTAAAAAATAGATGAAAGGTCTAAATCTAAATAATAAAACAGAAACACTTAACCTGCTGGAAGATAAAATAGGCAAAACTCTTCAAGTCATGGAGGCAAGCAAAGACATTCTGAACGGAATTCCACTTGCAGAAGCAATAACAGCATTAGTTGATAAACAGGATTTTATCGAATTACAAGCTTTTGCACAGCACAGGAAATAAACAACAGAGTGAAGAGACAACCTACAGAGTAGGGGAAGAATTTGCCAGCTACTCCTCAGGTAGAGCACTACTATATAGAATATATAAAGAACTCAAAAAAATTAGACCCTCCCAAAATAAAAGATTCAATTAAAGAAATGGGCAACTGAATTGAATAGACACATAAATACATAAGGCCCATAAATACACTAAAAAATGTTCATCATTGCTGGTCATTAGAGAAATGCAAATTAAACTGAGATTTCATTTTACTCCAGAAAGAATGGATATCATCAAGAAATCAAATAATAGCAAATGCTGGAGAAGCTGTGATGAAAAGCCACCCTCCTACATCGCTGATAGGAATGTAAACTAGTACAGTCATTATGAAAAACAGTGTGGCGATTATTCAAAAGACTAAAAGTAGAAATTCTATTTGACCCAGCTATTTTGCTATTAGGCATCTTCCTCAAAGAGTTAAAGACATCATATTACAGTGACACACGCATTAGAGCAGCATAATTCATAATAGCTAAATCTTGGAAGCAGCTTATATGTCCATTGGATAAAGACAATGTTGTGTCCATACAAGCTGGAATATTACTGTGTTGTAAAGAAGGATGATTTTGAATCGTTTGCAGGAAAATGGATGCAGCTTGAAAACACAATGCTTAGTAACAATAAATCAGACCCACAATCTTAAACACCATTCAGTTTCTCTCATATACAAAATCCAAAGTATACATAAAATAAAGGGCAAAATAAAAGATAAACAAAAGGAAACTGGGAGATAGACCTTTGCCAAAGGAGTAAGGGACCAGGAGATGGAGGGAAGAAGGAGAGAGAGGAAGGGTACACAAAAAAGAATTAAAGTGCATGGTGTGCATGTACCAAATACCCACAATGTAATCGTTATGTATGCAAATATTTATTTGTTTATTTACATATATGTGTGTAAATAAGTCAATAAATTCCATGAAAAAAATTAAAAATGTTTCAAGAAAAATCTGAGCATAGTGGTGAAGATGAAATAAGCATCATGATTTAATTATTTCTTCCGCAAACATTCTTGCCTTTGGAACTATATCTCTTTGTGAAGTGTCTTGTTTTGATTAAAATTGGAAATCAGAAAAACTGATCTTAGAACCTGTCTTTTGCAATAACAGGTCACAAATTGTTAAAGCAAAGCTTGCAAAGATATAAGAACATTTCAACACCTCACTCGCTCTAATGTTTTTGTTTTTGTTCTTGTTTTTGATTTGGTGCCAGGGATTGAACTCAGGACTTTTCGCTTACGCGGCAGACAGTGGAACCACTGAGCAAGATCCCCAGCCCTCATTGTAATGTTTAAGAAAAAAAAAATTTTCCCATACCAGGAATCAAACTCAGGACTTTGCATTTGCCAGGCAGGCATGGCACTGCTAAGCTACATCCCCAGCATTAAGAAAGTTGTTGCAGAACCAAAAATAGAGATGTACCTTTAAATTTTATCCATTTGATTCCATCTTTGTGTATTTTATAGAAATATAATAAATTAACCTGATAATACAGCTATACAAATAAATGCATACCTGTATGAACAACTAACTCCATATTTAAAGGTGACGTGCGTGCTCAAGTTATTTTTACTGTCAGGCACGTACAGCTGAAAGAGGCTCTGTGGTCCTGACCTTGAAGAGAAGTCCCTACACTTTCCTTTAGTTTGCACAACCTACCTGCCTAGTCCTACACTCAGAACCCTTTGAGTGAGTTTAAGAACAGCCTCCCTGCAACTCCTTTCCCATACCACTGAGCCTACCCCCGCCCCAGTGTCCACTGAAGAATTCCTACTAATTTTTCAGTGCTCCACTTGTCATCTATTTCAAACGTCTTCTTATCCTTCCCTTCCCTCCCCTTCTTAATACTCACAGAAGCCCTGTAATTCCTTTGTTACAGGACTTGCACACTGTGCTATGCTTTAAAGATTTGTTTCTTTTCTATCTTTACAAACTGAGGGTGTTCTACAAAATATGCCTAACAGCAGCCAGCTCAATAATCTATTAAATAGATGAAGGAATGAATGAGGGTTTTTTTTTCCGAACTCTTTTCTCCATAACTAAAAATTCATAAAAGAGGGAATGTCCTTCCATAGCACACTGGCCAGATATCTATTTACTTTACCATCAAGATTTAACTTAATACATTTCTTTCCAAAAAAATTTAAAAAGTACTTTAACTACCAGATCCAGCATTTCTGAGCAGATTTCTTATAATATTGTATGAGCGACATTACCCAATGCTAAGGAGCCAGGCAGGCTGCCCCAGGTGAAGCACTCCTTGGCCACCTGAGCTCCACAATCTTGGGCACATTAAATAAATATCCTCCTTGTACCTCAGTTTCCACATCTGGTAAAATGAGGAAGATAGTAATTAATGTGTAGGCTAGGTGTGGCACACAGTACAAGTTCAATAAATGTTATCTATTATCTTGCTCCCTTTGTATAGAATTATCTGAGTATGAAACAACCTACCAGACTAGACTCTCACCTCTAGTGAGTGCACACGTGCCCCCTGCCAGAAGTGAGCATGTTAAACAATTGCAAAAACATGTTAAGGAATTGTGCTGAAGTTGTGACTACTTTTATTATTACTGCAGTTCCAGTGCTTGGTACATAGTAGGTGCTGAATTAATGTTTGCAAATTGATTCAGATGCCCTATATATTCCCGACTTGGACAGATTTAAATTCACCTCATGGTTCACACCACCCTTCCCAAAACATTCTCAGGCTGGCTACTGTCAGAGCAGGATGTGGGAAAACAGTTAATGTGGCTGATGTTGCAGAAAAAGCTGAGAAAGAGACAAGAGAGGAAATGACGGTTTAATAGGGACCAAAATTCTATCAGCAATTTAATGGGAAATGACTCACACATGCGGAATCTACACACAGTACAAAATGCTCCAGAACTTCAGAAAGGTAAAAAAGATTTATTTAAAAACAAACAACCTTGGCACATTCTAACACAATAAAAATGTTAAAATTAAATCAGTTCTATTGGCAGAATTCTTTTAATTGTAATGAGTTGACTCGAACAAGAAGGGGTTTTGTGGGCTCATGTAAATGTCAAACTTAGAAGTTTATTTCAAGGACTCCAAGACTTGGGGTGGGTCTGCCTGCCCATCTACCCCTTCCCTACCCGCCCACCCCTGTGAGTCCTGGTCTGGCTTAGTTTTGTACTGTCTCTTACTTCAGACAAGACTGCTTTCTGCAGAAGCCACTGACCACACCAGTACAAGGGCCTCCAACTCCTTGTCCAAAAGCAACAGGTCCACATTCAGTGACAAAGGATGCTGGCGAAACCAAATCAATGCTCACCCACCACATCTGCAAGAGAAAACCCTCGAAACTCTACTGCCCCAACCCACAAGCCTCCTTCCATCTCCACCCTGCCTGTCGGGATTAGTGGTAGCTTCTGTATGGCATCGTAGCATATATTTCCTCATTTGGCTTTTGTCCTAAGCGTTTCCCCCGTTCCCACCTAGGTGTTGTAGTAATCAGCTTCCCATGTTGCACTTTAATGAAGTCGTTAGGTTAAAAACTTTCCTCTCGTTTGCTTAATGATTGGTAATTATGTCATTTCCAGATATTGCCAGATTTTGCAAATACATCAAGTATTCTCTTTTTACCAATAATATATCATTTTTAATAATTATGTCTTTAAGATAATTCACGGAAATTGAATTAATGAGCAAACATGTGTGAACGTGCTTGAACAGAGTCTTCCCAAGAGTCAGGTGTAAGGAGGGGATACGTGCTCATTCAGTCACGGTCCTGAAATATGCAATGTATTCTCCAACCCTACCGCATTTATGGTCTGACTTTTCATCTGAGAAAATGTAAGTGAAATTGCCTGGCAGAGTTCACTGCATGTAACAGGCCCTCACTAAAATTAGGTAAACCTACAAGGGAATCCATTTTAGTCACATACCTGTGTTTCTAGGGAACATTTCAAACATGGCTTGGCTTTGACCATACAAAATATAGAGCAAAGAGAAGCAAAAAAACAAAAACAAAAAAGTAGCTTCAGAATTATTTCTACAAAACCTAATACAAAATAAAAAAGGTTTACCTTTTTATTTGTCTTCTCCCTTGAGCTTCTTTCATCTCTGCTTTGAAAGCAAAAAAAAAAAAAAAAGAGAGAGAGATTAATGAAATTTAAGGGTTTTTTTCACATAGAAGTATCATGAGATCAGCACTGATCTTTTTTGAGAAGTATTGCATTTCTAAAGATTAACCAAGTCCATCATTGTTTAATTAAAATTGTGTATTCAAATCCTGGATTCTTGAAGAATAATCTATGGAGGGCTTTTTGTTTGTTCTTTTGTTTTGTTTTTCGTGGTACTAAAGATTGAACCCAGGGCTTTGTACTGAGCAACATCCTGGCCCTTTTTAAATGTATTATAAGACATTATCTCCCTAAGTCACTAAAGTTGGCTTGCAGTCCTCCTGCCCTCAGCCTCCCAGAGCACTGGGACTGCAGGTGTGAACTCCCGCGCCCAGCCAATGCTAAATGGAGACATCTGGACTCCATTCTAAACACTTCCACTAGAATTCCTGATACAAGGAGCCAGTTATTTATCAAACAGGTAATTCTGACACAAGGCCAGGTTTTGAGAACCAAATAAATCAGCCAGTAATGAGGCATCCACATTAATGTCAGCTATTTTTTCAGCTCTTCTAATTAAATTAAAAACAAACATTATTAGCACTCTATTTGTCTTCCTGCCCCTGTCCCCTCAGCACCTGACAGAAGGACTGGCAGGTCCTCTGAGCTCAGAATCACTGACTCCTTGAGCCTTCAGTCTCCTAGTCCCCCGACTTGGCCAAGAAACAGTAGTGATTCTTGGACTCCTCTAACCCCACCACCAGATGTCTGTTTATGCTTCTATGGTCTTTGTTTAAACCACACACTTGTTGAGGACAAGTTCAAACATTTCCCCACATGGCTGGTAAGGCTCAGAGCATGACGCCTCTCAGACATCAGATAGGTATGTGATGAGTAAGGTGTGAAGGGAGACCGGCATCCACTCCACTCCATGCCAAGCACCAGGTGAGGCCTTCATCTACACAGTTTCATGCTACCCACATCACACCTATGAGGTAGGATTTAATGTTGTTAGTTTGCCAGCAAGAATAAAAATTATCACCAAGTGAATTTCATTCCACCAGACATTGTTTACAGTCAGGAGCATTAAAGGTGAGAATACATTTTCCTCTTTCATCTGCTGCCTAGTTTTCTTGAGATAATTTAAGCCTACAAGATCTATAGGTAGATCCCTTATATGACAGACATATAGTCACTGAGAGATGCCTTCTGTTTTGGAAATGATCAAACCAGTGAAGTCTAAGCCAGCCAGACAAGAACCCTTTCTCTTTCAACAGTGTTTGTTATCATGAGATCTTGGTGTTTCAATAGTATTATGGCATCTGGGCTGGGCACTTAAGATTTCCCTAAAGGCCAAGGCTGAGTAATTTTCAGGTAATGAGCTTTAATGTCCAAGGAAAAAGACACTCTGAATCACCCCTGAACCTGTGCCACAGATCTGCTGTGATAGTATCTGTGTTCTAGAACTTTGCATAATTGATCTTGTGACTTGAAATTGAATCATTTTCAAGGTTTCTATCAGAGTGGTTTTGCTCTCCTAAACTATACGGCCTCAGCTGTATTCATCCAAACAGCTGAAGAAAAGGAAAATGATACTTCCCTGGTGTTTCTGCCTTTGTCCAGCAGCCTTTAAAGTCGCTCTGAGCCCCCTGCACCCTCAAGGGCAGAGGCACACTATAGGCAAACTGTGCTCTGGCCCAGTGGTGAGACGCAGAGAAAGGGAGCCATCCCAGATGCAGGGTTCAGGATTTAGTTCTGTAGGACTCTGAGAGAGGAAGTGACCAAGTTACACCAAGCCTTACACCCATCAGAGAAAGCATTAATAGCAGTGTGCAAAGTAGAGTAAAATTCACCAAGCCAGATCCCACTCATTCAAAATGAAGGATCGTAAAACCTTAATGCTAAGGCTCTCTCCTTTCACAGATGAGGACACGGGCTCATGGAGCTTGAGTCACTCGGTAGAAATCACACAGCTCTCAAGCGACAGGAGAGCAATGGGAAGGCGGTGCTCCAGAACTTAACTCCAGGGAAAGCTGAGATTTGACTTTATTTTAAGATGAAATCATTTATCCTTTTAAAATAGCAAAACTGAGGATGTACAGGGCCGAGGATAGAAAGATCCATGTTTCTCCTGCTTGAAAGCTCCTTAGGCTTGAGGAAGAAGTAGTAGGTAAAAATTAAAAGTACACACTTCACTTTACCAGATAGCCAATCATAGAGAAGTTAGTTGACTGCTGTGAACTTCAATTCTTTTTCCATTAAGTTTGTGGGTACAATTTAGGTATACGATACAGTGACATTCAACATTGGGATGGTGTACCTTTACACGACGTATATCCAAAGGATTATTATAAAGATTAACTGGAATAATACAGATAAATTAGCTGAACTTTGCACCTGCTCAATGAATGTCAGGTCCCTTCTTTGAAATAACTGTCAGTAACCATCATTCTTCTGCATTTGTTAAAGAAGTCTCGGAAGGACCCTTACTTATTGCTTTTCTGACCTGTTCTTGTGTTGGCTTATTTATTTGCTAGTTTATTTTCTGCCTCCTCCTCCTCCCACTAGAAACTAAACAGAGAGGACATGCTTTCTTCTGTCCTGTTCCCCTTAGTCCCCAGTTCCTAATACAGGGCCTGATCTATAGTGACAATTAGAAAAACTTGGCAAATTACATCAAGGGAATACAAACTTCATGGGGATAAATGTAACTGCCTCATCATTTCTTTCTAAGAAATGTAATGCTTTATTAATTCTTTTATCCTAAAAGTGTACTATGTAAAGAATATGGCTATACATATTTTTGTCATTGGGGGGTTGAGACAGGGTCTTGCTATATAGTTCAGGCTGGTTCTAAACTCACTAAGTAGCCCGGGCTGGCCTCAAACTCATCATGATCCTCCTGCCTCTGCCCTCTGAGTGCTGGAATTACAGGTGTGTACTACCATGCCCAGCTATATATTTTTGTCATAGTATCCAAAATATATATTAATGTATACTAATACTGCATTAGGATTATCAAAGTAAAGATACAGCATATGTGAGAATGGTTGTCATTGAGGAAAAAGGTAAAAGAATAGGTACTCAGAGAGAAACAAAGAGAAGCTGAACACCAATCTGGAAATGTCCTATTTCTTTTCTCCTCATCCCCCAACTGGGAATTGAGCCTAGGGCCTTCCACATGCCAGGCAAGCCCTCCACTACTGAGCTAAACCCAGAACCCTCTATTTATTTTCTTTCCCCTCTTTTTTTTTTCTTTTTGGACCAAGTCTCATCATGTAGCCCAGGCTGTCCCCAAAGTCAAGATCCTTCTGCCTCAGCCTCCTAAATGCTGGGATTACAGATGTATGCCACAACACGCTGATCCTCTATTTTTTATAGTAAAAATGATAAAGTAAAAAACTGATTGAATCAGAGGAAGAAAATTGAATGGGAAAGAGGCATTGATATAAAACAATAGGTAGAAACTGATTCTGGCCATCAACCTTAAAGAAAATAGTCCTAACCCAAGTTCAAAGATTGGGAAACTGAGGCTAAGTAATTTATCAAGGTCAAATAGAAAACAAGAACTGGGTCAAGTGGGAAAGCAAGGACAGGGTGTTAGACATCAGAGACTATTTCTGCATCAGCTTTATTTCCCAGCTGATCTGATCACCATCCACAGAATTCGGTGTATCTGCCTCTGCAAGAATCTATGTAATCATCATCATTAGAGCAACATCACTCCTCATGGAGGACAACCAATGAATATCCTCCAGGCAAATTCTGTATGTGTGAACACTGCCCTATTATAAGTAAAACGCTACGTAGCTCTCATCAGTATACAGTCATTAGTAACCCCTAAGTTGTGGCTTTTCCACAACCAAGATCTATTTCTCCTTCATGTCATGTTTTGGCTGTGGCTCTGTGTGACTTCATTATTCAGGATCTAATCGGAAGGAACTGCCCATGGGGATGGGGGTGGTGCTGGACTCATGACAGTGAGAGAAAAGAGCATGCCAAACTGTTGTGACCCTCAAAGACCGCCCAGAACTCCTGCTCAGACTTGGCATACGTCACTTCCTCTCACTCCATTGGCCAAGGCAAGTCACATGATCCAGCCTGATACGAATGGGAAAAGTAGGCAGACCTCTTCTTCAGAGAGCCACTGTAAATTGTACGGCTTCAGGTAGGCATGTATAAAATTCCCACAGCGTGCAGTGTGTGTGGATAATAATACAATTTTCCACAGATGCCATGTTCTCTTCCTTTTGCAATCAATAGGTGGGATTTCTGATCTCGCAACAAATATACTGAAACTTGCTTTTTGTCACTTATAAAAAGTATTTCTTTCAGAGACACAGGCTGCTGGAGTTCCTTGAAGTTCCCAGAAACTCCCTCTCTGGGGGGAAATGCAATAAATAATAAACATTCCCTTGCCTCATTCTAATATCCTATGATTCCTCCAAAATTGTTACGGCCACACCAGATTTAAATATATTCTCTTAAACCCACAGATTTCAATTGGATAGTCATACCTTAAAAGAAATAAATAGCATCAATGTCTAGGCTGAATTTGTTTGGTTAAACAATAGTTTGAAATTTCCCCATTTGGGTTTTTCAGTCCACTCAATTAGTAATGCTTTTGGGCCACCATCTTGAAAGTCTGAATACTTTCTGAGCATATGATACACATTTTCATTTTGCACTGGACTCCACAAACTATGACGCCAGTCTGGCTCAGAATAGATGTTATGCCCTCTGGAAAATCTCCCTGACACCTCTGGTGAAGAGAGGCACCTCTCTTAGGTGTTCCCATATTGTCCTGTGACCATGCCCCTGACACTCTGGAATTCATTTAAATATTGCCTCCCCTTCAGGTCTTAAAAACAGAAACAATGACTAAGTCTACATTGTATTTCCTGCATCTGTTATCCAACAAACATGTGATGAATAAATTGATTATCAGGTAGGGGCTCCTTCATAAAGTTTCTAATCTTGTGAAATTTCTTCTCTTTTTTTTTTCTTTTTTCTTTTTTTTTTTTGTACCAGGGATCAAACTCAGGACCTTGCGCTTGTGAGGTAGGCAGCAGAACCACTGAGCTAAATCCCCAGCCCTAAATTTCTTCTCTTACAGAAAAACAGCTTAGCCCTGCTATAGTGTTCTTCCTGTGCTCCATCCCAGATGTTGCCAAGTAAACAGACAGCAGCAGAGTCCTTCATGCACCTTCACACTGCTGTGACTTTCCCCCGGGGCACACAAGACTGCAGCTGGACTCTCAGACCACAAATGTGCTGTCCCACAGGCTCACTTTTCTCCTCCCATACAATACAGAAAATCATGTGCAATAGTCACTGATTTTAATACTTGAAGCTTCCTGCTACTGCCAAATGCACAGGACGAGAGACAAATTCTCACATTCCAAAAGGAAAACTAGAAATTTACACAGTATATATTATTCGGAGCCTACACAGGAATTAAGGTCTCTATTTTCTTTTTTTTTT
>NW_022900927.1:7670955-7699654 GCF_012274545.1 Fukomys damarensis
ACAGAACAGGTCTAAATAAATGCAAAAAAATTGAAGTCATCCCCTGTATATTATCAGATCATAGTGCAATCAAACTAGACATCAATAGCACAAGAAACTATAGAAACTTCACAAGCACATGGAAACTGAACAACACTCTCCTAAACAATCAATGGATTACAGAGGAAATTAAAGAAGAAATTAGACAGTTTTTACAAATAAATGAGAATGCCAATACAACATAAAGGTCTCTATTTTCATCTGATAAGGTAGCTCTGACGTACAACAAGTAGTAAATACAGAATAAATTTCAACAAACCACGAAAAAAAAAACCCACATCTCTCTACATATTTTTATCTCTGAATAAAAATAAACTGGAGCTGTGGCATTTGTGTTTAAAAAAAAAATTCTAGGCAGTTAACCAAAAACCATTACAGAAATTACGGTAACGTCAGCATTGCTCTGTTATAGGCGTCATGATCAAAGCACACAGGTTTGGGGTCCAAGAGTTCACTACTTACTAGCAGTGTGAACTTGAGTCATTTACCCAAACCTCTCTGAGCCGGTTTCCTGGTATTTTAAGTGTGGATAACAATATCTGCTGCTTCGCCTGCTTGTTAAGAGAGTAATGAGATACACATGCAGGGAAGGCACAGACCACAAACCCCCAAAGCCTTGGGGAGCAGCGCTCAACCTTCCCTCCTCTGCCTCTATTCCCTTCCCACTCTATCCCCCTATCCCCCTTCTCCAAATTAATCTTTTGCTCAATAAATACTCTCAAGCCACGGGTTCCCTGGTTGCTCTGTGGAAAAATTTCTTCAGTAACAGAGAATTGCGTGTACCTTGGAAATGCGTGAGTAAATACACACCAGGCATGCCCTCCCTGACATCCCAACTCAAAAGAGGTCAAAAGTGCCCAAAAGTTTTGCTTTGCTTTACTGGAAAAAGAAATGGTCACTGATAACTTTCTCCAAAAAGGCCCCTTATAAATAACATGAACCTCTTAGATTTATCCCAGGGGAAATGTTCTCTGGGACATTTTTCCTCTGCACTTACCCTAAATGATCTTCATAAATAATATTTTACAAGAAAAAAAAAAACTCAGTGGTGAAGCTATGAAAATTCTGTCTTCAAATTACACATCTAATGTTTCCTGCTGTCTTTCATTTTTCATGATTTCACTCTCTGATAACTTAAAGTGAATTACCAGATGACAGCCTTGATCAAAATAACCAAATAGTTATCCAAATCTTGACATCATGTAATGTTAGCATTTAACAGCAACAGAATGAAGTTTAAATGTTATCAACAAACATCCATTAACTATTCTATGTAGGCCAGAATATTATGCTATCATGATATAGAATCTAAAACTGCAAAGGTCTAGGCAAACACAATTTTATTCAAAGCTTGAAGAGTAGGGCTGCTGTTAGACTGGAGGAGACAGAGTTAAATACAAAGTCACAAGAGCAAGACTTAATTTTGACACGAGCCCTTTAGACACAAAGGCCCTAAACAAATCTTTAATCTCTCTCTGAGCCCTTAATCTCTCAACTATTACAATTGAAATAAATATATCCCTTATTTATTTGAGGAGGTTGAAATGTTTGTATGAAATTACACATGGTGGACTTGAAGTCCTATGGCACACTCCCATGCCCCTTTATAAAGAGACCCTGAACCTGAGACCCACTGACGGGCCATCATCATATCCAACACCACCTGCAAAAATAAGAATGATTCAGATGTGATATGCATGTGTATCAATCAGTTCCCAAAATGAATGCAGTAATTATGTATCACATACACAGACTAATAAAAAAACTAAAAATCAAATATAAATATGTATCAGTGTGTCTGCACATTGATATCCTTATGTGTTAAGAAGCCATTGTTTTCACGAGATTCTCCAAAGCGTGGTTGGTTTCTCTGCTCCCCTCCTGGCTCCCTTTGTCTCTCCTCTGATTCTTCTCAGGTCCGCCACTCCTTGGGTAAAGAAAAATTACACATCAATGCCACTTCAGTTTACCTTGCTTGAATTACCCAAGTTAAACAAACTTTTCATTCCTGTTTTCAATTTGTATTTCTTTCCTTCTAAATTGTGTTCGTATTCTTTTTACTTTTGCAGGAAAAATATGTTGACTTCCTAAAACCCTATATATTCTGTTTCTACTTTATAACAAGCAGTTTATTAGCAAATACACTACCAATTTAACAGCTCCTAAACAAGGGGAAGAGACATTACCATACTGATGTACATACCAACCTCATGAAGAGTGAAAAGCTAGTATAAGGAAATATAGTATTTCTGTGATATGTAAGTTTTTTCAAATTTTCTTAACTTAGGGGTGGTAATTTGGATCCGTTATTATTTTATTTTATTTTTGCACTTTAGATTTCTTCTTCAGTGCTAAGAATTAAACCAGAGCTTCACATATGCTAGGTAAATGCTTTACCACTGAGTGGCACCCCCAACTCATCCACCTTAAGCTTTTATATGATCAAATCTATAGACCTTTTTGCTCTTTGTTTGGCTTTTTTATTATTCTTCAAAAGGCCTTCTCTAGTCAAAGAGTGTAAGTTTTTTAAATTACTTATTCTTTTAGCAGCATAGTGTGCATTCATTAGCATGAAAATCTTTTAGCCATTCGTAGTTTTTGTCTGCATAAGGTACAACTCACCATTTTTCACAAGAGGATAGCAAGTTGTTCAACACTATATTCATAAACAGTTCCCCTTCTTGGCCAGTCATCAAATATATCTGAGCCAATTTCTTTCTTTCTTTCTTTCTTTCCTTCCTTCCTTCCTTCCTTCCTTCCTTCCTTCCTTCCTTCCTTCCTTCTTTCTTTCTTTCTTTCTTTCTTTCTTTCTTTCTTTCTTTCTTTCTTTCTTTCTTTCTTTCTTTCTTTCTCTTTTTCTGAAAGAAAAAACTATGCAGTTCAGGCCAGCCCTGAACTCACTATGTAGCCCAGGCTGGCCACAAACTCACAGCCATCTTCCTGCCTCAGCCTCCCCGGTGCTAGGATTACAAGCATGCACATACCGAGCAATCTGGGCCAATTTCTAAAGTTCACTATTTTGTTCCATTTTTCTGTGTCTTTTTAGAACTAAGACTACACTGTGTAACTAGAGCAACTTTAAATATCCCAGATAACCTCATGACTCACCCATTTCGATCTTAACTCAAACATTTCATTCTCTCTGAGCTCTTCACTGAACATCCTATTTACAATGGCAGCTTCTGCTCATGTCCACCTCGCACCCTAAACGTGGCTCTCACTAGCCCCTTTGCTTTATTTTTGTCAACACGTGTCACCATCCGACGTGTGTTACTTATGTGCACATTGTCTGTAACGCCTTATTGTCTCCAACACCAGACCGTCTCCTAGTTCCAGGAGAAAACAGACTTTAGTCTATTTGATAGATCTTTGTTTCCCCAACCCTAAAATAGTGCTAAGCAGAGTAAGTCTTAAAATATGCAACCACTATCTTTCTTTCTGAACACTTACCAGCTGTTTTTACACAACCATTCTTCTGTGAAATGAAGAACTAATTTGGCAAGTTTAAAAAAATAAGATTTTGATTGGGCTACTGTTAAATAAGTGGACTATTTTAATTTAGGAAGAATCAAAGATGTTATAAGAACCTGTTATGTATTTATTCAAGTCTTCCTTTACTTATTTTAGTAGAGCTTCATAATTTTCTTCATTAAAGACCTATTTCTTTCATATTAAGATGATTTCTAATCATTTGTGATGATTTTCTTACTATTTGTTCACTTTTTCAACAAATGTCTATCATTGCCTACTACATACCAGGCACTGTTCTAGGAGCTACAGATGCCACAGTGAGCAAATACAGTCTCTCTCTCTCTCTTCAGTTCATGTTCTAGTGAGAATGGAATTTGATTTTCTCTTATACTTTCTAAATAGTAATTTGGGTTAACAGCTATTGCATTTTATTTCTTCTAACTTTTGACTTGTTTTCTAATTATATTCCTCTATTGCTTCTAGGAGTATTACAAAACCATCGTATCACCAACATACAGTGAGTATTCTACCCTCTCCTTTCCAGAGGTATACATGCCTAGTTCACCTGCCTCTATCCATTAGGACAATGAAATACAGTGGTGCCTCAGCTCACGAACTTAATTCTCCCCACAATTCTAGTCACAAACCAGATTGGATGAGAACCAATCCCTATGAGGTCAACACTGAACCTAACCACAGAATTTGATTCAGTTCTTGTCCAATTTCAAAGAGTCTCCACATTTACCCACAATCACACTTCTAGAAATGTACTTCATTTTCGTAATCAAGGGAAGTCATAAAATATGTGTTTAACTACTTCACTTGAGTTTCCACAGGACTGGGACTAGCAGCGATCACCCAGCAGGTCTGCAAAGCTTGCCTACTCTGTGCCTAGAATAACCTGGGCAAGCAGACACCACTTCCTTTATTAGAATATTATTAGAACCTGTACAGCTGAGAGGGACACACCCTGGGGAGGACTAGCAGTTAGACTTTACCCATACGTCACCGTGTTCAAACTGCAGTTTTCTGCTGTATACCAGGTATTCCTCCCACTGTCTTCTTTCTATCACTGGGCACCATCTAAGTAAGCAGAAACACTCAAATTGGTTTCCTTCTCTGCCTGGAAATTTTCAGCTGTTACCTTTGTGTATTATTTTAGTAGGAAATTATTTCTTATAAAAGGAACATGTAGCTTTTGATTTTTTTCTAGAGGTTCAAAGCTCTAATCTATATTTGAATATAGTAAATTCTTACAACAGCCCTGTGAGTGAGGAAGCAGAAACGATGAGTCTTCTAGGATATAAATCAACATTCTAACCTTTGAAAAGTAGGCGCATCCATTCATAAGTGTCACAAAGCATTCCGAACGGAATAGGAAGGAGGATCTGAGTGGAACTGATAAGAGCCCGGCCTGAAGAGGAAACACATCAGCCCATTACAAGTCAGTGAAAAGTTCCATAGAAAAAAATGACAGACAGCAGGAAATTCCTGACCAGTCGTGTAATCTCTTACACAAATGTGTTGGCAGATAAATGGATTTTTACAATTCTGCTACTTAATGCCCCTTTAGACATGTGACCTTGCAAATACATTATTACCTTCACTCTAACTCTATTTAAAGTATGACTCAATAAATTGTAGATTCATCTTAATCCCCTCAAAATACTCTTGGCCTTTCATCCAAACGTGAGCACAAGAGTTAGTAACTAAAAGACTAAAAGAAACTTGCTTTAAGTGCGTTCCCAGGAAGAATATCACATTGAGGATTCAAAATACAAATGCCCTGATTTACTATCATGGTGTGTAAGGAATTCGGCAGTGAAGAGTTTTAGATGTAGATTAAGATACCACTATAAGACTATCAACATTTCACTGAGCATGAAGAGCTAAAATGTAAATGAAATAAACGTGTACTGAATTTCATATATTATGACAATACTAACCCAGAGGTTTTATTTATACGATAGCATTTCATTTCTAAACAAATAATGAAATGAAAAATTAGTATTATGCTTAATCTACAGATTGTAAAACTGAGTTTATCACAGATTAAATTATACAGTTCATGCCATCCCACTGCTATTTAGAACTAGATTTAGTAATTTCTGGCTCTACTGCCTTCAGTTTATTCAACCCCGGGCACATTTCTGAGCCGCTGAGGGCCAACTTCCTCCCCCATGTAGTGAGAGTGAGGACCACTCACTACCTTACCCACCTCCGAAGATTACCAGAGTACACTTAGAAATGACAAAACCCAGGTAATGGCTGTTATTATTAACCCAAACAAATAGGTAAACTAATAAGAGAAAGTGACTGCGATTTTGATTTCCAAACTGTTTCCTTGGACACTGTGTTTTCAAATATTTGATGATGCAATCCTGGGCTATGTTTTCCGGGCAAGGTCTTACGGGTTGTCAATGAATCACTTCCTTTATGTTCACATGAAATTATGCCTGGGTGGGTCAGGTTCCCACCCTGCTTTATCTTAAGAATTCATACATTGCAGGTAGGCCAACAATTAGCATTGCTCACAACCTCACAGGAGTCTAGGAGGCCCTCTCTGCAGATATTTACAGCCCAAAGGACAGGGACTATGGGGTTAGTGATCTATTGATGTTGTTGGTTACAGCGACAAGTTCTGAGTCTATAAACTCAGAGACAAGAAAACTCCACGAGAAATTATTCATGTTTCTCATCAAACTTTGTTTTTGAATAAAATATTAAGTGCCTCTATAATATAAAAAGCAGGTAGTAAAACAATCTTTTATTACAATATTTCCTGAAATGAAATTTGTAACATGTCATTATTTTAAAATTAACTCATAAGAATGAATCTTAAGGAACACAGAAATTTTTTAATTAAAGGTTATTCATAATACTGACACAAGTCAGAATCTCAGTATTCAATTTATTTCATCTTGTTTTGTTTTCATTAACTTGAGACAAGTCTGATTTAAAAACAATTGCATATGAGAAGGGTTTTTGTTTGAGTAATTGTTATGTTCTATGGTGCCTGTAGGTTTGATTGTCTTGTGTGTGTTTATACTTAATAGCTTACATTGCTTTTCAATCAAGCAATTATCTGGAAAGATTTTGTTCGAAAATGTACACATAAACAAATTAACCTCACCGTGCAACTTAACATCACCATCAATTTGTGGAGTTATGTGCAGATGAAATGGTTGCTTAGCTGAAGAACTCAAAGAAATCAGCTGAAAAAGCATTACTAACAATGAAAAGAAATATAGTATGACACCTGGGTAAAAAACAATATGGAGAAATCAATAATCTTCATACATCTGAACAACAACCTAAAGATATACAAGAAGGAATCATTTGATTCACAAAGACAACAGAAACATTAAAATTCCTAGAGACAAACAAGTAAAAAATTTTTTTTTAAAAATTGAAGCAAATACAAAGCAACATATTTTTAGAGGACTCAGCATCTTAAAATACTACTTCTTTCAAAGTTCATTTACAAATGTTGTGCACCTTAACCCCAAAATCATTAGTAGAATTTTTTTCAACCTAGACAAATTGATTTTGAATTCCCTTTACAAAACTAAATAAACAATAAGAGCTCAGGAAAAGCAGCTAGAGAAAAATAAAAAGAGGAATGAGGAAGGACTGATCATACCAATTATTAAAATTGGAGGAAGAAAGGAAATGTACAACTACATAATTGCTTGCGTCTGTGTTGAACATCAAGCATTGAAGAAACTGACTATATTAGTTCACTCTGGAGAACAAAAATATATGTTTTATATCATTTAAAATTTTATGTCATTTACATGTATAATCCATTCAAACTTAATGTATACTTTAATGTAGCTATTCATTGGATGAGTGGAATTTGTACTGATTTTCTGCCTTATAAAGCTCAGGAGGGGGCTAAGATAAAGCTATAGTATTATCTTTCCCTTCCTCTCCATCCTACTGGTATACTATGATGCCTTAACGATTTAATGGATTGTTTTAGTCCTCAATTCCAACAGGATTTATACTAAGAAGTATAAAATGCTCCAAACCAGACCTTCAATATAATCCCTGGCATATAGAGGCAGTCAAGAAATATTTGCTGAATAAACAATACTATGGATAAGTTATTGTGGAGGGGTCCTAATGTCGTTAAATGAATTTTTAAGCTGTGCTAATACGGGTTTTTAAGGGTGATTAATATTGTTTTTAAACTCAATTTTGAAAAGTTAAAAATCATAGAAATCAGGACCTAAGCAGTTTCAATACCAAAGTAACCAGAAAAGGAACTTAATCCCATATTTTCAAAAGTAATGTAGCAACAACTAACTGTTCTCTACGGTCACTTAGTCATAAAGGATCCCTCAAATCCATTACTATAAGAAGATATTCATTATAGCATTACAGTTGTAGTGGTAAAAGTCTGAAAACAAACTAAATATCCATCAACAGAGAATTAGTTTTGAAATTCTGGGGCATTTATGCAATGAAATACAATATAATTCTTCAAGAGAATGAATTAGATCTTTCAATGCTAATGTGAAATAAACCAGTGCTTAAAACCTCAGGGACCTGAACAAGGAGCGATGCTCTCCACGCCCCCCCCCCACACAGTCAATATGTAAGGCTGGAGTTACACACAGCCCAGATATTCCTCGAAGATGCAGCAGGGCGGCGTTCACAAACACTCTGTCAGAACCTGTTGCAGGGAGCTAGTTTCCTTTAGCTGTGGAAGGCGTTGCACGTCTATCCCATGTGTGCGCTGGATACAATGCATCTAATTCCCCCAAACGGATGTATGCCTTGTTGCATAACTGTTCAGCTTACACAATGGAAACGACTGCCTACAATTCCTCTCCTAATCACCAATACCAATTTTTTAGGCTTAAAAATTGGGAATTTGGATTTACATCTCCAACTCATGCTAATGACTGAACTTTTGACCTGGCTGGTGGGAAAAGTATGAAGATACACTTTTTGCTGCTTAGATTTGCCCCCATTTTTTTCTGATTTGAGAGCTGAGTGAATTCCAATTCTTTTGACATTTGTAGCTGAGGTCAGAGCAGACCTCACTGGCCCAAGACAGAGGTTAGGAACCAGGAGAAGCAATTGGTGACCTAAGAATATGTTTCCTATGCAATCCTCTTTCTTATTTTCAGCTCCTTTCTGTACCATTCTGCCCTTTTATCTGCTTCTCTCCTTTTCCCCTACTTTCACTCCTATTCTGGTATCAATGACTGCCAAAAACATTTTAATTGGTAAAATTGTCTATACCTCATGAAGTCAGTGCTATGAGCTCCCTTCTTTTCACTATTTGTCAGGCAGTGGCCAGCAAAAATATTTAGCCCAAATTAGTATCTAGTGTTCCATTTGGCTAAGCACTTTGATATTTCCTGAGAAGTAATAGATGTTGGGAAGAGGAAGAGGAGAATGTCTGTTTCCTTGCCCAAAAGAAGCTTACACACCAATAAAGGAAAGCAAGCACACAAACAATGAAATCTAATGACAGAGTAAATCCAAGAGGTAGAAACACAGAAATAAAAAAAAAAACAAAAACAAAATTAAAAAACCAAGTACCAGTGAGGAGATGATTTCGCCAAATCCTACCAAGAGATTATACTTCAGAGAGATTTCATTCCAAGGACACTTAAAATGACAAGGGTGTAAAAATCAAGATTTACTACATGTCATGCAAACAAATATTCAACCTCAAAAAGCGTCTTTTCTCCCAAATTTTTGCAGGGGGCTGGGGAGCTGTACAGCACAAATGCTTATTCTTTAGCACAAAAGGACCTAGATAAAAGATCACAATAATTGCTAGTAAGAGTTATGTTTCCTCCAGTGATTACTTATTTGAGAAGAGCACTCATTTTGCCTTTCCTTAAGATGCTATCCATGACTCTGTGTAAACTGCCTAGAGTTGTGCCACTAAGCTAACCTCTGGGTCTCACAACATCAAATGGGATGGCAGTGGATAACTGAGTGAAAGGTTATCTCTCTTCACTTCTTTTTGTTATCCAGGGAATTAAACATGTTCAGGGAAACTGGAACACATGGCCCTCAGGCAATTGATGCTTCCTAAGGTTGGGGAAACTACAAAACATGGAAAAAACATCATTTGGCAATGGTGGGAACACAGCGGGAGACAAATGCCAGTCAGGGGCAACATCTGATATCTCTAGTGCATAACTACTTCCCCCCGTGTCCTGGTCACCTCTTTCCAACACGAGAGTTCAACTCTAGACCAAAGGCTGAACCTCAATGTGACATTCTCCATGCCTCCAAAACATTTCTTAATGCGGCTCAGTAGTGGGAAACTGAGGACTAGAGGGATTTGGGAATCAGTACCTCGTTGTTCCACTCCTACTTTCCATATCTCAACTCTCTGGATCTCTGTCTGAGCTTTATCTTCTTCATCTGAAAACTATAATAAAGACCATGATGATGATGACAATTAGTAACATAAGCAAGGGGGGAGGAGGAAAGGAAAGAAGGGACAAGGAAAAATGGAAACAAAGCTTTTGTAAACAAAGGGGGAAGAAGGGTTGAAGAGAGAGGAAGGGAATGGGGGAAAAAAGAAGCAAGGTATATCACGTACAGGTACAAATTCTCTATGATGAATGCTATGTGTGTCTAAAATTACCAATAAAAAATAATTAGTAATATAAGACAGGCAAAGTGCTTTACATGCATTATTCACCTAATCTTCAGAAAAAAACTTTAAGGCAATACTATTAATTATCACTATTGTTAGAAGTAATTCTTCCTTTACAGATGAAGAATTTACAACTCTGAAATGAGTTAATTAACTTATTCAAGGTTTAACCTGAATGTCTGAACTCTTGTCCCTTGATACACTGGAAAAATATTTCCTACACCAGTACCAAAAGAGTTAACATTAATGTGTATGGATCTACCAACTAAAGCTGTTGTCATTACTTTTGATGCTGTTCATCAAAAGTAGTATTTTTTTGTTATCTTTCTCTCTTTCAGGACGCTAAGAATTTTGAGGCCCAATAAGCACAAATCATCAACCTGTAGGCTGGTAAGTCTATACCAATACCTCAGTATATTTTTGTGCACCAAATTAAAAACTAATACACCTTTCAGATTTTTAAATTATTAAAAATATCTGTTAAGGATTCAACACTACCTAAAATCATCTCTCATATCTATGTTCTTAAAAGATCAAAATAACAAAATGTAAGGAACCCTGTTCTTACAAATTTCACTTAGGTTTCTAAGTTAAAATCAAGCATGATACAGTAACTTATAAAGATTCAAATAGCACTTTTGTTCCATTCTTATCTTTTTAATTCATTCTTCATTGTAATGATAACTGCTTAAGCCTCAGACATGCTGAGATGCCAATCAAATTAAACACAATAGCCAGCATTTGGCATACACTTAGAGACTTTGCTTTAAAAAAATTATTTCATTTCATCACTTCCTTCCTCATTACCAGCTAATATCCCCATGTCTGAAAGGGTCATTCTCAAGCTATTTATAAATATGTTCACAGTCTTCCTTCCTCTGAAACATTGACTGTGACCTTGCTCATTTCAGGATGGACAAAACAGTGTTAGCAACATGTTTAAAACAGTGCTATCAATATGTTCATGAAGCTCTAGACATCTTGTACCAAATTTTGCAGTTATTAAAAGTAATAAAGAGTGTGACAAGGATAGTCCTCTACTATTATACAGCCTGTCAAGAGAAGAATGTCACCCTCCCCATAAAGTACCCAGAGGCATGATTAGGAGGTTACACAGGAGTGATTTCTGGGCATGGTAATGAGAAGGCTGGGGTAAAATACGGCAGCAAGAGGAAATGACTTCTCTCCAACATGCCTGAGTGGAACCCCAGTCCACACCCAGGTGTCCGAGTAAGAGCCATGGTCCTGTGTCCAAAATGTCCAGCACCAAGGGACACCCAGAACAGCAGCCCTCAGAAAGAGGTGCCGACACACATTTCTGTGAAAAAATGAGATATGTGGAAGCTTCTGACATTTCCAAATAGCATCACTAATGAAAACTAAAGTAATGAATCCTCCTGAGCACCAACTAAGAACATTAAAGGAATATAAACTTTTCTTGGGCCACGGATTTAGCTCTCCTCGCAAGCGCAAGGTCCTGAGTTCAATCCCCGGTACCAAAAAAAAAAAACCTTCTTGAAGACACCCTAATCATAGGCACAGATCCATGCAGTCCTTGCTGAGCTATCAATAAGCCCCACCTGAAGACCTCCTTTCCGTCAACATGTTTCTCTATAAAATCTCATGGCGTTTCCTCTCTTTTAACTTTTAGCTTTGTGATTCCTCTGTCAAGGGCATGAGGTACAAATAGATGGGATTGAGAAGCCTGCTGCCTCCTGAAAAAAAAAATCTCCTTTCCCAGAATCCAAACAAGAAAGTGTCCCTGTAACCCAACATGAAAGCCGTGTGCTGCATCAATGCCCAATCTGTAATTTGAGGAGCTCAGTGGACCCCTAGCCCTCCTTCCAGGCCAAACATTTCACAATCCAGGGATGCACGGTGTGGATGAGAAGTTTCAGGAGCAGCTCGTGAAGGCCTCAGTCCTCAGCAAACAACCCTTCCCATTGAGATCCCTTCCTACAGAGACAAAGCCCAGGCAGGGCAGCTGCAAAGACTGGGGCTGGGAAGTTGGCAGCAGCGACTTCATTTAACTTATTCTCAATTGATTTTTCTCACATTACAAAAACATCATGTATTCCTCAATTTTATTATCAGTATCATTCACCTTTCAACATCCACGCCTGTCCCAGCTCCTGATTTAGTAGCTGTGCGGCCTCTCTGGGCCTCAGTTTCCTCATCTGTAAGAGAAGGACGGATGGTGATGACATTGATTGCTGTTTTAAGGATTGAACTAATTATGGAGCATGCTTAAGCAGCCCCTAGAATACGGTGGATACTGTATTCTAGGTCATTGCTAATCTGTGTTAATATTCCTATTAGTGTTAGCAGCAGTAGTACGACAGTAGTACTACACCCACACAAGGGAACCAAACATTAATTTTGTCACCCCTAGATACTAAGATGAGGACAAATCATTCAGATCCCCATTCTAAAAGTCTGTGCTGAGAACCAGCTTTGCAAAGCCAGTGCTAGTGTTCTGGGATTTTCCTGGAAGGTTTTCATTTTCTCTGGACAAGAGACACTGTATGCTGAAAATGTCCTTGCCACATCTACAATATTAACACCACCAAATGTGACAAAGAATCATAAATGTATCAATGACTTGATTCTGTGGATTTCCACTGTGATTGAAATATTCAGGCCCATACACAATGTGATAAAGGAAAACAGCAGCACCATGGCACCAACCCCAAATTTCCTATTTGTTTTTTTAAAGTTGCTTTTCTGCATTTTAGAGACTGATAAATGGCTGGCATTTGGAGAATTTTTTTCTCTGATTATATTTGTAATTTGAATAATGCCCCAGCATAGACTGAAGCAGAATGATACCAGTACATGACCAAAACAATACGAAATCATTGCCAACCCACATATCTTCTCTCAGATAGAGGTCCCAAGCAGGGCCTTGCTTCTGCCCACTGTAGCTAGTAACACTCAAGGCTGTGGTTTTGAAATCCATTTTACCTAAGGTTAAAAAAATAATAACAGAACCAGTCATTTAAATTTTGCTCGTCCAATGTTTGACACCTTTACAAACTCTAAAGTGATGACATATCCCAATCACAGGAAGTTCCATTTTACACAGTTCTATAATTTCAACACACATCATAAACTAATTTATGTTTGTTCACCTTAAATCTAGGGGGATATCCCAGCACCGGGCAAAGTACCTATGGCCAGAATCACTGAAACAAACAATTTACTTGACACTGAACACATTCTTCAGGCAGCGGGGAGATGTATTCAGAAACAAGTGACTTAATGTACAATTTCCTTAAAATTCGAATATGCCTTTACCTTGGCAAAGATGCGGTGGGGGAGTCAAAAGGTAAAGTCTCTGGCAGTAGCTCGGTCCAGAGGTAGGTACTCTGTTCTCACCCTGTCTTCCCCGCAGGAAGGGTCCAGACAAGAGCAGGTGTGTGGTGACGGAAGACTATGTCCTGTCACTACCCCCGATGGGCACGGATGAAGCCAAGGAAACTGCAATGCAGTCTCCTCTCCAGCTGAAGCAACACAATCCGTGTTAACACCGTGACACGATGCATCCCGTACGGCCTCCACTCTGTGCTGAGCAGGGAAGGGCATCGCTGCTCGAGTCACCTCATTCCTGGGCACTGACGAAGCGGGCGGGACTGGACCCCAGACTGTATCCATCCCACCCCATCCGTGCTCAGTGAGTGACTCTCACTGCCACTCTTCTCTGTCCTTCCTCTCCGCTTTTCTCATGGTTCTTCTGTCCTGCGTTCACTCTGGTAACCAGAATGGCTTTTAATTTATACTCATTATCTGCCCTGTGTTGTTCTACCACAAGAGCGAAAACTCAGCTGTCTGTAGGTGGAGGTGGTAAGAGAATTACATTGATCTGGTCTCTGGGAGAGACCACTTTAGACTGCAAAGGTTAATTTCTTATTGGTATCATCTTCCTACTGCTAAAAGAGTCAGTTTCCATCCCAGCTTTGAGTTTTCTTTCAAAATGTTGCCTTCAATTTCCATATTACCTTAGATGAAGTAGTTATCCCAAATGCTCTCTGTCCCACCAGTGGGATTTCTTTCATTCTTCACATTTAACATTAGGTAAAATTTTTGTACATGTTAACTGGCACCTTCCCTCACTCCCTCATCAAGCACACTGAGACACAGCTCTCTGAAGATATCCATCTCCTTATATCCAATTCCTAGAACAGTGCCTCACACAGGGAGGCAAGTCCCAGTCCTGCACTTCCAATGGTTCGTTGTTTTATCATAGAGGCACCCACCTCAATCACAACTTGGACAAAACTGAATTCCAGAAATACGGTCCAGAAAATTCACACTTACTCCTGGGTTTTTTACAATCCACCATTCTCCCAAAGCTAGAATACTCAGTCATCCTTGAATTAACTGCTCTCTCCCTGCCTTCCTCCAGTTCTCCATAGTCCTGTCCTCCTTCATCATCTTCCTCTTCTGCTCCTAGGCCCATCTCACTCCTTACACACACATCTAACTGACCTCCAGCTCAGATCAGTGTTTCCTTCTTAATTATCCCTCCACCCATCAGTAAAACTTTCTGCTTCTCTTCCATTGTCTCTGTTCACACCATTGTGTCTCTATGGTGATTTTTGAGCCTTTTCAGTGCCTTTTAGGTCCTTTTTGAGCTTCACTTTTTTTTTAATCTGCTAAAAAGTATGTGCCCAGGAAAATCCATATGAACTCAGACTTCTACATAGAATGTCAGTGTTGCATGTACCAAACTCTTTATTCTAACATGAGTCATATTTATGGTGTCAGAGCTATACACTTGTGTATCTGTCCTCCTCACAATGTATGGACAGCCTTGTCTGCACTGGGATTAGTATGTACAAGGCACTAAAAACTGTCAACTGACCAACTGTCCAGTGTGAAATTCAGGTGTCAGGTTGAATACAGCATTCTCCAAACATCTATCATTCGAGTAATACAATTTTTGCCACATCAGCTATAACCTGTCCTATTATTTAGTTATCATTTGTGTAGATTGTTTATAACATCTTTATAAAGATTCCCCTGAATACATGTGCCATTAATTCCTCAAAAAGATCTGAAAAGGATATGGGTATGGTGGCTCACACCTGTAATCCCAGCACTTGGGAGGCTGAGGCAGGAGGATCACTGCAAGTTCAAGGCCAGCCTGGGCTACAGAGCAAGACCACCTCCAAAAAACATGAAATCTATTTCTCCTCCCCTTGAATCCAGACTTGCTCTGTCACTTTCTTTGGTCAATAAATAAAATGTGGCAGGAGTAGTGTTTTGTGACTTCAAAGTTTAGGTCCTGAGAAATGTGCAGTGCTCTTTTTCACTCTTTTGGGATCCAGCCGCATGCGAAAGTGCCAGGTAAAACTCCCAAGTGATGAGGGATCCCATATAAAGAGGGGGCCTCTCCAGCTATGGTCACTCTGATCATCTCTTCTGAGTTGCCAGACAACAGGTTTAGGACCTTCTATCTTACAAGCACAACACTAAACAGAAAGAGGTTTGAATAAAAGATAAACAAAATGCAATCCTGTCCCAGAAGTGCTCATTTTCTAGAAGAGGAGACAGCAGTGTAAATAGTTATTACACATTAGCTATGGTAAATGTTACTCTACAAGTTTTAAAATATAAACAAAGACTAGGACTTGGGTACCAAATCCCTTGTGCAAAAGTTTTAGATACATGGATATTTCTGGACCCATAATTTTCATCAGATTCTCACAGGAGCCCACTGGGACACATTCTATAATTTAAGAGACACTGGATTAGTTCACATATGGTATTGTTCTTGGTTCAATTATTTCTATCTCAATATTGCTTGGACATTCTTTTTCTGTTCATAACTTTGGAATCACAACTTTGCCTCCTGGTTCCTCTGCCCCCCAACATATTGTAATTTCATTTATTAGTGAGGTTTTTTTTTTCTTTACATTTTAGGTATACAATACAGTTACATTCATCATCGTGATCTTGTACCTTTACATGACAGGTCCTGGCTCCTGGTTCCTCTTTGTGGAAGTATACTTTTCTCACATAGCTATATGAAAGTTCTTTTGAATTCCCTGATGAAAAATAAAAACTCTCCTAAAGATCCCTACCATATTTTAAACTCTTTGAAGCTAGAAGGATGCCATAGCTTCCTGCCCTCTACTATCAATAAACAATTGTTAAATGAAGAATCAACCTCCTAAAACTCCTACAGGAAGATTCCCTGCTGTATAGGAGTGATTTTAAAATGTGTTTTCTATTGCTGAAACTATGTGAACACTGAATGTATATTTAAACTGAACTGTGTACATAATAAAATATTTGGAAAAAAGCACCAGATTCTTCCTAGGATATGCACATTTTCAAATATGTCTGGAATAGCATTTATGTCTAAAACTGTTTAGGTCCATGTTGAATATTTCAGATAGTGTGGGAGCCATGTTTATTGCACTCTGCATAAAGCAGCCACTGCAGTGGGATTCCCACATAGGGCCTCTCCGCCTCTCCTGGGCATGGAAGTGCTGCTGCTGACGTTTTCACTTCTCTCGACATTTCTTCTTTTAACCTTTCCTCCAATGTTGCAATTTTGTTTCTCTCTGGAACTTAAATTCAGTGAAGAATGATAGAAAAATGGGCTGAAACTCGGTGACCAGTAGCAGGCTTTACTGACAAGATGTCTGCTGGGCTACTCCAGAAACAGAGTAGTGAGGCTTACAAAGCATGTGTGTGGCTATATACACTCACTAGGGCGGGGACTCATGGTCAGAGGAGGAAGAGCACTGTAATTTTTCAATCAGTGGGTCTGGCTGTGACAGGTAATGGCGTGATTTGGGGTGCGATAGGAAAGGGAGGGAAATAGATTGTTTTTGTATGGGGAAAATGAATCTGGTTGGTGAAGCGGCAGAAACACCATGTAGGACCCATCAGACACCATTTTAGATTTAGTTGGACCTATTAAAAAGTATAGACCTCAAAAGATCTACCTAACTTATCTTCCAACAAGTTTAGTGTTTCATTTTTAATATTTATTTCTTTAATCCACTTGGATTCTAGTTTAGTGCATGGTGAAAGATAGGGGACTAGTTTTAATCTTTGGCAGGTTGAAATACAGTTTTCAACACCATTTATTAAAGAGGCTATCTTGCCTCCAGTGAGGATGGTTGGCTCCTTTGTAAAAGATGAGGTAGCTGAATCTCAGGAGTTGTTTCTGCATCTTCTAATTGGTTCCACTGATCCTTGATTCTGTTTCTGTGCCAGTACCATGCTGTTTTTATCACAGTGGCTTTGTAATATAGTTTCAAATTGGGGATCGTGATACCCACTGCCATGCCTCTGTTTCTCTGGTGTGAAAAACTAAAAGTGTAAATAAGATTCAAATTGTATAATTGATATTGTGTAATAGGAAAAAAAAGGTCTAAAAGAGAGAAAGTGGGAGGGGTAGGGGAAAGGGAAAAGAAAAAAATATGTGAAAAGGAAAAACACAGAAAAAATGTCTTTATAAACAGGGAAGGGTGGAGGGGGTGAAAGGGAGGGCTAGGGAATGGGGAAAAATAAGAACCAAGATCTGTCATGTAAAGGCACAAGATCCCAATGATGAATGTAGCTGATTCTGTACCTAAAATGTGCCAACAAACTCAATAAAGATTAAAAAAATAAATAAAAGGACAGACCTCTTCAAATGTTAGTGCTTTCATCAGAATTTTTTAATGCTTTTTAACTATACTGTGAACTGAATGAGCCTTGTCTATTCACAGTGCTTGAAAGTTTGACATTTTAAATTATTCTAAAATAGTTTTTGTACAAAAAAACCAAGAAAGGGAGGGCTGTAGTTGCACCTTGGCATGGACTTTTATATGAGTGGGACAGAAAGCTAGTAGTGGTGCTGAAGTTGCCTGCAGAATTTACTGGCACTGATTAGAGCAGGAGTGGCCTAAGATCCAAACAAGCCCATAATTCATAGAACTAATTCTAGCTTTCACTTC
Organism: Fukomys damarensis; assembly: GCF_012274545.1. Taxonomy (NCBI): domain Eukaryota; kingdom Metazoa; phylum Chordata; class Mammalia; order Rodentia; family Bathyergidae; genus Fukomys; species Fukomys damarensis. The sequence goes on from NW_022900927.1 coordinate 7,689,061, forward strand.
ACCCTGCACCCTACCCCACCCACAAACACAATCGGCATACATGGAAATGTTAGTAAGGCCATCATCTCCCGCTTAGAAACAACTGAATGTCCTCATTCCCAAGCCTGAGCATTTCCACAAGGGAAGGAGGTCTGGAGGAGAGACCTGGCAAAGGGCTGACAACCCCTGCAGAACTTTCTATGAGGGCATGGAATTAAACATCTCCCTTTCTGACCAGTCGCGGTGATGCACACCTTCAATTCCAGCACTTTGTGAGGCTGAGGCAAGATCATAAATTCAAGCCCTGCCTAGGCAACTTAGTAATATCTGTATCAAAATAAAAAACAAGAAAAGGGCTGAGATGTAGCTCAGTTTGAAGGCCCTGGGTGTTCGGTCCCCAGTAACACACACACACACACACACACACACACACACACACACATCTTGCAACCTAAAATGTTTTCTAGTAGGTATGTTTCTGAGTCAGTATTACAGCTCTGAAAATATTATATGGATACATATTTGAACACTCTAAAACTACTTTTCTAAATACTTTTTAAAGTAAGCTTTAATTGTAAGCCAAATTAAATTAATTTAAAGCCAAATGTAAGTGTTCCTTGGGCTGGGCATGCATCACCCCAGTTGCATGCCCCTGGCTTCACAGAACGATTGCTATGACAGCTCTTGCAATACCAGGGAAGTGTTTTCAGGTTAAACCCATACACATTTTCTCTTCTTACTCTCAAAGAACAAAGCAGCTGTGTACGATGATGGGGTAGGAGTGGGATGCCTGAGATCTCAACCTAAGACACTGAAGGAGGAGTGGAGATGGAGAAGGTTAAATCAGAGGTCCCAGAATGCCCTATTCTAGTTCAAAAACTCTTTTTAGGGACCACAGAACGAGCACACAAATCCTGCTCTCTCCCTTCCCACCATCATAAGAGCATAGAGAGAAGTGGAGTTACCCTAGGGGAAGAAGGAGAAGGGGCAGATGGAGCTGTAAATCCCCCTAAACCCTGTACTCCATAAATGGAGTAAGGAGATCATCTATCTGCACACTGCATACCTGGAGAACCCTCCCTCTGGTAAAGGCTCCCCCACACCCAATAACTTGGAAAAGCTAAGGCTGCCTCATGGTAGGAAGGGTTCCACTCCAAGGAAGACAGGAGAAAGACAGTGAATCTGAGTCTTTGGAAGTAAAATGTCAATGTTTCTTTAGTCCAACCTGGTAATGATGTGATTCTTAGTTACTTTTCTCTCGCTGCCGACACAAAATGTCCAACACCCAAAGTTAAAGGGGAAAGGCTTATTTAACTCACAGTTTGTAGAGGTTTCAGTCCATCATCAGCTGGCTCCAAGACAGGGTAGCATGGCAGACAGGCACTGCAGAAGAGAAACAGTTCATGGTAGGCAGAAGGTAGCAAAGCAAGCAAGCAATGACCACAGCTTTTCTATCCCTTGTATCTATCCAGGCTACTTAGGCAGGTAGCACTCACACCCTTAATCCTAGTGTCCTTGAGCCTAGCACTGCAATATAAATCAGTCCCAATGTCACACATTCTAGATTCAGCTGCCTCTGAAAAAGTCCCACCTATGACCACGTGAGGCTCTGGGGGGCGGGGCTCTGGACACAAGCCATAACAATGTGGAAAGATCCAGAAATAGGCAAAGTGTCTAAGTTCAATTTTCTGCTTGCTCTCTTATCAGTGTGTGATCCTCTGTCAGTAGCTGACCCAGTCTGATTTCAAGTTTCTGGAAGCTGCAGGATGGCTGCAAAGGCAACGATTACTAAGATAAAGTATTGAGGTCAAGGACAGGCCCAGGAAAAACAGGTGTCTGCTTGCATCCTGGAGGAGGGTAGAGGGAGGCAGGAAGGGGCTGTCCATGCTCTGCCCAGTGCACACACAGAAAATGCCAAACTGGTTTCTGTCACATGTACCACTCTTTGGTAAGAGGTCAGCTGAGCCACACTGAGTGGGTGCTATGCTGCACCATGCATATCCTCCGTACCCAGATGCCCAATTCCCCTCCTGTAGACACAGATGACTGGCCAATGTCCCTAAGACCAACTGAGTCACTGGTGTGCTAAGCCCACCGTCTCTCACACATAAGAACCTTGCAGTTGTCCTCCTGCTCTTACAACAGCATCAAGTTTTTATTCTCTCCTAGATAATTCCCAGCTTATAAATGTGCTGAAACTATTTCTCCCATTTAAGAAAAAGAAAAAAACTCTTCCAGTTCTCCAGCTACCACCCCAACTCCCTTTCTTTTTAGGGGAAAACTTCCTTAAAATGTAGATCTCTCCCCTGTCTCCTCCAGGCCAGCTCTTACCACTCTTTCAGGAATTGGCCCCAAACAGCTTTTACCCTCATTACTTCATCAGAACAGTATGTGAAGCCGTCACCAGTGACCTCTGTGCTGTGACTTCCCATAGTCAGGTCTCAGCCTCCCTCCTGCTCACCCTATGGACAGCACCTTAAACTCCTGGCCCACTTGGTACCTGTGACACCAGTCTCCAAAGAACCCTAATGACATCCATCTCACTCACTCTGAGTAAAGCAGAAGGCTTGGATTTCATAATAGGCTTTCTTTGCTTCTCTTCTGGAAATGGCATCTCCTCCAGATAATCATAGAACTCCCCCTCCCATACTTCTATCAGCTCAAATATTACCCTTATAGACTATAGGCCTTTCTCTGAAGTCCATAGAACATAACTGCCTCTGCTAGATTTGTATTCTGTTATGTTATCAGGTGCCTCATATTATAACCTACACTATGCAATTACAGGTTCATTTGTTTTATAGATCTGAGTGCATTCAATTCTCTATCCTTAGCAACTATAACAGTATCTGTCATATAGTACAGATTCAAGTATTTATGGAATGTCCAGCCCTGGACATTGGAAAGAGGTTATGGACCTACACAGCCTTTAACATTCAGTTCAGAAAGGGAAAAGTTCTCAAAATACAAACGGACAGTGCTGGGGACATAATGTGCATCTTATTTATATTGGAGCTAGAACTCTCCCTATCCAATGGAGAAACAAGAAAACCAACATGATAATTCTGGAAAGAGTCTAAAAAACCAAAGTCACCTTTGAATAACATCTGTCAGGTGTTCTAAGTAGAAGGTATGAAAACACAATCTCTATGAAATAAGATGAAAGAAATTCAAGAATGGATTAAGAGAAAAGAACATTAAGCCAGCTGTTAGACTTGTTTTATTGGATAAAACAATATCAAAACCAGGTATGGTGCTGCATGCCTGCAATCCCTATAATTGGGAGTCTGAGGCAGGCTGATCACTATGAGTTCCAGGCCAGCTTGGGCTACATAGTGAATCTAAGGCCAGCCTGAACTGCATTGTGAGGCCCTGTCTCAAAAAACAAAGCAAAAAGTACAAGATTAAACCCAATTTAGGTAACTTAGCAAGTTACCTAGTGAGACTCTGTCTCTAAAATAAAACTTTATAATTCTAGGAATGCAGCTCAGCACAAAGACCCTGGGTTCAATCCCCAGTCTCTCTCTCTCTCTCTCTCTCTCTCTCTCTCTCTCTCTCTCTTTCTCTCTCACACACACACACACACAAACAAGGAAACACAAAATGTCATACCAGAATTAAGTACTTCACTGAGGCCATAAAGGTCATAATTAGTACTGCAGAAAATCAATAGTAATATGGATAAAATATGAGTAGCTCTACTAAAATGTAGCATAAAGGTGAAAAAATGCATAAATACTACAAGCAATTCTTCAATAGATTAACAATCTTAGCAGCACCTTCAGTAATTTTCTCTTATTCCTATAAACTTTTTTCCTTTCTAAACTTCAATAATATACATGTAGGAGCATAATAATTAAGGGAAAAAGAAAATTAGACTTTTCAATATATGCCTTAAACTGTTCATGATCTTTGCCTTTTCTAAGAATAATCCCTAGCCTGTTGTCTCCTGCATTCCAATAACACTATTCCTCCCCTAAACACTCAGAACACACTTTCTGACTCCGAAGTTCTCACAAAACACATTCAATTAGAAATTACTGAAGGCCTTTGCTTTTCTAATATGACTACATCTGAGGAAGATCTCAAAACTCTGGGCAAAACTAGGAGCACTGAGACCCAAACAGGAAACTGAGGATGCTATTTTCTTCATATTCCTTTCCCTCACACAGTGATGGGGTACATATAGTCTGTCTAAATGCCTGTTATAATGGAGAGTGTTCATTTCCACTTAACAGTATACTTTTCTGAAAAAAAAGCTAAGAGAATGTTCTCAGGTGAGTCAGTATGAACATGAGAAATCTGGCTCCTGGTGCAGTAGTCTGGGCCACTTTGGGCATGCTCCCAAGACTGCAGTTAGGGTTTAAAACTTCATTTGGGGGCCAGAAATTTAGCTCAGTGGTTCCACCGACTGCTTCGCAAGTGCAAGGTCCTGAGTTTGATCCCTGATACCTAAAAACAAACAAACAAACAAACAAACAAAACTTCAGTTGGTTCCTTTGGCAGGTAGTGCTATTTCTTTTCTCCCTTCTCCAAATTTGCAAGCTGGTTTCTTCTTAAATCCTCCATGAAATGATGAATGAATGCATTTTATTTCCTCGATGAAAATGTAGATGCTGCACAGCTGTTAGACTTGAAATCTCCAGGTGGTACTTGGAGGCAGAAACTAAGATGCTGTTTCCAGGGTAACCACACACTCTTCCAGTGATAGGAAGAGCTGACATGTTTCCTATGCTCTAGGGAATACATGTTACCAAAGGATTGGCTTAGCTCATATGAATATTTACTATTCGAAAAAATACCCATTTTTTCCATAAATCTGTGAAATACATTTTGATTACTCTCATATGCCCATCAAAGATATTTTATCCTTTCAGGGCATCAGGTCTCATCTTTCCTTGTCAATAGAATTGTAACATCAAGTCATAACCAATACACCAATACATTATGCTTCCCATAATATACTGGTGCACCTTACTTTATATATTAGACAGATCCATGTCAAATATGCACTTAGAGTGTATTATTCAAAGAACAGTGACTGAATTCTATAAAAAGATACATTTACAGGATATAATCCTTATTTCCATTCATAGTAAAATCTGAGATATACACGCTGATCTTCTGAGAGTCCCCAAAGTTGCATGAGATTTGACAGATCTTTAGGGTCCTTTAGGACAGTGCTGGAAAGGAAAAAGCTGTCCCACAACACCTAGAACAAAGCAAATACCAATGACAGCAAATATCCCTTCTTCCTTCCTTTTCTCCTGTCTTTCTGCCTTTTTGCCTTCTTTCCCTGTCTCCTGCTTTCTTTTCTTCCTTTCTTTCCTTCCTTACTTCAACATCTATTCACTGAGTTCTTTCTTTGCACTAGGAAATGTGGCAGGCGTGGGGAGAGTTAATATAAGCTTATAACCAGCAAATAGCAGTTCAGGTAATGTAGTAGGCTTATTACCAACTGTACTAGGCTTTTGATATTGTTTTCCAAAGTGGTAGTACCAGTGAACTTACTTCTTCTGTGAATAATACATAAGATTCTTCTTGCTTTACCTCCTCACCACACTTGGTCCTTATAGTAAAGTTTATTTATCTACCTTTTCTTTTATAGTTCATCTTTTGAACATTATTTAGGAAATCCTTACTGATCCCAAAGTCATAAAATATTTTCCTTTAGATATTTGAAAATTGTGCTTTCATGTTTAGATCTTAAATCTACCTGTAATTGATTTTCTTGTGTCGAGTGTAATATAAGGATATACTTCTACTTTTTTCCTGTATAAATAACCAGTTTTTTTCAGAATCCATTATTGAATCATCAAACATTTCCTATATCTTCTCAAATATGTATCAACACTTATATTTTAAAAGAAGATTTATATTTTTATGTATAGTACATGGATCTGCGTGTTAACTGCCCATTCTGCCTGCTCAGTGAATGTCTACGCCTTTACCAATTACCAGCCTGCCCTGATAACAACTTCAGAATAAGACGAAATGTCTACTAAAGAACAAATCTGCACTTGTCCTTCTTCTAAATTATCTTTAAAATATTTGGCCCTTCGTTCTACCATGTAAAATTTAGAATAGGTTTGTTGAACCACTACTATCATCACGAGTGTTTTATGCTATGAATTATGCAGCTGGAGATTTGAATACAAAGGTTAATCAAAGCATACAATCTGCTCATTAACAGCTTGACTGCTAAGTTGTATATACAAATAAATTCTAAAGATGCTGTAGCCCCAAATTACATCAAAAGTGAGTGCTATGTAACTGTGGCTGATTATGTACGTGGGCCGACTTTGGGTTTTCCTTGATAAGAGCCCTCTCACCCTGTTGTGTAGAATCCTACCATCCAAAAATCACTGGCTAATCATTCTTTGCCCTTCTCATTAGTGTCAGCATCTGGTAGCAGATTCTGAAGTTCCTGAAGACCCAAGAGGAAGTTCTGCCTCCATTCGGATGGGTGGTGAAAGTGAAAAACGTTTCCCCTCATCTGTTGTTGCCCTGACCCCCAGGGAGCCTGCGCTTTAGAGACCTCAACATCAGCCTCATGCCTGGAGGGGGGAACTCCAGGTCCTTGAACTTGCGGAGCACGTGGCAGTACCACTGAGCTAAACGAACGGCCCTAATATGATAACGTTATATGCATCTTCACACTCTTCTCACATGTTCACTACATAACGACATTTTCAGAAATCTTTTTAAAATTATAATAATTTAAAGTTACAGTAGCTATTTCTGTCTTTGTTAAACTCTGGGCATAAACTTTGATCATAATTCATACATGAAGTATTGTACAGAGTACTTTGCATACATTATTTCAGATGATCCTTACCATGATCTATCTTGCAAAGCAGAAAATATAAAACCAAACCCACAGGTGAAGGGTGCCTAAGGAAGACATAATACCTAGTGGTAAACTGAAGATTCAATCCCACATCTTATCACATTCCAAAGTCCTTACTCCATCTGGAACACCACAGATACCTATATACAAATTTTTTTTGTTCATATGATGAAAACTTTAGTCATTATTTGAACATGAAATGTTTATAATATGCCAGACAACGGATAGTCTTAAAAGCAGCTCAATATTAACCTGATTACCAACACACCCTGATAAAAAAAAATTAGAAAAAATTAAAGTGTTAAAATTGGCTAGACCACTTCAAGAGAAGCAAAGCTAAAGAGAAATTCAAGGTGCTCCAACTGCTTTGAAAGGCTGCAGATATGTTAACTACTATACATTTTTCCAAGGGTTGTTAATTGCCTGTGTATGTGCATGAGCGTAATCTGAGCTGAAAACACTAAGAATCTGAAATTATTCAGAAAGATTCTCTAAATTGAGACAGATCCACAGGTACTATTTCCTAAAGTAGATTATTGTCCAAATGGGGCCACACTACTTTGCACAAGTGGATAAGCAAGCAAAGGATGTTTCTGAGGTTTTTTGGTTTTGTTTTGTTTATAATTGCAACACTGGTTGATCCCATGGGAAAGGTAGGGGTACATCTATTTATAATCAACAAAATGCATTAAGTCTGATTTTCTTCCTATGTACCCTTTGGATAGCACACTATGACAATCTCTGAACTGTAGTTTTCTAGTTTGTAAAAACAGAGAAAATTGTCATAACTGTCTCAAAAGATTATGATGACTAAACATGACGATATATTTCAAAAGTGCTTTAGAAACTGTAATGGGTTAAGTACAGGTTACTTGCTTGATAAAAGTTTGAAAATTTGAATAATTGTTTCTAGAGCTATGCTTACACCATGAATGAAGTAAAAAGTGGGGTTCCTACTTATTTCAGAATGCAGAAGACTTGGGGCAGAGGTGGGAGTAAAAATGAAAACATTTCTAAATGAAAAGAAATACAAGCAGAACAACAGATGTTATTTCAGTGTCCTGAAGAATGAAAATGAATACATTTGAAACAATAAATTCTCTCAGTGCCTTTCTACAGGTGTCATCGCATCGTAGGGATGCTACAGTTATGACCTGAGCTGCATCTTCCAATGTTCAGGACCACTGAACTCTATCTGGAAAACTGTGGGGAGGTGCTGGCAAAGAGCCAAGACTTTCAGTTATCTTTGGGTGGAGTTTTCATCTATTGCACATCCAATGAGGAATTTAACTGTGAAAATATTGAGAGAAATATTAGATGAGAAACAAGGGAAGCCAAAACCCACAAATCTCTGAGATACTCCTGACATAATTCTATGTCGATACATGAACTGGTGTTTGGCCAAGGCCTTTTCCAGAGCGCTCAGTTTACACCATGTGAACCACTAGAAATAAAATGCATCATTTTAAATTATAAGGACATGGAGAAAAAAAAAGTAGTACTGATTGCAGAAACAAGATTTATAGCTAAAAGTATCTAATCTTCTGGTGTCTTTTTGTTTCTAGACTCAGGTAAGGCTTAGCAAAATCTCAACCTTAAGTTTAGTAGTTTAATAAAATAGCAGATAGAAAACATTCTTCAAGTATCAGTGAGACACTTGGAGACTATCTTAAACAATAATTAGTAATCCACCTTCAGATTCAAAGACAAAAAAACACTCAACTATCCCTTGCCCAGATCCAACTATTTAAACAGATGAAGACTGCAGAGAATGAAATCATGTCTGGGCTGAGGCACAAGAAGTAAAACTCAAAAACCTATCTTAAGGACTACTGCATTCAATGTGTGGTTCGCATCCTGTGCTAAGTTCTGGGAAGGGGATAGTAAGGGCTGAAATTCAGCCTGAACCCCACTTGTGCAGCCCTCATGCTGGGATGGGCCGTGTCCCCTGGGGGAAAGAGGACCTTCTAAGCCAAAGCCTCAATGAGCCTGAAGGGTATAATATCACCAGTCTGGACTCAGCACAGACTATGGGCCCACGCTGTCTGCCTCAGTAATTATTCTCTAAATAATATAAGAAAAAGGATTATTTTTCCATTCCCTCCATAGCAAGCCCTTGATACTGTTAAATTACAAATGCTTAAAAATCTATGCACAGACTATATATAGTTCATCCTCTGCTGATTGCAGTACCAAAGGCCTTCATCTTCGGTTAGAGGGAGAAAGAGAGAGAGAGAACAACAAAAAAATGTATACATCAGGAAAAGAAAAACTTGTATAAATATTTTAATACTAAGTTTATTGAGACATCATGAGATTAACATGTTACCTTTGACCTCTACAACTACAAAACATGCTTAAAGTGGTGGCCATTAACTTCCAGACATTTATCAGTACGGCAAACTGTTGAAGTGTGTATACATTTTTTGGGTGGATGCTGTGTGTGTGTGTGTGTGTGTGTGTGTGTGTGTGTGTGTTCAGAAGGCTCATTAAGTGAAAAATTTCTAAGCTTGTTTTAAAAAAAATGAGGAATGCCCTTAACCCAGACTTACCTATAAAGTTTACTCTTCAGAATCACAGTGATGATGGTTGCATCTGGATCACCCAATGGAAGGAAATTAGACTACTACCTCTTAGACACATGCTCTTCTAATCTTTCTAAACAAAATTTCCAAGAAAGAGAAACTTAATGATCATATACCAGTACTCCAAATGAACTTACTATTATTGAAGATATGTGTGTAAGAATACATGTATACGTGTGTAAACATACATGTTTCACAGAACCATAATTAGTGTCTTCTAACTTGAAGTGTATTGAAAATTATGGTCAATTTAGAATCAACTTTATGGAGTAAGTAAGGATGACTAGCTAATTAACTAACTTCTGGCTTCCCCAAAGTTCTCAAAGTAGATCTCAGGCTAATGGGTTAAAAAAAACCTAAGTGCTAGGTACTTGCTGATAGCACATCTGGAAACACTTTATCCTGGAACTGTTGTATAATGAGGTGCTAACGTAGCCAACTATGGCTCACCCCACACTGCAATGTGTGTATGTCCTGGACTTCACCCCCTTCCAGTAGCAAGTTCAAATACCAGAACAGCTTGTCCAGAGATCATGTTGGCAGGAATGTGCTTGTCTTGGAAACCTGGGGACCAAAATATGTTCATCCCGAAGAAAATCAGATCCTGGAGACCAGCTAATCCACATTATCACCTGTCATGTGTCACCGAACTGCTGTTTCTCAGAGTCTTGCTCTCTTCCCACAGCAAACCCATCTTCTCTTAGGCATGGTCTGTGAAACAAAAAGCAATAAGCATGAAGTTGTAAGAAATCCTAACAAAATAGTGAATACACCAAGACTTTTTGGAAGAGGCAATCTGGGGAGAAGAAAGCCAGTTTCCCACAGTGCATTGAAGAGGCATGTGAATTTACAGGAAATGTTATGGTTCTCAATTCACAAGTTCTCCCGTGGAAATAGATTTATCTAATGGTCGAGCAATTCAGTTTACTAATTTCTAGGAAACAGCATGAACAGGAATGAGGAGAAAGGAGGACTGGGTTCCACTTCCAGTGTTGCCACTAACCAGAATTCAATCAGCAGTAAGTCATCTTCCTTCCCGGCCTCATGCATAATTAGGAAGGTCAGTCAGATAATCTCTAAAATCCCTTCCAGTTTACAATTCATTTTATGACTCAAAGTATATTACTGTACCTCAAATAAGTGTATGTATACATGTATGTATGGAGAGAGAGAGAGAGAG
>NW_022900927.1:7699686-7706537 GCF_012274545.1 Fukomys damarensis
GAGAGGGAGAGGGAGAGGGAGAGAGAGAGAGAGAGAGAGTCCAAAAGCCTCCTGAGGATTAAACTAAGCATGAAAATCCAGATCTGCTCAGAGGGGATAACCTTCTTGGTGGAGATTCCTTAGTTCCTCATACAGACCACATGGGGTATTCCTTGAGACAGGCCTCATTCCCATCACTTATACCCAAGCTCTCTCGATTCCTTTCCTCTTTTTAACCACTGTCATGCCAACAGGTTTGGATAGTGCAAAAGTCTTCAAATCTGTTAAATGATATCATTCTTGATTCTTGATTCTTCAATACCACTCAAACTTTTTTTTGACAAATATAGCCTTTTGGGGTATTTTTGTTTTGTCTCATTTTTTGTTAGTTTATTTCCAATTCTGGGAATCAAACTCATGGTTTTTGTTACGCCAGGCAAATACTCTGACAGGAAGCTACACCCCCAGCATTAGTTCATTGTAAAGTGTTATTTATGTTATCACTGTATGAGTTTACTTTTTTTTTGGTAACAGGGATAGAACTCAAGACTTTGCACTTGCAAGGTAGGTGCAGCACCACTGAGCTAAATCCCAGGCCTTAAGGTTACTTAAGTGTTTAAATGAATTCACTATTTTTTCATTTATAAGTCTCAATTTCTTCTCCTTCTCCTTCTCCTCCTCCTCCTCCTTCTTCTCCTTCCTCTTCTTGTTTTCCTTCTCCTCTTCTTCCTCCTTCTCCCCCTCCTCTTCTTCCTCTTCTGATTTTTCTTTTGAGATAAGCTATTAACTTGCTATGTAGTGCACCCATACTGGCCTTGAACTCATAGTAATGAATTGTAAGCATATACATACTATGCTTGCAATTTGGTTGCAAACAGAATTGTGGATCAAATTTTGTGACCAGCATACTGTAAAGAATAAGTTCAAGAACCAAGGCACTACTGTAATTTTAAGAGAGTAAGGGAGTTCTGAGTCCAGTAAATTTTGAGTTTTGTTTGCTTTGGTTTTTTGTTTGTTTGTTTTTGAGACAAGGCCTCGCTATGTAGCCCAGGCTAGCCTTGAATTTGTGACTGTCCTTCCTCAACCTCCCACAATACTGGGATTGCAGGTGTGAGCCACCAAGTCCAGCCCTGAAAATAGTAAATTTGAGAGCTACTAGCGTTGGTTAAGGGGATAAACTCCAGAGCCAGCTGCCTGAGTTCAAGACTCATTGCTACCACCTAGGAGTTGTGTGACACTGGGTACACTCACTCTGTGGGCACACACTGACTCTGTGCCTCAGCTGGGGAGAGTAACCATAATGGTACTTACTTCATAGGGCAGTCAAGAGGCTTAAATGATTGATACACATACTGTGCTTAGAACTACAAGTGGCGTTACCCATCATTTTCTTAGGTTTCCTTCCTGCCACTGTCTGTCTCTTCCCTCACCCTCTCTCTCTCTCTCTCTCTCTCTCTCTCTCTCTCTCTCTCTGTGTGTGTGTGTGTGTGTGTGTGTGTGTGTGTGTGTGTGTGTGTGTGTATGTTCTGGTCTATCTACCGCTGCCTCTGCCTTAGACCACCTTTTTCTGTGAGTGGCAGTGTTTCTTAAGGGACTAAAGATATAGCAGCCCTGGCTCCCCTAGAACCACACAAACACTGTCATACCCCTGCCCAGCAGCTGCCAGCTGTACTTTTAATTTGCCCTTCACAGAAGCTCAATCAGCAAAAGACAATGGGAAAATCAAAGTAAGCAACATGAAGTTTAAAAAAAAAAAAGCGCAATGTCAGATGAATTAGAACATAAAGCAGAAACTTTAGCTTTAGGAGGAATCAATGAGACGGAAGAAGGAAGGAGAGAGAAAATGCAAGCAATACATTCATTCCTTAAAGGAAAAGGTGGTATTTATTTCAGCTCCTTCCAATTGAACTGTTTTCTTTTACAACCTCCCATCTCCTTCTACCTCCCAAAGCAGACTGGTTCCACTTATTACCAAATGATAAGGTTCAAAGAGGTCCCTCAAAAGAAGGTCTTCCCCACCAAAGGTAGGCCCATGAGTGCTCCCCACAGAACAGTATTTCAGGACATGTTGGGAGGCGCACGCAAACTCATTAAGCAGAATCAAAGAAGCACCACCACTCAGAAAGGTGCAGGAACTCAAGGGTACAGCACTCAATAGTCTGGGGTTGAGGATATGTATGTGGTCTTCAAGAGGACCTTTCAGATGGGTGTTTTGCATAAAAACGTTTGACCTGGCTTGGTGATATACTCCTGTAATCCTAGCACACTGGGAAGTTGAGGTAGGAGAATCACAAATTCAAGCCCAGCTTGCAAAACTTGGTGACTTAAGAAGACCTTGTCTCAAAACCCTAAAAAAAAAAAATTTAAAGGTGGGGCCTTGGGGATGTAGCTCAGCTTGAAGGCCCTGGGTTTAATCCCCATTACAGCAAACAAACAAAAATCTTTGAACGTCTTTAATCTGTTTCTTCATCCTAAGGTCTAGTTGCTGCCTTTTACTTTAGGTTGATTTATGAACTTACAGTAGCTTTAAGGGGTTTGGGAGTCATAGCCTGGAAGAAGAAAACAATCAAGACCGAGGAGTAAAGATGTAGAGTACAGCTATATAATTTAGGCTATGTCTTAGATCGACCATCTTTGTTTACTTTTTACCTATCTTTATTTCTTCTATGTCACACAGACCAAGAACCCTCAAGCCATCCATGTCCTTCAGAAATGTGCTGGATCAAATTCCCATCGTTAGCACATGACTAATGGTCATCTGACCCTGCAAGGAGCAAGAGTGTCTTGAAGGTTATGATTCTCATCCCCTCCACCACCAGAAATCGAACTCAGGACCTTGCACTTGTCAGGCAGGCATGGTGTCACTGAGCTACCTCCCCAGCCCGCTTAGGATTTATAATCTTTATAGTAATAATCTTTTTGTGTCTCCATAACTTTTCTCATCTAAGGTTCTACATAAATTTTTCTTCGATCCTTTACACTCCCCATTACCTTGCAGTTGAGGAAACAGGCTCAGAGAAGCTTGGCAAGCCTAGCTAGAGTCACAAAACTGAATAGACAGAACTGAAACTGAGGTGCAAATGAAACTGGAGAATTTTTAAAGCCTGGAGGTGCAAGGGTGGGGAGAGGCACAGGGGACAAGAGGTGCCACTGGCCTATTTTTGCCAGGGGGTTACCACTTAAGCAAATCTGCTCTACGTGGAAAGAACCTCGACAAGCTTCCCTAGAGTGTCTGCCAGCCTCTTCATTGCTGCGGCAACTCAAGCTATACATTCTGTGAGAATTCCAAGGCTTATTTTTACTTGCTGTTTTCTTCACTAATTTCTTTGTTCATACAATGGCCATGCTGCGGAGATGCTGTGCTATAAAGGATTTTAAATAAGGTGCACCCAGTGTGTTTTATATTTGAGTTGCTTCTGAATAGCATGTTTGTAAATGGAGAACTGTCTGTATTGTATGTGTGATGTCATTAAATATATATGTGGTCTGTCCAAAACTATCTGGCATTTGTCCTTTACCAACATTACTGAATATTTGAGTTTCTCAATCATCCAAGTTTAAAAAGCCCAGCCAAGTCTAATGAATGTTAAACTTGTACAGTAACTCAATTTGATTGCAGTAGTTTTAAAGGAAAAAAAAAAAAAAAAGACTAAAAGTCACAAAAGACCGATGGGGTGAATATTCACTTTAAAGAAATACAGAGAGAAATTTTTTTGAACCATTGGTTTTCCTGAATATGTTTGAATGTGCATTAAATTAAAAATCACCATTAAGGATGAAAAATTTATCCTATGTGAAATGACAAACATCTGAAATATAAGTATGTTCTTAAAGCTGTTACTGCTACACAATCTGAAATACTTTTTAGTAACAGTGACACATTTAAGTTAATAAAACTATTGTACTCTTAAATGGGTGTGGTGACACACATATGTAATCCCAGCCACTGCGCAGGCTAAAGCAGAAGGATCTCAAGTTTAAGGCCAGCCTGGACTAGGGAGACTCTGTCTCAAAAAATTTTTTTAATTAATATAATGGGTTGAGGATGTAACTCAAGGGTAGAATGCCCTTGGGTCCAATACCCAGTCCCCCCCACACACACAAAACTCCACATTTTAATTTTATTTTATTTTATTTACTTATTTTAGTAATCTACCAGGTTTGTCCAATAGAACTTTCTGCAATACTGGAGAATATCAGTATCAGTAGCCATTAGTTACCATTAGTCTCTCTTAAAATACAGCAATGCTAATGAATAACTTCATTTTTAATTTTCTTATGTTTTAATTCACTTACAGACAAGTGTAGCTGACAGATATGTATGGGCAGAGCAATTATAAATTCTTCTCCTGTATTTCAAAAAGATTCAGGGCTGGGGATTTAGCTCACCAGCACTATGCCTGCCTTACAAGTGCAAGATCTTGAGCTTGTACCCCAGTACAAACAAACAAAAAAAAAAGACCAAGGTTTTAGGGCCAAGGATTTAGCTCAGTGGTTCTGCTGTCTGCCTCGCAAGCACAGGGGACAGAGTTCAATCTCTGGTACCAAAAAAATAATTAAAGAAGATTCGTATGATTCTGTCATTCTAAAGACCCTTATTTGCAGGGTGTGATAGTGCAGCTTATAGTCCCAGAACTCTGTGAGACTGAGGAAGGAGGACCTCCAAGTTCGAGCACAGACTGAGAAATAAGGCGATTTAGCAAGACCTGACTCAAAATTTTTTAAAAGCTTTGGATGTAGTTCAGTGCAAACACCTTTAGTTCAATGCCAGGTGTGGTGGCACACGCCTGTAATCCCAGTACTCGGGAGGCTGAGGCAAGAAGATCGCTGCAAGTTCAAGACCAGCCTGGACTACACAGTGAGTTCCAGAGCAGTCTGAACTACAGAGTGAGACCCTGTCTCAAAACACCAAAAAAAAAAAAAGAGCCTTTACTTCACTTACCAGTACTGGAGTCTGGGGGGAGTATAAATAAAAACCCCTATTGGTAAGGCCAGAATTAAGGCTATGTAACTAAACCTCTGACCATTAACTGGGTGTTGAAATAAAGTTAGCTAATAAATTGAACATAAAATTTTTCAGAGGTTTTTTTCTGTTCTTAATAAATGTCAAAAACTATCATGTGCAGTGTTTGGGACAGTGGGATATATACAGACTCAAGTAAATAAGTATCACTGGCCTCAGGCAGTTTGTATCTAGTGTCAAGGAAGGATGGGTGTGTGCATGGTTGGAATACAAGGAAATGTGAGAAAGGGTAGGAGTTGGGATGGGAAGACCGTTTCCTACACACCAAGACTGGACAAGTACTACAGTCGTGAATGCAGTCGTTTCAGGGTTTCTGTTAAATGCCAGTTCAGTGCATCCTAACAAGATAAGGCGGAGCAACTGTGTAAACTCGGCCTTTTAGCAAGCACTGCCATTAATAACTCTCCTCACTGACAAGGGCTATCTAACACATGCCATTGTGCTGAGCTTCAAGGATACATTGTGGGACAGGAAGACTGTCCTTCAGGGAACTTCCTCTTCTGGGAAACACAGCCTGGCAAGGAGAAGAGCAAGGCAACAGCCACCCTAGGGATAGATGCCGCGTGCCAGCACACAGAATGGGCTTCTAACCCAGCCAGGGGCAAAAAGGAAGATTCTAGAAAGAAAACAAACCCCACAATTGCCTTTCTATTGAATCTATCCAATATTTGTCTTATGGAAATTTCCTTTTTGGCATTAGGTCATTGACCTTTTCAAGGGTGTTCACTTCTTGAGCACAAATTAGTATGTAGTTCTTATCGAACACTGGTCATCGTCGTTTTCCTGGAGCGTTCACTGTGTGTTAGGGGCTGAAGCTATATGAAAAGCAAAACTTCTGAGAAAAAGAGTTCCTACATCAAATATCTCAGTAATCTTCCATTTAAGAAAAGTGTAAAAATGGATGACTTCTTTGTAAGAGTTCCTTTTTAAATTGTGTAGTTTCCTATCTAAATTTAAATATCTCCCCAAAATAAACTTCAGAAACACTACATAGATTTTTTTAAAAACTCATTAAAATGGGAGTGACTTTAATATTTCAATACAATTGAAATCATTAATAGGAAATTTCTGTAGCAGAGTGAGCTTAGTGTGGGGTTTATCTGACAATGTAGGTTCAAAGTCCAGGCTGGATGGCCTCGGGCAAGTTATCTACCTTCTTTAAACTTCCACTTCCTCCTTTGTAAAAGGGATATAGCAGGATACGAATAGCCTCAGCCTCACAGAATGGTTGGCTTAATGATGCACACATTTATAAGGAATTAAAAAGTGTGTATCGGGTGAACCTATAGCTATTCTTATTGATTACACTACTTTTCAACTATGAGGAAACAGTACAGTTCTGGAGACGTTAAATGTGAAAAACTGGGGGCACCCAGCAGGTCCAGCAGCTTCCTCCACCGAGTTTTTAGGGGGTTGGGGGTGGGGGCGTTTGAACCAGGCCAGGATGTGAGGAAACCAAGCAGCACAACCACAACGCCGGAAACAGTTGGTAAACAAAGGTCTAACTCATAATTCAGGCTCGTATGTTTTTCTTTGAATTTGCTTTCCAGACCGATGGAATGACTTAAAAGGGAAAAGGTCACAATTACTAGAAAGAGCCTAAAAGGACAGGAGACGCAGTACAAGACCACAAGTAAGGACCGGGTATCGGCAAAGTCTCCTCCACACGGCGGACAGATAAAGAGGAAATCTTTGGGGCGCCGATTCCCAAGTCTTCACGCGGGGCCACGCGCCATATCCCACGTTTGCCGACGCCCCCGGGATGTCCTCGTGGGCCCGGGGGTTCAGCCTGACAACCTCGCTGCCGCGGGGCCTCTCCGGGCACAGTGCAGGGGCCGAGGCCACACGT
>NW_022900927.1:7706643-7713559 GCF_012274545.1 Fukomys damarensis
CTGCCAACTCATCGGCATTATGACAGCTGAACTTTGTCATGGCCCTAACACTCACTGTGCACTCTGACACTCTGCCAGCCTCTGTGGACACTGAATTGATATCTGGGCCTTCCAACTTTGCCTCACTGACGCTGATCCTACTCCTCCGAATATATATCCTCAATATCTAGTTCCTCACTCAAAATTCCAGTCCTACCCATCTCATGTGGACATTGAGGGAACACGACACATTGAACAGAACAATGGCCTTGGCTCAATGGGTCGAATAAACAGAAGCAGTATAGAGTGCCTGGCTGGCCCTGCCCAATGTCCCTGACCCGACCTCGCGTGTGGCCGCCTGGCATCCTGAGCGGCCGGGACCGGCGTCCTGGCGCCTCCGCTCTCACCTCTGGGGCGCCGGGGCCGCCTCAGATCCGCAATGCGCGGGTCCCCCACACCTCCGGGGTGGGGTGTAGGACAAAGGGACCGGACGGCTCCGATGGGCGTCTCGTCTGCATCGTCGCACAGGGTGCACATCCGAGCGCCCCCCCCAACCGAGAAAATGAGCTGTTTTCCCAATCTCGTAACATTCCCCCACTTCGCTTTCCAGTCCACCAACAAAATTTATTCCTGAGACAGCGATTCTGTGGAGTGTCTGGACCTCATCCATCGAAGGGTGACAATGGCTACATAATGACATTGTTTCACTCAAAAGATGGTTTTGTGTGCGTGTGCATGGACCCTCGATGGTCCAAAGGAGATTATTTGAAACCAAAAGCAGATGTCTTCATCAAACACAAAGTGCCAAGAGTTTCAGCAGAAACAGCGGGAGTTTTACTTGCGTAAAGATTTTAGAACCAAGCCCATCTTTCCCAGTAAGAACCGGAATAGCAAGTATGTTAATTTTAATAAATCCTATTTCAGTATCTTAGCCCTAGGCAAAGAAAGATCCGGAAATCGAGTGGAGGCCAGGAATGTAGATCCATTGTAGCCTTAAGAGTGTTTGAGTAGAATTTATGGATTCGGTCAATGACATTTCTCTTTGGACAAGAAGAGAGAGGTAAAAAGTTTTTGTTTTTTCTTAATAAAGATATTTTTAAATTGTCCTATTTTAGAAAATTGTGGAAGTCTGAAATTTTTAATTTTTCAAAACTATGAAGCATAGTACACTACTCAGTAAAACAAATCTTTAGTTAGTAATGCACATGTTCTCTTGCTTAATCCTCGATTCTGAACAACCTGTAAGGAGCATGGACACGAGAGTTTATGCAGACGATTTTGCTTTCACATTTCGCTTTCGGATCCACTTACTACTAATTAGTAGGTGCCAGTTTTTTCAGTGAAAGAACCATGGTCAGTAAATCCTTCATTTTTCTCTGCCACTGTTGTGTTTTCTATTCCGTAGTATATATGATACCAGGTAATATGGTCCCATGCACAGAACAGCCAAGTATCACAGAAAGCTCAGTAGTCAAGATACTCCTTCCCCTTTTAATTGGAGGAGATGAGAGAAACAGTACTGATACTGGGTTCCTGGAAACGTATTCAGTCTTGAAAGGATTCCTATTTATACTAAAATATCTGTAAGACTGCCTAAAGGTTTCTTTTTTAAAAAGGTTATGCTGAGTACCTGTGGGCACCGTAACTTTCTTATTGTTACTGAAAAAATGAAAATGTATTCACAAAACACTGATGTTTACACGTCACATGAATTCACAATATAACATATGCTTTCCACACGACTGTGTTAACAGACCCTGGCCAGTGGCAGAAGGCACATGGACAACAGTACTTCCGGAAAATGTTGTCTTTCCTGATAAGATCCCTCATGGGTCACTTGCTCTAGAATAAGCCAGCTGCCCTGTCATGAGAACTCTCAGCCAGGCTTGTGGAGGAATCTTCTTGCAGAGGAACCAACGGGCCAGCACCAGCTTGCCAGCGTGAGTGATACTGGGGCAGACCTTCCAGCAAGACTGGTGACGCACTCCTGTAATCCCAGCCCTCTGAGAGGCTGAGGCAGGAGGACTGAAAGTTTGAGGCCAGCATGGGCAATTTAGTGACCTAGGAAGACCCTTAGTCAAAAAAAAAACAAAAAAAACAAAACAAAAAAAAAACAGATGCGGGTGTAGCTCTGTGCAAAGACCTGGGTTCAATCCCCAGTACTTGAAAAAAAAGACCACAGTACAGAACTCCCAAATGAGCTGATCTTGAATTCCTGATTCATAGAAACTTTGAAAAATAATAAATTATTGTTGCTTTTGCCTAAAAATTTTTGAATAATTTGGTATACAGCAAGTTATACTTAAAAGAGCATCCTTCCATATAAAAAAAAAAAAATGCCAAAGTCAACAAAATGCTCACAGAGCCTGGGAGCTGTCTTACAAAGATAAAACTCTTTATTTATTGAACATCTTCTAAATATGATCCCAAGAATAAAATATAAAAATGATAAGAAAAACAGTTGAAGCCCATCCTGAGCAACTCAGCAACTTAGCAATATCCTGTCTCATTTTTTTTTTTTTTTTAAGGCTGGGGATGTAGTGCAGTGCAAAGATCTTGAGTTTAATCTCAAGTACTGAGGAGGAAGGAGGGAAAGAGAGAAAATGAATCAACTAGAATAGAAACATGGGGGCTGGCAGTACACCTAAGGATAGAGTGCTTGCCTAGCATGTGTAAGGTCCCGGGTTCAATTCCCAGAACTGCAGAACAAAAGAAAAAAAAAAAGATGGAATAGAACAACATGAACAAAAATCTGGAGGACATTATGTTCAAGAGATCTACTAAGATTATAGATAATAACATAATTTATTGTGAAAATTCTGAGTAGACTTCGTATCCCAAGATATGTTCAGTAATATATATATATATATGTTAATCAGCCCAACTGAGCCATTTGACAATGTGTACATATCTCGAAACATCATGCTGTACATGAAAAACAATATACTTTTATTTGGCAATTAAATAAAAAAAATTGGAACTCATGGAAATAAAGAGAAGTGTATGGTATGAAGGGTAATGGAGGAAAGGAAAAATAATTTTATTATCTCCCTATAATGTCAGTTCAGACTTGAATTTGGAATAACACTATCTTAGGACAAGGGAAATCAGGCCATATACGGTACCTAGAAAAGGATCATTTCATTAATGAAAGCAAAACCATTTGAAAGCAAATCATGGAATTTGTACCCATGCTTGTTCACAGAACACTAGCTCTGAGAAGAAAAAAAAAGTCTTTTTCACCATCCAGTGCTTTGCAGCAAACATTTGCTCAGAATTTATTTGCTGGGCACTAAGGGAGAAAGTTAAATGCACCAAGTCAACGCCTTGTCATTGCTCCTCTTTGTACCTGGCACTGTTGTAGATACAGACAATTCAATGACAAGCAAAACAAGAATCTTTTCATTAAGGGATTAATATTGCAGAAAGGGACTTTGGAGGAAAGATGCAGAATGGAAAAATTAAAACACGTCCATTTCACATAGAAATTCAATAAAAAATAGAATAAGATAGTAGGGACATGGAGTTTGAGTGCAAGAGTCAACTTTTGCTGGGATGGTCAAGTGGGCCACTTTTTAAAGGGTGAGATCTAAATGACAGGACTGCTACACAAAGACAGCAGGAACATTTTAGGTGGAAGGAACAGAAAAGTGCAAAGCTCTGGAAAGGGAATAACCCTGTGTTTTAGGGAGGAAAAGGAAATCAGTGTGGCTGGTACATCGTGAAAAAGGGAAAGAGTGGTAGGATATGAGATGGAGGAAGTAGGCAAGAGCACAACCAGCTAAAGCCATGATGAGTGTAGAGCATGGATTTTATTCCAATTGCAATTAGAAGTCATTGGAAGGCTCTAAATAAGGGAAATGATTTATTCCTTGTCTTAGTTACTTTTCTCATTGCTGAAACAAAATACTCAATACCCAAAGTTAAAGCAGAAAAGGTCAGTTTTGGCTTATAGTTTCTAGAGGTTTCAGTCCATAGCCAGCTGGTTCCAAGGCAGGGTGAATGGCAAAAGGGCATCAGAGAGGAGAAGCAGTTCAAGGCACGCAGAAGGCAGCAAAAGCAGCAAGTCTCTCTTTAGAAGGTGCCTCTACCACAGGAGTAACAGAAAATTCTGCTGAAGATATAGACTGGGCTAGATCAAAGAAAGCCAGGGAAGCCACCCTGAAAATGAAACCATTCCACTGGAAATGGACAGTAGATGGGCAAATTTAATGTTTAAGTCCATATTAGGCAAACTGAAGTGTTGGAGAAATAGAATTTTGATGGTCATCCTAAAGAGCAGCTGCTTAGCCAGTTGGGAAGGTTAACTAATTATAGCCCCCAGGCAACAAAAGCACTCATTTTTTATCAGATAATTCTATACCAGATAGCTATCAGCTCTTACTCAAACCTAACTTAAAGATACATTCTTGAAAAATCAAGAATGGGCAACTGAAGTTTGTGATTATTTTTCTGTTAGGAAAGTCTCTAAAGTTTGCTTTCAGTAGCATTCAAAATTCTTTGCCCCCCCCCACCACAACCCATGGCAAGCAACACATTTTATATCACAATCTAGAGTATATACATATTTATACATAATCAAACCACAAAGTTTTTGTTTTTCAGTACTGGGTATTTAACCTAGGGCCTTCATGCTGAGCTAAATCCCCTCTTCTTCAAATTTTTAATTTTGAGACAATTTTTAATTTTGGTCTTGCTAAATCACCAAATTGTGCTCGCTAGGGTAGAACTTGTGATTCTCCTGCCTCAGCCTCCCAGAGTACTAGGATTATAAACATGCACTACCACACCCAGCTCTCAAATTTTATTGAATACTTAGTACTGCTATATACACAATATACTGACTTTTTTCTTATTCTGTTCTTGTTGCATTTTAGAAGAAAATAAACCGAGTGATCTACTGAATCCTTTACTTTCCACAGCTTAGTCCTGTTCTACAGTTTAAAAAATGCTGCTCTTCTAGAGCATTGGCTTTGAAATCAAAATCATGGTCCTCTGACATCAGGTATTTGGTGATACAGTTTCCCAGTACTTGAGTGAAGACATCATGTCCAGTGCACTCCAGACAAAGCGTTAACAGGGAAAACCCAGAGCACATCATGTCTCAGCTGAAAGCACTTTTGTTAGCAGATATACCTAAGACTAGCTATTAAGATGAGTGTAATTAATTAATCATAGAAAAAAATCACCTTTTGTCATTTATTATTCAGATTGTGACCGTACAGCGATCAGATCAAAATGACAAGCCCCCAACACACACACACACACACACACACACACACACACACACACACACACAAAACATGGTCTCAATTTTACAGATATTGTGCTTCTCTTAAATATGAGCTGTAATATAAACTACCAAAAAGTCCAAAGGACAAGAGGGTTAGTTGCCAGCCATAACCATCAACCCTGAAGACTTCCTTAATGCCCGTGAATGAGATTTGAATGACCCAAGATTCACCTGAATGAAAAAAGTGGCTAAGAGACCTTTGATTTTCATCAGTTGAAACCTGATAGAAAGGAATTTCCCAGGACCTCTCTGTACCCCACCACCAAAACAAAAGAGTAGATTGCAGTTACTAGGGAATGTGTGCTGAAGGAAGATAATCAAGATTGTTCAGCTCAGATTATGTCAAACCCAAACACCCCCACCCCCCAGAGTTTAGTCTTCTTGGGGAGACAAGACTATAAACAAATGTGAACGAAGTTTGAATACTGTACAAGACGGTACAGGTTTAAAACAGTCTGGCACCACAACGTTTAGAAAACAGTACCTGAAAAAAAAAAGTTCTAAGAAGGGAGGGATTAAGGCAGGCAGAGCAAGGCTTTCCTGGGTCTCATGACTAAGCCTTGAGCGATGGTGGCATTTGAGAGGGGAGAAGGGAGGTTGGGCACTAATGCAAGACTATTGTTTTGTACGACTGGTTCAACCAGAGCAGGTCTGGGGAGAGGAGCACGGGAAAGTAAAAGGGAAATCTCGTTCTCCCCAGTCAACCAGGAATACCGGTGCAGGCCAAGTCACCCGGAGTCTCACGTGCCGTGGAAATAGGCAGCTGTACAGATTTCCTCAGGAAAACACTGAAAGCAAAAATTGTGATCACACCCAATCTTTTCCTCTGTTCCTTGCCCAAAGTCTCCCACGTCCCCAAAAGGAAGAGAGCAGTAGGTCAAATGCGTTTGTTTATTCCTTCGTTCAGCTAACATTTCTCCTACGGGGTCTTTGTCTCCAGCAAGGGAAGGGCTCCTAACTTTTCCGGCTGGGCTGACTTCGCTTCAGGGAAGGGGCCCCTGGACGCCCAATCCTGAAAGACCTCATCCCAACTGCAGGAAAGGTGCAACTCGGGAGACAGCATCTCAGAGCAGCGCTCCAAAGAAGGAAGCGCCGTGTAAATTCGAGGAACGAGAGGCCAGGAGGAGAGATAAGCCCTCAAAGTGGCAGTGGGTTAGCCACGAGTGAAACTCGCGGGGCAAGAGAAGGCAGGGGACTACTGAGCAGCCCCAGAATAGCCCTGGCATCCTTTCGCGGGGTCTGCCTTGCTGTTCATGACGTAGTTTTCCCCCTAGTAGGGTTTTCCGTGTCCGTACCAAAAAAACGATAACCCGAAACGCAGCCGCCAACTGACCCAAGCAGACCAGTCTTAAAGAATCAAAACAGATTCAGGTGGAAAAGAAAGAGAAACAGAAACTGGCCATCAGGATAACGTTGCTGCCTTGGCCCAAGTTTGGAAGAGAAAACCCCAAAGACCATTTCAAAAATCGCATGCAGACAAGGGCTCGGGGTGCCAATGTGCCCCCCCCCCAGGCAATGGGCGACCTAGACAGAAGGGAACTGGGAGGGGGCGGCTCCTCCAAAGCAACCGCATGTGTGGGGCGCTATCCCGGCCGAGGAGTGGAAAGCGGGCAGCGGGCAGCGCGAGGGACTTCCGCGGACTAC
>NW_022900927.1:7719727-7719990 GCF_012274545.1 Fukomys damarensis
TCTACAAGCGCGCCATACCGCCGCCCCGGACCTCTGCTTTTTCCCTGCCGCCGGCCACGCGTTCCCGCACGCTCGCGCCTTCCCCCTCGGCACAGCGAACGCCGGAGGATTGGGGCGGCGATTTTACCGTTTTCTTCTTTAGTTAAAATTATTTCCTTCTGCCTGTTTTCGGATCTTTTCAAAAATATTATTTCTTACAATCGTTCTTGGTCGACTGAGACAGACCTTCCGGAGACGTCTGCGTGAGGCTTGCTGAGCCCGCG
>NW_022900927.1:7720829-7742349 GCF_012274545.1 Fukomys damarensis
GACGCCGCCTCTGCTTTCGCAGGCAGCCTCGAGGGCCTGTGCACCGCCAAGGACAAAAGGAGCTCAGCCCTGCCAGCCTGCCGAGCCTGATGCACAGCATGAAGAAGACCGAAATGGGAAGGTTCAATATTTCCCCGGATGAGGACAGCAGTAGCTACAGTTCCAACAGCGACTTCAACTACGCCTACCCTACGAAGCAAGCTGCTCTGAAAAGGTAAGTGAAGTTGTGCGCTTTAAAAACAGCTTGCCGGAGTCGGGGAGTTACTTAAGGTCCCGATGATGCCAGTTAGCATTTACTGGTGCATTTATTTGGAGAGCGTATCATCTCGAGGTACCCAGTTGTGTTATTGCAATGACAGCGTCTTTTGTGTTTACACATTGTTAGGACAGAACAGTGGGCTGTGTTATATTGAACCAGTGTCTTTCAATAAATTAAAATAATGCGTATATTTTGCAGCCATTATGCAGATGTAGATCCTGAAAACCAGAACTTTCTGCTTGAATCGAATTTGGGGAAGAAGAAGTATGAAACAGACTTTGTAAGTTAAAAACTATAATTTCTGTGTCTGTGGCTTTATGGAGTAAAAGACTAGTTTTACTTTTAGATTTCAAATCTAACTTGCCCCAAACTGGTTTTCTCCGTTTAATTATTGTTATATGTTTGGTTATCGTTTCCCTCTATGTAGCATCCAGGTACTACTTCCTTTGGAATGTCAGTATTTAATCTGAGCAATGCGATTGTGGGCAGTGGAATCCTTGGGCTTTCTTATGCCATGGCTAATACTGGAATTGCTCTTTTTATGTAAGTATGTGTAAGTAGTGAGTCTGCCTGCCATGCAGGGCAGTTAAATGATGGGTAAAACACATTTTGGCTCCAAAAACTGAATTTACAGTTGAAATAGTTGACTTAAAAATTGTTCAAAGTTAAAAGTATGAGAAACCCTAAAATCTCTATTCTACGTAATGCACGATATCAAGAAAGCCAATTGGGTAGAAAAAAAGGTACCATTTAAAACTGAAAAATTGGCCCCGGGGATTTAGCTCGGTGCTGCCGCCTGCCTCGCAAGCACAAGGACCTGAGTTCGATCCTCGGTACAAAAAAAAAAAAAAAACCTGAAAAATTAAACCCAAAATCTTTTTCAGTTGGTGAAAAATGGGTTTTTCAAAAAAAAAATTGGCAGGTACTGGGTAACAAAACCATTGATAAATCAAGTAGAAGCCAAAAGTATTACTGAGTGAAATGCTTCCCAAATAAGTTTGATTAAGTTGACAAAGTAACCCCAAGGACCTGTGGCCCCTTTTGTGAATAAGGAAAGGAAAAATTGTAAGGTGTGGTGATATTTACCTAGCCTAGAACATATTTGTTTTAGAACAAGTAAATCATTTTCTGGATGCTGAAAAACAATTTTTTAATGTTTATCTTTCTTAGGCCTATGTATTTGCCACATAGTATGGCCAAAATGAATATTTTATTAAGTACCCACTTAGAAGTGTTTTTCCCTCAAGTTGCCTGGTTAGAGTTACTCTTTTGCTTTCCAGCATAAATGCCTCGATAAAATTTTGGAAGCATTGAGAATTTTATATAGAAGTGATTCTTTTATCCATTCTGTGGTCATTGACCCTTGAAAATTATAGCAGAAATAGGAACCGTATTACCAGGATGAAAAAAGCACCTGCATGTTTATCACAGTTATTAATTTCAAGTACCTGCGGACTTGGGGCAGAGGCTAGCTTCATGCCTTAGTGTTATCATTCCGGTGAAGAAACCACACGTCCCTTTGTGACGGATGTGTTTTAGTTAGCTTCCTGGTGACTGCTACTCAGCTTATTTTCTCTAGCATGACAGAAGGCTCATTAAAAGGAAAGCAGACCTTTACAATACACTGCGAAATTCCACAGAATCTAAGACTGGCTATGAGTACTAGAAGCTAGAGTTCATTGGGTTTGTTTCATTAGAATGAGGCTTTTAAAACCTCTTGGAAAGGTAAAGGATCAAGAATACATGTGATTAGGATCTTAAACTCAAAATTCTTAGACGGAATTTCTAATGGCATCAGAGTTAATATTTGAAACCCTCTGTAGCTCTTGGTATTAAAAACTGGAAGCAATTTTAAAATACTGCCAATGTGGTTAGAGTACAGAATTTTAATGAGATAAAACGGCAACTGTTTCATGAGTGGAAGCAAAGATGTGTTACCCTTGAACTTTGGGAATTCTGCTTTCATAAGGAGCTTATGTATTTGATTAACCATATTAATAAATGGCTAAAAAATACCAAGATTGCGTGAGTTTTTTATTCCACTATATTGTTGTATGGAGAGGCCAAAAGCCACATAGCTGCCACAATTCACTTAAAATAATTCTGTAGCTGACCTTTTTAAGTAGAATTAGTCTTGAGATTTTTAGTGATCTCAAAGGTATGAAGTAGAAAACGGATGTGAAATCCAGTTATCCCTTGTCATTTCAGTGTGAGACAATGAAGGACTTAATTTGTTTCGATTTAAAATAAACTTTTCTCCAGTTGGAGGTGAAGCTAATAGTGTCACCTTAGAACTAGACTCCATAAAGAGTCTGGCATTGGTACACCAGATAAATACTACTTGCTGTGCTTAACTCCTAGACATCAGTTTCTTTGCCATCAGTTTATATATAGTACTGTATGTAATTTGCCCATACAGAATCAAGACTTATGGTTGTCCTGTTTGGAGAGCTTTCTGTGAGTTTTTCCAGGTTTTTTGTTTTTGTTTTTAAGGCAGGTGGTGGGACCACTGAGCTAAATCCCCGGCCCTCCTTTTTTTTGGGACAGGGTCTGAGTTGCCCTGGCTGGCCTCAGACATGCTGTTTTCCTGCTTTAGCTTCCCAGAGTGTTAGGGTCACAAATGTGTGTCACTACATCTAGTTATTTTTTGCTTGTTAAAAAGTCCCTATCCTTACTTTCCCTTTTGGAAGGCAAATTAAGTGAAATGAGACAGAACCCATAGCCTAAAGGAAAAGTAGATGGTACTACAGTCTCTCTTCTTCCCTGTACTCTTCCCCTCCCCTTTAGTTCAAAGAGAAGGGTCACAGAGACTAGACAGTTTATATAGTGCGGCTGATACTCTGCCTGCTGTAGCACAGGTGCATATTCCTCACCATGCAGTCAGTGCAGAAGTATCCTCACAGTAGTTACAGTTCTTTGCCCAGTCCTTAGTAAAGTTCATAGGGCCTGATACTTTCAGAGTATCATTTCTCCCTTCCCATTGCTGTCCTTATCTACATAGTTCATGCAGTCTCCGGGCCTTTCCTGAAATTGTCTCAGTTGGATTTCACAAAAATTTTGTGGGCTGAGTTTAATGGCCAACCTTTACAGGGAGCTGTTAAAATCCAGAGAAGTGAGAGGTATACAGCTAGGTGCTAGAATCATTACTTAGTCCTTTGGGAAGCTGGGCTTTTACTGATGCCTGATGTATTTCACACAGTGTGTTCATCCCTGACCAGTAGTGTGGTACTATTACCCCAGACATGAAACACCTTTTTAATACCAGGTGACAGACTTGACACTTCAGCTACCAGAAGAAAGAGTAGTTCTTGGGGGCATTTTAGCACAAATAAGGCACATTTCCATATTTAATGTTACTTGAAAGAACCCAAAAGCATTGTTTTTAATAGACCTACTTATTTATAACCCTTTTCCTTTTCTCATCAGAATTCTCTTGACGTTTGTGTCAATATTTTCCTTATATTCTGTTCACCTCCTTTTGAAGACTGCCAATGAAGGAGGTATGATAGCATTCTTAATTTTTCTCAAATAACTTATACCTTTAGTGATTTTTTTTTTCCCCTCAACTGTTTTGTTTATGTTTGTTTTCTTTAAATTGTAGGGTCTTTATTATATGAACAGTTGGGGCATAAAGCATTTGGACTGGTTGGAAAGCTGGCAGCCTCTGGGTCAATTACCATGCAGAACATTGGAGGTAAGAATTTCTTACAAGGCAATTTGTTAGACTTTGTTTACTGCGTAGGACAGAGTGGTGACATGTGAGTTGTGTCACATGCCGCATTTTGCACTTGTAATGGTATAATTTTGTTTTCCTCCAGCTATGTCAAGCTACCTCTTCATAGTGAAATATGAGTTACCTTTGGTGATCCAGGCTTTAATGAACATTGAAGATACAACTGGGTAGGTGCTAAGTAAGGTTACTCCTAAGAAGCAACAGTCTAAAATGGTTAGATACATTTTCCCAAAATTGGATATAAAATGATTGTCAGAACATAAAGTTACTGTTGACTGACCAAGAAGTCCCCCCGTAAACTGCTAAGAACTTTCTGAAAATGAAAAACCAAAGATAGTGGTAGCTAGCTCTAATTTCAGACATCTGTAGTAATTTCTTGGGTTTTCTGTTTCTGTTTTCCCTTTTTTTTGAGACAGGGTCTCACTATGTAGTTCAGGCTGGCTTTGAACTGCCAGGCAGTCCTTCCTCCGCCTCCTCAGTGCTGGGATTACAGGTGTGTGCTACCACACCTGGCTCATCTGCAGTAATTTCTAACCCGTGTGTGAGAACAGGTTTTTTAGAATTGCTTTCTCATTATGTTCATATTAAGAAAGTGAGATTTATTGAACATAGATCCCAGCCTAACACTGAAGCTCTGAATTACATTAAAAACCAATCATAGGGCTGGGGATTTAGCTCAGTGGTGCCTCTGCCTGCATTGTGCAAGGACCTGAGTTTGATCCCCAATACCCACCCCCACAAAAAGCATTAAACTTAATCTGCTTCATGCCAGCTACAACAAAATATGTCACTGTATTGTAGAAACCTTATTGGCAAAGTTACTCATCCCAGTGGACCCCTTAAGTAAACACAGGGCTAGACTATTTCTCAACTTTATACAGCTTATTGGGTATCTTTGTTGCTTTAGAAATGTAGGAATGTAATTTAGTAAACTGCTTTTTTGGTTGTTTTAGTTTTTAGCAATAGGGACTCACTTGTAGTTCAGGCTGGCTTTGAACTCAATAAGTAGCTCAGGTTGGCCTCAACTCGGTGATCCTCCGTTTTGGCCTCCTGAGTGCTGGGATTGTAGGCATGTGCTCTCATCCAAGCTGATAGCTGATTTTTACCTACTAATTTTCAGTGGGGTCCTTGTTGCTGGAGTAAATGAAGTAGAGTTCATACACAGTTTACAAATGGTGGCTTTTGAGTATAGCTCTTTATTAAGGAACATACGATGTTCAGAAGAGATCTTTTTACTATATTTTGGGAGTCAAGGTATCAACAGCGTACTCTAGTCTCAAGTAAAGTTGTGGTTTGGGGAACAGGTTGGTTTTGGGTGGTGGTGGTTTGCCTAACTATGGAAAATTTTCCCTGTTGAAATGTTTAATAAGTATATTTGCTAAAAATTGTCTGAAAAAATTTTTATTGTAAAATGTACTTGTTGCCAGCATGTGAAAAGGCAAGCTCAAACTATGACATAGTTGATGTGTGCAGTATTTTTTCTAGAAGTGCTTAAAGATAAGCTCACTGGGTTCACAAGGCAGCTTTGTTCCCTATGTTAGTATCAAGCCTTTAAGAAGCAATTTGTGTTATGAATCAGCTGGCAGCCTTCTAGAGCAAGCAGTAGGACAAAAGTTAGACTTTTGTTTTGTTTTTTGAGACAGGGTCTCAAAAAACTGACGGATCTGGAACTCACTATGTAGCCCAGGCTGGTCTCAAATCCTCCCGCCTCAGCCTCCCAAATGCTGGGATTACAGGTGTGCGCCACCACGACCGGCTAAAAGTTAGACTTTTATACTCCAATTGTAACCTGAATGAATATTGATCCAGTATACAAAGTTAAAAAGTTATTGCTGTCTTGAATAAGGAATACTCCAAGACCCCTTTTTCATGTTTATCTTTATGATATTTCTGTAATGAGTCATCTGTGAAGACTTGTATGTACTCCATAGCTAGCTTTGACCTTGTTTCTCTTTTCTTTGATTCAGATTGTGGTATCTGAATGGTGATTATTTGGTTCTGCTGGTGTCACTGGTACTCATTCTTCCTTTGTCGCTGCTGAGAAATTTAGGTGAGCAAACCCATTTTTAAAGATTACTGAAAAGAGACTTGCCAGCACTTACTCTTTCTAGAAATTAGTGAGAGTTTAAAAGGCCCTAAACAAGTACCTGTGGGAGTTGCAAGTTCTTTCTTTTTTTGCTGTAACTGGGGCCTTGTGCATGTTAGGTAAGAGCTCCACTGCTGAGCTGTATCTTTATAGCCCCTGTAATTCTTTCATACGTCCTAGCAAGACAGTCCCCAAAAGGTCAAAATACTTCTTTTGCATTTCTCTATTATCTGTCCTTTGTGAGTAATAAGGAGTGATAATCTTATTATTTAGACGTGTTAGAAGTTTAACATTATACCTACTAAAATTTAGTGTGCCTAAAATCTTCCCAGCAGAATATGGTCATTCCATGGAGAAATATTTGTCTTGTAACCTTACTTAAACTAATAATCTGCTATTTTCCTACCTCTTACAGGATATTTGGGATACACCAGTGGCCTTTCCTTGTTGTGTATGGTGTTCTTTCTGATTGTGGTAGGTTGAGTTTTTCTGTAGAAAATATTGTTTATAAGCCTTGTCACATTATTGTGTTTTTAAAACTGTAAAATAATGTATTTCAGGTGATTTGCAAGAAATTTCAGATTCCTTGTCCTATGGAAGTTGCTTTGATACTGAATGAAACAATGAATGGCACTTTAATACACCCAACATCATCTGTATCCCAAGGGGCTTTTAACGCAACTGCAGTTGACTCTTGCAGACCACACTATTTTATCTTCAACTCAAAGGTGACTAAATAATATTTTCTCAAAGGAACGCTTTAGGAGGGAAGAGGGAAATTACCCAATAGTAACTCCTAAGACAAGGGGAAGATGGATAATAGGTGAATTGTAGAAAGTGTATGATAGCTAGTTACCAAGAATTCTGAAGAAAGTGTTGATTTACTTAAAGTAGATTGAGAAATAAAATAATCATGGTGTTCAGGAACATTCAGCAGTTAAGATATTGATCACACTGAATGGGCTTAGCTACAACGGTGACAGAGTATAACATTGGGGTATTAATAGACTTCTGCATCTCTTTTCAGACTGTCTATGCTGTACCGATTCTGACATTTTCATTTGTCTGTCATCCTGCCATTCTGCCCATCTACGAAGAGCTGAAGGAGTAAGTATTTTTTTTAATAAGTTTACTGGGAAAATAGTAAGACTACTGTTTATAACTGTTGCTGATACACATATTTGCATTTTCTTTTGAATCTACATAGCCGCAGCCGAAGAAGAATGATGAATGTGTCCAAGATTTCATTTTTTGCTATGTTTCTGATGTATCTGCTTGCTGCTCTTTTTGGATACTTGACTTTTTACGGTAAATAATATCTAGTTTAGAAGGGGAAGAACATTGAAATAAGACAGACACTTTGTGTAAAAATTGAGTCTTTTGGTAAATCTGGCATTTGATAAGCCATTGAATTTAGACCTTAGAATTTTCTATAATGCATTTCATCAGTAGTTGCTAGAGTCTAGGTTTGAAAACACTTATTAGTCATTCTTTGGCATGTGTGTATGATGTCCTTGCCTGTGATAAGTTCTCCCATTACCATTAAACTGACAACATACAAGTAAGCCAATCCATGGGATTTAGCTATTTGGTTCCTGTTGTTTTTAATGGAGGTCATGTGGCTAAATCTCTACTTGGTAGTTAGAAATTTTTTCCTTTGAATGTTATTTTAATTGCATTGACTGTAATTCCAAATTAATCGTATTAGCGTCTTAGTTTATAGTTACTTTGTGAGTAGCTAAAATTTTGGTGGAGATTTCACTGTGAGTTAGGTTTTCTACTTGATCTCCAGAGGAAACCACACACTGAAAGCTTTTTTTGCTCTTTCCCTGTAGGACATGTTGAGTCTGAATTGCTTCATACCTACTCTTCTGTTGTGGGAACAGATATCATTCTTCTCATTGTCCGTTTGGCTGTGCTAGTGGCTGTCACCCTCACTGTACCAGTAGTTATTTTCCCAGTAAGTAATCAATCACTTGCCCTTTTTCAGTAAGGATGAGTTTTTAAACATGAAGATTTGTAACATTTTTATTTCTGTCAGAAGGATCAGCAATAGAGCAATACGCAGTTGGTGATGATTTCTAAGGGGCTTTATTGAAATACAGTGTAGATTTTCAAAAGATAGTGGGACATTTCTTTCATAATTTAAGATACAAAATAATAGTAATGTTCAAATATTTTGGGGGAAAAAAACAGCAGCAGAGGAGAAAGTACAGTTTCCTTTACAAATGGTTACTGTTTTACATGCAGTCCCTATTACTTAGAAATTCTTTACATAGCTACAGATAGGTTTTCTTTAAATTATTTTTTGCAGATCCGGAGTTCTGTAACTCATCTGTTGTGTGCAGCAAAAGATTTCAGTTGGTGGCGTCACAGTCTCATTACAGTATCTATCTTGGCATTTACCAACCTGCTTGTCATCTTTGTCCCAACTATTAGGGATATTTTCGGTTTCATTGGTAAGTCTTTTAAAATATGAAAGTCGACTCAAATATTGGGGATGTTAAGGCTTAAAATGTTAAATAACCAATTGAATTCTCAGGAAACAATAAATGTTCTTTTATAGGTGCATCTGCGGCTGCTATGTTGATTTTTATTCTCCCATCTGCCTTCTATATCAAGTTGGTGAAGAAAGAACCAATGAAATCTGTGCAAAAGATAGGGGTGAGTGAAAGATTGTGACCAGAGCAACAGTAATAACAGTTTCAGTTTTGCCAACTGATTTTCAGTTTCTCTACTATCATAGTTTCACTTTAAAAGTTTAGTAAATATTTTAGCTATGATATAACTTGACAGATGGATGGTTGGGCAGGGGGATGTAAAAGATACTTCAATTTCATAAAAGTAAAGATGCGTCATTTCATTCAGACAAGGATGCCTATTCTCAAAGCAGAGCTCTTGGAGGCTTCTCTCCATGTGCTCCCTAGCATCTCCTAACCCTAAGGTAGTAAGGCCTCTGTGATATGCTAACCATTGTGGGTCTAGAACAGAATCCTGGTTTGGGGATATTTAGGAAAAAGACAGCTTCTCGGTCACAGTATTTCCTAGTGTCAAAATTGCACAGTGCCAGTAATTGTTTTACTCTTTAATAAAAAGACTGTCCCAAGGGGGCGGGTGGACCCTTCCTGTCCAGCTCTATATGAAGTAGTTTATTGACGAAAATGTCTTTTTTGTCTGAGAAGGGAATGGAGAAGTCATCTTCCTCTGTAACTTAGCCGTACATAGAACACTGCACAATACATGGAACTGCTGTTCAGCAATTCTTAGTCCATGTTAAAAGCAGAAGAATGTTTAGCTGGTATGTTGCTTGCTGATGTATTTTTTTCTGTGTGTTCATTGCAGGCTCTGCTTTTCCTGCTGAGTGGCATTGTGGTGATGATTGGAAGCATGGCCTTGATTGTTTTGGATTGGGTACACAATGCCTCTGGAGGTGGCCATTAATTGGCACCGCTCAAACTCTTAATAGTCCATCCGATGATGCCGGTGTTGAGTCGACTCTCAACTGCTATGAAATTTCACCTAATGTTTTCAGTTTCACTTCCTTTTGAGATGTAAATTCCTCGCTGGTTCTTCTGAATGCAGAATAAGTGAACTTTTTTTTTCCTTTTTTTTTTTTTTTTAAACTTATCTGTGCATTAGGAACGGATATTAACAACAAAACCACGAGACTTGGGTTAAGGGAAGTGACAATTTTATTCCATTCCAGAGAATGGATGAACTTTTATCAAGCCACATGTTTGGCTGTTGTCATTGTTTAACTTAGATATTTTATGATTTTACTTGAATGTGCCTAATGGAACCATTCGATGTGAGAAACAATTCTTCTTAATTTACAGCAAAGTATTGAAATAACCATTGAGGAAAACACTATTTTTTTTTTTGTACCAAAAATACTTAATGACCTCAGATGTACTATTTTACTTTTAAGAAATGGCTTTTTTTGGATTTTAACCAGAAACAGTTGTCAGTTCCAAAAAGTAATTTCATTGGTATTTAAAAATAAATATTAACATTATGTAATGATTTGCCTTTTTTGTAGGCATTATAAGCCAAATACTTTTTTACCCAAAGTAATTTTTAGAGAAAACACTTGTACCATGAATTAGGAACAGTTTTTTTTGTTGTTGTTATTCCATTTAAAACTTCACTGTACTTCAAGGATAATTGAGTACTTATTGCTACACCAAATCAGATGAAGTCTTTTCATCCAGACAAAAGTGTTTTGGTCTTCAACCTTAATAGAATGGAAAATAATGCAGATATTTCTATGGGAAATAACTAATTTTGAGGTACCAAATAGTGCAATTGGGTAAAATAGGGCTTATTCAGTTGCATCTGTCTCCGGAGCTGATGGACAGTTCTGGGTCTTTTTGGGCCAGCCCTTTTTAGACATTGCTTCCAGCAGTGAGAAATGGGTATTTGGATGGCAGTAGGCCAAAACCATTCTATCCAGAGAAGTACAGTTTTTCAAAATGCTCATCTACTGGAAGTGTGATTTACTTGACAATGTATGACTTAGTCGAATTCATGTTTTGTCTACAGTAGAGGTCTAATCCACATGTTACACCGATACCTGGTATAAGTTCTCTTCATATAAGCCAATGGGTTTTTCATGCAGTAAGCTTTTTAAAGAACTTTTGCACTGAATTGTCATCTCATTCTTATACAATGTAGAATTACTTGTTTACATCCAACAGATGATAAGCTAAGGAGAACAGTGCAACCTGATTGTAGTTTTGGTCCAGCTGCATGTTTACCTTTCCATTTCAATTCCAGTTAAAAGTGGCAAAATTACTTTGAAACTTGGCTTTAAGAGCACATTATTGTACTTTACGGTGTATGGTGAATATATTATTAAGTAATGTGGTACTTTGCCCATCCGGCATACTGTCAAATCTAATGTAATTCCATTAAGTGGTTGAGGGAAACAAATCATCAGTTATCTGGCTCTAAGGTTTTCTCTTGAATGAAACATTTTTAGTGTGAAGCAAGGGCCAGCAATGTGGCAGACAAGGTTTTTGTTACACATTCTTGTATTATATGTGACTAAATTTATATACAAGATGTGTCTGTAATTAAAGGCCCTTACAGAACTGGAAGACGTCTTGTAGTGCTTACCTTGGGTGAAACCAATGGTCCTTTCTTGTTTTTACGAAGATAAAATTCTTGGGACCATCTAGAAATAAAAAGGCAGTGAGAAGACATTCTACAGCACTGCTTTCATTTAATTGGGCTTTGGACACTCCATTCGAATCCAGAACCTTACCTCTAATTCAGACCAAGAATTGGCTCTTCTGTATGCGTTCCTAGGAAAAGTTGCTGATACTACACCTAAAGACCTGCCGGGAATTGCAAGTAAAGAGTTGTTTTCTACAGTTCACATCCTTTGTGAAGTACTTGGCAACCTGGAATGGAAACAAGAAACCTTTTTCATACGTAGCAAGTCAATGTGGAGAGGCTGCCCTTAATCCTTTGGTTACCTGAGGTTTAAAATCAGCTCCTAGGATAAATTCCATCATGTATTCTTGGAGTTATCTTGTCTGTTATAGGTTCCTAAACAGTGAATTCCGATTAATGAGCAGTCTTCAGTATTAAAACCACTGTCTTGTCACCTCATTTTGCATTACTGTCTTCCGTGGATGTTTCAGTTATAAACTAATGTTATTTATAGAACAGCATTAACCCATTAAAGCTAACCTATTTTTCAATATTTATGATAATCTGTGTACATAAAATGTCTGTCCATATGTATTTGTAAATAGGTTGTACATATCAGGATTGGGTGTTGGGGTTCAAGTGTATATATTCCTGTAAGTTTCTTAACTGCATTTTGACGAATTCACATTATATGTAAGTCACAAAAGTACCTGTACAGAGAATTCAATATAAAATTGACATTATGTACAAATACTGAACATTTAAAATATTTGTTAAAATTGTATTTGTAATAAACTGGTTAGACAGCAAATTTTTTCATGAGAACTTGGTACAAGTTCAAATCTCTTAAATTTTGAATAAGGTCCAAATTTTCAAAATGCAGTCATTACCAAAATGTGATTAGTATATTGAGAGACCTTTTGAGAAGCTGGCTGTGTTAACTTGGTGTATATAGTGTACATGCCCCACTGTACTGTTAGAGGCCAACAATTCCAGTATGGTTTGTTGGCAAGGAGTGCTACACCGTTTCAATGAAACAATGTATGTTTGTTTTAACTGAACTAAAATAAATATATGCTTAATCCTGAGTAGCAGTGTTTTTTCTTTGATACGATAGGATAAACACGTACTGGTGCCTTGTGAAGGCCTAATAATAGTTTTTACTTGATAAGTTTGTTGTGCGCCGCTCGCTAGCAAGAAAGCATGTAATAGTTAGGATTTTTTTGAGGTTTTATTAATTGTGTGGAGAAGGTATTTAAATAAAGGAATATATTTTTTTATATAGACTAGAGTTTTTTTACATTAGGTAACGCGCCATGGCAACAATTACTCCTCCAATGAGGATTTTTCTTAGTGTAACAGACTATAGCTAGTGTGGAGAAATCATCATTTCGCGATCCTCCATTACATGTCTTATATCTCATATTCATATATAAATCATTATAATTATAGCAAAGCAGGCAAACTCCTTTATCTAGCAAGATAAAATAACTATATCAGCCTAAAGCACTAATTGGGCACTAACTCAGCAAACTAGGCAGACATGCTCTCCACATAAGTTGAATGAAAAAGACATTTGTTTCACATTTTCATGTTGGAGGAAGATACCAAAGCATCAAACTTTTGTTTCATTTTCATGTTGGAGGAAGATACCAAAGCATCATTAGGGCCCAGATTTGACTTTGGGCAGTCTGGAATCCAGGTTTAGTTTTTCAGAAAGCTATCTTGATGCAATCAGAATAAAGGAGCACTGGGAGACACTTGGGGAAAAAGTCAGGCTTCACCGAGATGTCCATTCTTAGAGTAGCAGCTTGGTTTACCTGAGGGTTACTAGGATACAGTGGATCCGTGAGGGCCTACTTAAATAGCCAAAAATGGCCTGGGCTTAGAAAGTGGAATGACAAGCTGAAATGAGAGTTACTAGGATACAGTGGATAGTTCCGTGAGGGCCTACTTAAATAGCCAAAAATGGCCTGGGCTTAGAAAGTGGAATGACAAGCTGAATCATTGGGAAGTTGAGTCAGTGGGAAGGTAGTTTAGGACAGCAGGTGGTTCCAGTGACAGTAAACTCCAAAGAACAGCCCAGCTACAATGAATTGGCAAAGGGTTGCAATTAGGAAGTGCCACACAATTTGCAACATCTAAATTGAGCAAAGGAGGGTTGAGACTGGTACTCATTGACACCTTTTATGGAACACTTAACCCCATGCTGCCTGTGTCAGTTCCATTGTAAGAGTCCATTCCTTTTCAACTGTGCTAATGGGTTTTTCGTTTGGGTTTTTTGGTACCAGGGATTGAACTCAAAACCTTGTGCTTGCAAGGTGCAGTGCTGCTAAGCTAAATTCCCAGTCCGCTAATGTGTTTTTAAATATCTCCAAGATGCTCCAGAATGCCAGTTTATTAATGTAAAATTAGAAGTGTATCTGGTAGGTAGGTCTACCCAGGACAAAAATACTAATACCAGGGTGCCAGAAGTAAGGAATATTCAAGAAACATTTCTAAATGAAGAACCAGAGTTGTTTGTCTAGACTTGGAAGTACTTTTACCTGGAGAGTTGGCTTGGTTACATTTCTGAAAAAGTAAAGAGAAGCAGTATAAATAAAGGAAAAATGGCAGATGGAGATTATTGAGATTGAGATTCTTGCGAGAATTAAAAGATCAGTGGGCTTTCAAGAGTCAAGCACTGCTCTAGAGACCTCAGTAACGAGAAGTCACACTGCAGAGCATTGCCATGAGATTCTGAGCCAATTTCTTCAGTTTGTTTCTCTAGATAACTAGTTGGCCAGTAAGTGGTCAAGCCCCAATTCTGCTCTTCAAAAATCCATGGGGTGGTCAAAAGTGTGGAGGCTTAATTTACTACAGTAAAAGACACATTGCCATTAATCTTCAGAATACTTGCCCTTGCTACAAACACCCCTTTCCCATTGTTCCTTGCAATGTGTCTTTTACTATAATAAGTTTTTAGTTTTGGGGGGTTTTTTGGTTTTTTTCCGGTATCAGGGATTGAACTCAGGACCTCAAAAGCATCGTGCCACTATGCTAAATCCCTGTGGCCTACAAGTTTTTTGTTTAATTGAAACACCCACTGTATTTTTCAGTCAGTCCTGTAGGTAGGTGGGCAAGGTGACAACATAAACATGTGGTTGCCAGCACCTGTCCCTTTGGTTGGAAGAAGTTTTCAAAGCAGGGAAACAATGGTTATAGGCTAGAAGCATCGTCATCAACTGTTTCACTTGTAACCCTGAGAATTCTCCATCCTGGGGAACCCCAAATTCAGACTGTTACCCCTAACTAGAAAGACATTCCCAACAAAGCACCTTAATAAGACAGCCTAGAGATAAAAAGAAACCCATTTCGAGAAAAGATTTCCTTTTGGGGGACTTCCATACAGGACACCAGCTTGTTTTTATGACTTTGCCTCAACTCAAAAGCTTCTTCAAGCCACATTTTCCTAGTTCCTTGTAAGATTCGTAGGAATGGGCATCTTTCTTTTCATTAATTTATCCCCAACCCAACACTCAAAATGGTCTTAACAGGTAGTTCATAGGTACTTTGCATGATTGTTGATGAAATAGCTTTTATTTCCTATAGCATTGTTGAGGTCACACATTTTTTTTTCCTTTTCTTTTGGCAGTCCTAGCCAGAGTTGGCTATCACTCCACATATTGTGTGGAAAGAGTTAACACAGCAAGTTTGGTTGCTGAACCTTGGCCAGTTCCTAAGAATGCTGCCATTGGATCATTCTTCATATAAGTGGCTGGTGGTTTTATTAAATTCATCTGGAGCAATGGCCCATGCCAGACTGGTTTGTCAGGTTGCTTTGCACAACTACACAATTAATGATGTGTTCCAATTTTTTTAAAAGGCAAGACTAGTTGCATAGCAAGATAAGCCTATGTGACTGGCCCCCAAGCCCTCCCTGTAGAAGCAAGCCTTGGGCCCTGAAATTCATTTGGGCTTCCCTGGGAAAGGTTTCCTGCTTGTCCTTGTTCACTGCTAGAGAAAGCGAACATATTCCTGCGTGGGCTTGAACAAGGGAGCTGTTGGAAGCTTATACCAGACACCTCCGATTCCCTGTTTCAGATCTTTTTTGTGTTGCTTTTGCTCTGTCTCCTTTCCTAGAATCCATCTTAGTGGTCAGTATCACCTGCTATTGAGCCTTGGGAGTCCTTCATTAACATGAAATATGTATGTTCTCTGGTTATTTTCCACACCATCAGTTCACAACCCTCAGTCTCTCTTGCTTCTCCAAAAATAATCTATTTTTAATGAAAGCTTCAAAGCATTATTGAGCAAGTTTTTACCAAATAATGCCTGGGTATCAGAAGGCTTAGATGGCAAAGGAGAACTTTACATTATATACCCAACTGTGTGCCACATGGTGAAGTCCTGTTTAAGATTCCTCCTCCTAAGTCCTCTGGCTGTGTTGTAAAATGGAGATTGTAGTTTCCTATCGTATACCCACAGCCCACCCTCCATTCTCATGAATTCAGTTCTACCTTCAAACCTGTCTATTCTCAGAAAAACAAAAGCTTTAAAGGTTTTGCCAGGATTTACTCCTAAGATGACTGTTTCCTAGCTATATATTTTTATTTCCATCCTGCTCTTGAAGATCTCACTCCTATCTCCCCACCCTTCCTAAGTGGCTTCTCTAAGCATCTTTTCAAACCACTTATAGCACTTACCCTGAAAGTAGTTCTGGTAAACCAATTTTGTCATCTGATTATCTTGAAACTATCTGAAGTAGAGCCCAATCTATAATTTAGAGAAAAGCAGAACTGTGCTGGTTGAAATAGAGTCCTAGGTGAGGTCCGGAGCCCAGTGCTCAGCCTCCTAACACCCATCCATAGTGGCCCATGAAGCCTTAACCTAGAACCCTATAGAGTATGGTTGGAAAAACGCGGCTCTAAATTCCCTAAGGAGCAAGAGGTTCCTCCACTCTGGCCCCTGACATGCACATTTCTACCAGCTGAAGCTACAGAGCCTCT
Organism: Fukomys damarensis; assembly: GCF_012274545.1. Taxonomy (NCBI): domain Eukaryota; kingdom Metazoa; phylum Chordata; class Mammalia; order Rodentia; family Bathyergidae; genus Fukomys; species Fukomys damarensis. The sequence continues at coordinate 7,737,053 of NW_022900927.1, forward strand.
CCTTCTCTGCTTCCTGACAAGACTGTGGCTTTGGCTGCTACCTGTACCGAATCACTGTGATCTCAGCACAAACCCAAGAGTCTCAAGATTGAGACAAAGCTCACATGGAAGCCAGGTGCTCTGACTGTGAATGTGCTGCTCAGCAGATACTCAAGTCCTTTCCAAGTGTCTCTGTGGCAGAGCAGGAGAAGAAATCCGAGTGAAAAATAAATCTGGAAGTCCCATCATCCAGTAAATTCTGCAGGCAACAGTGATGTCATTGATCAGAACTGCCTTTGGCTGCAAGAAATCATGTTGTGTTACTGTAGTAGTATTAGTTATTGTTGTTCTGTGGTACTGGGGACCACAAGATCTTTGCACTGATCTATATTCCCAGCCCTTTTGTAATTTTTTATTTTGAGACAGAATCTCACTAAGTTGCCTAGGCTAAGCTTGAATTTGTGATCCTCCTGCCTCAGCTTCCCAGAGTGTTGGGACTATGTTTGCCACCATGTCCAGGTTCACAATTTTTTTGCTTTTTTTTTTATTCTTTTTTTGGTATGGGGGGTTGAACTCATGACCTTGTGCTTGCAAGGCAGGCACAGTGCTGCTGAGCTAAATCCCCAGCCCCATAATAATATTTTTTAAAAGGTAGAAGAGATATCTGTAAGAAAAATGTGTTGAGGTCCTTGCTGGAGCTGATGGCTGGGCAGGGAGGGGAGGGCACAGGGAGGGGAGGGCATGGCCACCTGGTCCCTCCAACTGGGCCCAAGCAGGCCAGAGGGAGAAGGGATCTCAGAGCAGTGTCCCAGATCTCACCGTCCTTGCTAGAGCTGATGGCGGCATAGCAGATTAAGTTTTTATGTACTCGTTCCCTCAGTGACATGCTTTACTGGTGTCAAAAACATCAGAATCATACCTGTTTGTTTGTTTATCTGTGAAAGGGGATTGATCCTGAGCCTCTGCACTAGCCTACATCCCCAGGAGAAGGGATCTCAGAGCAGTGTCCCAGATCTCACCGTCCTTGCTAGAGCTGATGGCGGCATAGCAGATTAAGTTTTTATGTACTCGTTCCCTCAGTGACATGCTTTACTGGTGTCAAAAACATCAGAATCATACCTGTTTGTTTGTTTATCTGTGAAAGGGGATTGATCCTGAGCCTCTGCACTAGCCTACATCCCCACTCCTTTTTTTATTATGTAGAGACAGGGTCACTCATGTTCTAAGTTGCACAGGCTGGCCTTGAAGCCCTGGACTTCCTTCCTCCACCTCCCGGAGGGCTAGGATTGCAGGCCTGCACCTCACACTCTTCTCATCCATGTGTTCATTTCATCCACACAGCTGTTGGCAGCTCAGAGAACAGGCTTTGGTGGCATCAGCTTTCGTGGCTGGCAGGCGGCAGTGCCAAGTGGCCCGAGGGAGCCCAGCCTAGGGCTCACTCTCACCTGCGGTTCACACATCTGCCCTTCCTTTTCCCGTGTTCTGGCCTCACCTGACTGGACAGAGCCCACCCGTGGCAGGGGATGACTCTACTGGACTCCTTCTGTGGGATCAAAATGTTGGTCTCATCCAGAGACACCCAGAACCACGTCTTAACAAGCCTCTGGGCCCCCAGTGTAAGATGCAGTGGGCACACAAAATTAACCCTTGGACTAATTTGAAGATGAGGGACAGGAGCTTGGGTTCCTTGCTTTGCTGCCAGACAGATGGGAATAGGAAGTGGTCCACCCTAGCAGCCACAGTCCCCAGTGCATGGGCACCCACCTCTTTGTCACCTCCGCTCCAGTGCTCCATGAACTCTCAGGTCAGAAGGCCTCTCCTCAGAGGGTCTGTCTTGGTCCCCTGCTCACACCGGGCTCAGCTGCATAAGGTGCCTCCCTTATCCTCTCAGGACAGAGTTGAAAGCTCTTCTGTTGCACTTCTCACCCTGATATAGACCAGGGTGTTTATGCAGCTCTCCCCCCAAAAAAGGTCTCTGTGCCTTGAGGACAGAAAGGATCTCAGATGCCCCAAGAGGAAAGGAACCCCCCCCACCCTGGGGCATTGGTCCTTCTGGCCTCAAGAGGGATCCTTCAGCCTGCATGGTGTGTGGTTTCAGAGGGAAGGGGTTAGACCCTACGGTTTCCTGTCCCCTTTCTCTCTATTCCTACTGTCTGACTATACTGGTTTGGATATTGCCACGGTAACCAGCAGTCATAGAAGACGGATTATGACCTAGCTCACCATGAGCCACTGACACTTGAGTTCTGAAGACTCCCACATATCTCCTGTTTGTGCTCTAGGAGTTGGATCTCCCATTTGTGCTCCAGGAGTTGGCAGTGAATTTTCTCCCCAATATCTCCCATTGTTCCCCCTGTGGAAGCTTCCGGTGTTGACGGAGTCTCTCATGTTGGCTCTCCAACCCCATGGCATCCTCATCCCCTAGCAGCGACCCCTCTGACGCAGAGGACTTTAATCGCGAAAACAAATCCACACTGAAGCTCCCTGGGGACTGTCTCCCCAGTAAAGAGCTCCCATCCTGCAAGGAGATCATCCTCCTTGAAGACATGACTCCCACTGTGGGTTCTTCAGGAGACCTCATCCGTCCTGTCCAAGGCAGGTGGGGGCCTGAAGGGAAAAAGAGATGGTCCGACCTACAACAGCTACCTCTGAACGACCCAAAGCAGATCGGCAAACCAGGTGCATCTGTAGCCTGGGCTGATAACAACGGCTTTGAAGAATCAGCTGCTCATGAAAAGCAGTGCAGAGGCAAGAAGTGCCCCAAGCACAAAACAAATCGTGCCAGACGAACACTGGATGGTCTCGTGAAACGGCTGAATGGATATCAGAGTCTTGATTGGGATGTTGAAGAAATCGAGGATGAAGAAATCTACAATCACGAAAAACTTCAGAGAAAGAAAGATGAGGACTGCGATTTCCTCAAACTTACTATGGCCGAAGACCTCAGGCGGAGCAACTGTCTCCCCGCCCAGCTCAGTCATCAGGAACACGAGGTGCGTCTGGAATCGGCCATGCGCAAACCATCAGGAAACACAGATGTCGGCCCATTCCCAGAGCTGCCTGGGACACCAAAGGGACAGGAACGTGCTGAAAAGCAGTGTAGAGGCAAGAAGTGCCCCAAGCACAAAACAAATCGTGCCAGACGAGCACTGGATGGTCTCGTGAAACGGCTGAATGGATATCAGAGTCTTGATTGGGATGTTGAAGAAATCGAGGATGAAGAAATCTACAATCACGAAAAACTTCAGAGAAAGAAAGATGAGGACTGCGATTTCCTCAAACTTACTATGGCCGAAGACCTCAGGCGGAGCAACTGTCTCCCCGCCCAGCTCAGTCATCAGGAACACGAGGTGCGTCTGGAATCGGCCATGCGCAAACCATCAGGAAACACAGATGTCGGCCCATTCCCAGAGCTGCCTGGGACACCGAAGGGACAGGAACGTGCTGAAAAGCAGTGTAGAGGCAAGAAGTGCCCCAAGCACAAAACAAATCGTGCCAGACGAATACTGGATGGTCTCGTGAAACTGCTGAATGCATTTCAGAGTCTTGATTGGAATGTTGAAGGAATCGAGGATGAAGAAATCTACAATTACGAAAAACTTCAGAGAAAGAAAGATGAGGACTGCGATTTCCTCGAACTTACTATGGCCGAAGACCTCAGGCGGAGCAACTGTCTCCCCGCCCAGCTCAGTCATCAGGAACACGAGGTGCGTCTGGAATCGGCCATGCGCAAACCATCAGGAAACACAGATGTCGGCCCATTCCCAGAGCTGCCTGGGACACCGAAGGGACAGGAACGTGCTGAAAAGCAGTGTAGCGGCAAGAAGTGCCCCAAGCAAAAAACAAATCGTGCCAGACGAATACTGGATGGTCTCGTGAAACTGCTGAATGCATTTCAGAGTCTTGATTGGAATGTTGAAGGAATCGAGGATGAAGAAATCTACAATTACGAAAAACTTCAGAGAAAGAAAGATGAGGACTGCGATTTCCTCGAACATACTATGGTCGAAGACCTCAGGCGGAGCAACTGTCTCCCCGCCCAGCTCAGTCATCAGGAACACGAGATGCATCTGGAATCGGCCATGCGCAAACCATCAGGAAACACAGATGTCGGCCCATTCCCAGAGCTGCCTGGGACACCGAAGGGACAGGAACGTGCTGAGGTGAGTCGAGCTGCCTCCCAGAGATCAAGGGCCAGGCCCGCTGGGGAGCAGGTGAACAGCACCGAGCTGGGCGGGAGGGAGCCGCTGTGTCAAGACCAGCAGGAGGCCGAGAAAGACAGTAAGGAAAGGACTTTGGGAGGAGAGGCAGTGAAACACCCAGGGGCATAGGGGAGAGCAGGGCAGAAACAGAGGGAAGTGCTGACTGTGACAGCAGTGTGCGTGTGTGCGTGTGTGTGCGTGTGTGTGTTTTCGGTCCTTCTGATTACTGAGACTGCACTGAAGTTGCCTCCTCTGGGAAGGGATGTGAACCCAGGAAGGAGCACTTATCCACTTCGTCTTCGCTGTGGGCATTCCCTGTGTCTAACTCATTCTCCTCTTCTTGGCAGAGGGCAGGTGAGGCGAGCAGCAGCCGCAAGTCAGGCACCACCGAGCCCTCCACCTCCTCAGCACACCTGGAGGACGACACCCCCAGACCCCCTGGCACGGCCAGTCGGCTCGTGGGGCGGGCCTTCCGCTGGCTGCACCAGATCGCCGTTCCCAGGGGGTGCAGCCCTGAGCAGGCCACCAGGAGCTGCCCTCAGCGGGCTCCACGCGGAAGTGGATGGCTTAGAGGCAAAAGGGTCCCTCCTGATGGACCCCCTGGGCAGTTCAGACCCCGTATGCCCACATTTTCAGGCTAGGTGCTACTCCATCATGAAAAATATGAAGAAGAAGACTGGTTCTTAATAAACCATATGTTCTTGATTAAAAAAAAAAAGTGTTGACCTCCAGTTAGATCTAGTTCTGAAGATATGATTGTAAACCAATCCACTGAATCGTCATTTCTCAGGGGTGTGGGGAATTTTTTTGGATCCTAAATGTATAACTTAAACTCAAAGTCATCGTGCATTTTTAAAAAGTAGCAAATATACATGAATATCATTTTTTGAAGAGATGTATCTGAAGCCAGACATGGTGGCACATGCCTGTAGTCCTACCACTCTTTGAGGCCAGGGCAGGAGGATCGAAGGAGCCTCCAGCCCGGCACTTAGCAAATTAGTGAGATCCTGTCTCAAAGTAAAAAATAAAAAATAGGCTGGAGATATGCTCACTGCAAAGGTCCTGGGTTCAATCCCCAGTACAAAAAAAAAAAAAAAAAAAAAAAAAAAAAAAGAA
>NW_022900927.1:7754153-7754563 GCF_012274545.1 Fukomys damarensis
CTGACTGTGACAGCAGTGTGCGTGTGTGCGTGTGTGTGCGTGTGTGTGTTTTCGGTCCTTCTGATTACTGAGACTGCACTGAAGTTGCCTCCTCTGGGAAGGGATGTGAACCCACGAAGGAGCACTTATCCACTTCGTCTTCGCTGTGGGCATTCCCTGTCTCTAACTCATTCTCCTCTTCTCGGCAGAGGGCAGGTGAGGCGAGCAGCAGCCACGAGTCAGGCACCACAGAGCCCTCCACCTCCTCAGCACACCTGGAGGACTACGCCTTCAGACCCCCTGGCACGACCAGTCGGCTCGTGGGGCGGGCCTTCCGCTGGCTGCACCAGAGCGCCGTTCCCAGGGGGCGCGGCCCTGAGCAGGCCACCGGGAGCTGCCCTCAGCGGGCTCCACGCGGAAGTGGATGGCTT
>NW_022900927.1:7755113-7772415 GCF_012274545.1 Fukomys damarensis
AAAAAAAAAAAAAAAAAGAAAAAAGAAAAAGAAAGGAAGGAAGGGGTGGGGAGGGAGAGGAGGGGCAGGGCAGAAAGGAAAGGAAAGGAAGTGTAGAGATATTTCAGACAATGAAAATTGTATTTTAAGAATACAATTCCAACAAGCATTTATTTTTCTTAAGGGTAAATATGCTCTGTGAGTTTTGGTAAGTGATAAATTTTATTTCATTGTCTCCAGTTTTTTGCAGCTTATCGTGGAATCATGTTATATTTATTCCAAGCCCAAAAAAACTATATTTCTTTTTTATTTCCTTTCATTTTCTTTGTATTTCCCTTTTAAGTGAAGTCTCAAGAGATGTAGATCTCATGGTTCACAACCCTTCTGCTCCAGATAGAGGAACTGTATTTTTAAACTGATCTCTAAATAGAAAGATCCAAAGAAGGAAATATGTGGAATATGAAAATCTCTTCTCAAAATGCATGAGTGCCTCATAAATTCAGAAACAGTCTTCTCTCACAAACTTCTCCAAAAAGAAATACGTAGCACGTGTGGCCTGTATCAAAGGCTGTGAAGCATCAGAACAAACCCGACTGCTTGTGGGGGAGACCAGTGAAGGATACTTTTAAAGGCACTCTTTGTTCCTAAAAACACACATGCACACAGTAACTCACTTAATGGCTATGATTTCCAACAAGCACTCCCAGATTGTACTGTGATATTTAAGGGAGAAGAGCTGATGACCAACAATGCCAGTAATTGTTCCACACTGCTGTCTCTGGGCCATACTCTTTCTGGAAAGCGGTCCTGGTCTGGGGGCCATGGTGTGACCTTGTAGCTGCATAGTACAAGATTCAAATTCTGCCTCACTATACTTGGCAGTAGGACCTCCAGCAAGATCCTTACCCTGTTCAAGCCTGAGTTGGCTCATTTGTAAAAAAATTGAACATAACACGATTCAGTACTGCCTGTCTGCCGGATACTGCAGGGAAACAATCTCTGCAATCTCCAGGTATTTTTTAAATCCACTTTATACTGAAGAAGAAACTGAGGTTTACAGGCTAAGCCTCAACCATAAGAAGTTAGCTAACTTTCTCTAAAAAGGGGATGAAGCTGAGATTTAAACCCCAATCCTGATCCCGTACTATTTATCCATCCACTTCAAAAGTAAGGATAACTATTAAATAGTACAAATTATTGAGGGTTGCTTTGGACAGTAAATGAAATGTCACTAGTTATCATACAATAAAATATTATGCAGCAATGAAAAAAACTACTGCTCAATTTTGTATTTAAAAACTTGAATGAATAAGGAAGCTCCAGAATGTCACATATATCTGGAATTATATTCTTTTTATAGGTTCAGAACAACTAAAATTAAACAATAGCTTTATCATCATACTAATATATTTGCTACTGTAATTAGAGAAAGAAGCATGACACATACGTTATTCATAACATTCAAGAAAGTGGTTAATTTGAAAGAGTACAGTGGGACAATGCACAGGTAGCTGGAAGTGACTAGAAATGCTCTAGCTCTCTGCTGTTCATAGGGCAAAGATGGAAAAATTCGTAGAAACAAAAGAGGACTTGAATGGACCGGTGATTAGTAAGTTAGGAATCACACTGATTAGGGCCATCACATGCAGTATTTCTTTTTTGTTGTTTTGTTATTTGAGGACAGGGTCATGCTATATAGTCCAGGCTGGCCTTGACTATATCATGTAGCCCAGGCTGACACTGAACTCATGGTGATCCTCCTGCTTCAGCCTCCCTTGACCAAACCCAGCTTCCACTTTTTAACTACTGTGAATAATATTACTAAGAGCTCTGATGTACAGATACCTGTTTGATTCCCTGCTTTCAGTTCTTTTGCACATGTACCTAGAAGTAGAACTGCTGGTTCATTTGGTAATTCTATGCCAGCCTTTTTGAAACTCTGCCAAATGTTTTCCATAGCAGCTGCAATATTATATGTCCCTACCAGCAATGCACAGGAGTTCCAATTCCTCTATTTCATGGCTAACACTTATTTTCCATTGTTTTGATTACAGCCACCCCAGAAGGTGTGATTTAAATAAGAACTAACTGTAGCTTCCTAGACTTCATCACATAATTCAAAGAGAAGATGATAGCCTCTTTAGACAGGGAAGGTAACGTCACTCTTTCCCTCATCTGCTGGGCATTGTTTGGAGAACTGGAAGCAAAAAGAACAGCTGAGATTGAAACAACAAAAAGGGAGAATGTGGGCAACAAAGGATTGAGACTGAGAGAGTAGGTAAGAAAGGAAAGCCAGCGGTGAGGCTGGAAGCTGAGGTCCAAGACGCAGCCAGGGGAGTGTTCAGAGGAGAGCAGCCAAGAGACGTCGAAAAGAGCAAAGGTTGATGGTACTTTTAAAAACAATTTATAAATTGTACTTTATTTTGCTCGCTCTAACAAGGAGTTATATAAAGCCCATTAATTAAAACCCTACCCTCCAGCTCCCTCCTGCAGGCAACCACCATGAGCAGTGTCTTCTGCATCCTTTTGGAGATACCTGAGCTGAAGCTCATTTTCCGTTGTTTCCCAGGCTATAGGGCATCATGCCTCTTTGTTTCCCTCTAGACCTCTCTGGAAATCTGCTACCTTCCAGTGCCTCACGCTGGTAATGTTTGGTGAAGTTAAAGGTCCCTCCACCCAGGTTTGCTGAGAGATGTCACAGAGACTAGGGTGAAAAATAATGTTTCCATGTCCAGAAATCTTGAGGAAGATAGTATTTACAGTAAGGACTCAAGTTATTTTTTTCTATCAAGAATATTTTTATTATACAAGTAAAATAGACAGCAATTATTCAAGGAACACTTACAGGAATAGAGTTCAGTTCCACGTCTGCGCCTCACCCACACAAACTCTCCCCACACACGCATCTCAGGGTTGGGGCTCAAGTTATTTTGATGGGCATACTAAAAGGCAGAGAGATCCCAGAAAGCCAACGACTTGAGGAGGCTCTTTCAATAAATATTTGCCTTAAAAGAACCTATATATGACTTACAGGGATTAGTTGAGATACTGAGAGTAAAGTATTTAGCCAGCACTGATATATACCAAGTTTTCAAACAGTGACAGTTACTGTCATTATTTATTGATTATATCTTATTCGTCAGGAGCTGGGAACCCAAAGATACAGAGTCTCTAAAGAATGCACACCCTGGCAAGACTAACAGGTCATCAGTCACTCTAGGATAGGACAGAAGTTGCAAGAGAAGGAAGCCCAGTTTCTATGGGTGTGGAAGCAGGGTAGCTAACTGGGCAGAGGGTCTGGGAGGGCGTCCCACAGAGGTATTTGAGCTGTGAATCTGCTTTTGCAGGTATCCTCTTCCAATTCCAAATGCTCTACATTAAAGTTTGCACATACTTTTATAACTTGGATTCCCAAGATACAAAATCCTGTGTTACTAATAAAACATATCCTGTTTCAGAACTTGGAAAATTATCAGAAGGGTTTTTAAAAGGTGGCTGATAAGAATAAACTCATATTTTAAAAAATCTCTTGGGCGGGGGATTTAGCTGAGCAGTTCTGCCACCTGCCTTGCAAGCACAAAGACCCAAGTTTGATCCCTGGTACGAAAAAAAAAATCTCTAACACATACACACATAAGATCTCTGTACTCCCCATATTATATGTTCAATAAATATTTATGGAATGAAAAAATTAACTAGTTCCAAGAACAAAATGATAGAGAGTTCAATCAATACTTTATGCCCTCTCCTGACTTTCAAAAATTACAAGGAACAGATGAGTCCTACGGGCACTGATGAGGTAAAGAGTGCAGTAGGGACTACCCAGTCACAGATGGCAGAATATGAATTCATTAAAAAATTAATGAATCGGGCCGGGACTTAGCTCAGTTGTTCCGCCACCTGCCTTGCAAGTGCAAGGACCCATGTTCAATCCCCAGTACCAAAAAAAAAAAAAAAAAAAAGTTAATGAATCATCATTTAATGAGGGATTTTATGTATGTATAGGAATAAATTTTTATATATATGAACACCCTTCTCTTTACTAATGTGGCCTAAAGAAAACCTTGGATGATTCTGTAGTAGGATGAAATATAATATTGTTTTGGAAAGGGCTCAATTTATTGGTGCCTAGTTAATAAGGTAGGCTGTATGCACTTGGCTTTCCTGGGGTATTTGATCTTATTTTGTGTATCAGGCAGAGGAAGTTATGCTGCAGTAACAAAATAGCCCAAATCTCAATGACAACCAAGATTTCTTTCTCATTCATGCCATATGTCTGATGTGTATCCGTAGGGTGGACTGAGGCTTCTGAAGCTGTCTCAGCTTGGCACATTACCAGGAGGAAGAAGATGCAGTGAATTGTGCCTTGGTTCTTATGACTTCTGCTGGGAATTCCACGTATCTCTTATGCTCCCATTTTATTCACCAAAATATACCAGATGGTCTTACACAAGATGGCTGGGAACTGCTATTCCCAACACATGTCTGAAAGCAGGGAGAACCAGAAAGATTTTCTTTCATAATCACCGATAATTTCCACAGTTAAGATTCCTGATCACCAAATATCTAGTTCCCTCTGCCACTTGTACTCAAAATCACTTAACCCTGAGGGAGACACCCAAAGTTCTCCTGTACAGTATCCCACTCAGGGTTTGGAACCTCTGGGAGTACGCGGGGTTCTTTGCGTCTGTGGGTGATGCCCTATGATGTCTAAAGGAGTCTGGATGGCAACACCTCTCACTCCAAGACCTGAGAACTAAAAAGACAAATAATCCGCCCTTAATACACTACTTCAGGGGTTAGGAAGAGTTTTACCCATCTCCTACTCATGAAAGTAGACATATGAACTCCTGTGTTCTGGAAGTACTTTATATTCTGAGCAGTTTAAGCTTTTCTAAGCTAGTGGACCCTTTAGCAGTTTAACTCTCAAAAATTTAGGAGTTTCATCTGGGTCCAGCTGCCAACAGCCACACCCACAGTTTTTTTTCCAGATGTATCTCTTTGTTTATTCAAGTTGAAGTTTTGGGCTAGAATTTATATGCCATACAGTTTCTTTAAAAGTGTTCACTTCAGAGGGCTTTAATATATTTACAGGGTTGTGCAGAACTAGTTACAGGACACATTTCATCGCCCCAAAGAGAAACACACCTTATACCCATTAGCAGCCACTCTCTCTTTCTCCTCACTTTCTCCAACCCCACTCTACTCCACCCCCAGACCTAGGAAACCACAAATCTACTGTCTGCCTCTATTGATTTTCTTATTCTGGACACTTCATATATGTTGCGTGTCATATAACATGTATAACACATTGTGGTCTTCTTTCACTCAGAATATTGTGGTAGCATATGTCTGTACCTGAATTTCTATTTATTTATTTTTTGGTACCAGGGATCAAACTCATGTCCTTACACTAGAGAGGCACGGAACTAAATCCCCAGCCCGTGCTTGATTTTTTAAAAACTTTTGAATACTCTTCCACTGTAAGTCAGGTGTGGTGGCACAATGCCTGTAATCTCAGCATTTGGGAGGCTGAGGCAGGAGGATCACTGTGAGTTCGAGACCACCCTGGGCTACATAGTGAGTTCCAGGTCAGTTGCAACTACTTAGTGAGACCCTGTCTCAACACCCCCAAATCAAATGATATTCCATATATCATATTTTACTCATCTGCCAGTTGGTGAGTATTTGTGCTGTTTCTAAGTTTTGGCTCTTATGAATAGTGCTGCTATAAACATTTGTGTGCAAGTTTTTGCATGGACATAGATTTTCATGTCTCTTTAATAATAATTCATGAATTTGCCACATTTCTTTATTGCTTCTTTCTTTTCTTCTTCCATCTTTTTCAGCAGCAGTTATTTAGGGCTTAACTTGAGTGGGAGATGCACATCTTTAGTTTAGTTTAGTTTTTGATACAGGGTCTTCCTACATAATTTAGGCTGGCCTCGAATCTGTGGCGATCTTCCTGCCTCAGCCTCCCAAGTGCTGGAATTACATATTTATTTAGGTTTTTTTTTTAACCCTAAATGAGCAGGTACCTCTTAATCCATACAGAGGTTTTAACAGTGTGTCCCAAGGCTCTACTTTGACTTGATCCTTGCTGTAGGGCTGTGACTTACTGCACCTGTCACCAGAGCATTTTTCTGTTCTTTTATTGTTTGAGGGTTAGAAACTGATGTCTTTTGCAACCCTGAAAATTCCGAATTTGTGAACATTTTCCATCCCCTTTGGCCTGCAAATTGATCGATCATTTTCTGAGTTCATCTATTTATTATAATGGCTTGCCAAACATAGTCATCAACAACCAACACAGGCTGTTATTCTGCTTTCCAAACTATTTTTCTAAGACTACAAATCATTAGCAATGTGATATGCCTTTTAAATTAGCTCAGATGGCAATCTTAGCAATGGTTATGCTGCTTTTACCTTTCAAAAATCTCTTTCTGCCACATTCTATAAGCCCCTACCAGTTTTCTGTCACATGCTACCCTTATGCGGCAATTTTCTGATATTCACATTTTATGGGAATTTAATTAAAACAAATTTGTATGACTTACAAAATAGTCTTGGTTGTGCCCTGATAAAAAAAATGCACAACAAATAATGAAAAACAACTCAGGATTTCAGTATCTTAATCTTACACACAATAGTGTATCTTGCTTATGCTACATGTCTGATGGACTTCAAAGGAGTGAGAAAGGAAAAGAGCTTGGTCTATAAAAATCTGTCCCACCATTCATCAGACACAGATAAAGCCACACTGCAGCTGTAAAAACATACTAGCAACCCTTCCTTAAGTGGCTACTGCTTTCTTACTGAATGAGAAACTTTGTTCTCCAAAATCAGAGAGACTACCAGAAGTTTCAATGATTGGATTTAAATTGTGGCTTGAAATTGCCCCAGTAAGAAGAAAACAACTCACTCTGCTTGGGGCCTTTAAGTTACTTTGGCACAGAAACGCAGTCTCCATTCCAACCCAGGTCCAGAGCTTCTGATAAGGGACTCCTGCACATGACATTGCCCGGCTATCTGAACTTTTTTTTTCCCCAGAGAAACGTGACCCTGTGTCTGGTTTGCAGTCTGGGCATGCTGTTTACCACTGAACGCAGCCCTGCTTTGCTTTGAGCCTATCAAAACACTGTTTCACTGGAATTTAATCTCAGTTCTACCTTCCCCAGAATTCTATCTTCCTAGCTCTCATTCTCTTCCTCTGTTGGGTGCAATGTCTCGTGGTTCCTGCAGCATGTGTCTCCTTCAGTGCAATGGGACAAGGAACCTCATTTTGCCTGAAAGAATCACTTTTAGTAATTTTGGGCTAATTGAGCTAAGATAGAGCATTCAACTCAGCATATGTTTTTGACATTAGAAAATCTGTATTTTATATAATAAAATAATTCTAGGTTCTGTTGGGATCTGTCTTGACTTTCAACTATTCTGGTTTTATGAAGACTGCTCCCTTCCTAGAAAAAATTAAGCTTGTTCTCATATATAAATATAAATCAATCTATCTATGTATCTATCTAATCTCACAAGTCCTCACTCACAAAAAGCAATGGGGCTGGGAAATAACAGCTGAAAGTTGAAGTTTGGAGCTCTTCAGGGCATCCTGCACAGCAAGCCATCTCTGAAGTTTCCATTGCCACATAACCAGCCTGCCAATGAGCCCCTCTCTGTCTCTGTCTGAGACACTTTTATATAAAACAAAGCTGGGAATCAAAGGGGAAAACAAAGGAAGGTATATGGAGTCAAAATAGAGTTTGTAAACTCTCTACACTAAAATTCAAGTATATTGTGCATACAGTAATTCTCTGGGTTCTCTCTTAAGAGACTTTTGAAAAACTGCAAAAAAATAGACATAATATAAATTTTATTATTTTAACTTTTTTAATGTGTACAGTTCTGTGACATCAGGTACACTTATATCATTGTGCAGCTATCATCATCATCCATCGTCTGAACTCTTCTCATTTGCAAAACTGAAACTCTATACCCAATAAGCAATAATTTCACATTCACCCTTCCCGGCCCCTGGAACTACCATTCTATTTCCTGTCCCTGTGATTTTGACTACCTACTTTGTACAAGCGGAATCATAGAGTATTTGCATGTGGGGGAGGGTTAATATCATTTAGCATAATGTCCTCAGTGTTCACTGATGTCACAGCAGCAGTCCCCAACCTTTTTGTCACTAGGTACGGGTTTCATGGAAACCAATTCTTCCACAGACAAAGTAGGAGAGGATGGTTTGGGGATGATTCAAGCACATCGTGTTGTTGTGCACTTTATTTACATTATTGTTACATTAGATTTTCATAAGCAATACACAGCTGAGGTCCCTCACGTGTGCACTTCGCATCCTGGTTTGTGTGCCTATGAGAACCTAATGCAGCTGCTTATCGGACAGGAAGTAGAGTTCCGGTGGTGACACGAGGGATCAGGATCATCTATAAATACAAATGCAGTTGTTCTCCCCTCCTCCTCAGCTAACCTGCTGAAGGTCCCAGTCTGTAATAGGCCATGGACTGGTATTGATCTGTGGCCCACGGATTGGGAATCCCTGTGTTCTAGAATATGTCAGAGCCTCATTCCTTCTCAGGCTGAATAATATTCCATTGTAAGTGTACAGCACATTTTACTTCCTCAGACACTTGGCTGGCTTCCATATGTTTGTGCTGTAAACGTGGGTCTATGAGTAGCTCTTCGAGATTCTGCTTTTGATTCTTCCAGTTATACACTCAGAAGTGGGACGGCTGAATCATAGGGTAACTCAATTTTTAATTTGCCCATTTCACCAGGTTAACAAAAATGTTAACAGCTGTTCACAGGACCATCTTAAAATCCTTTGTATCAGCCTACTGACTTCTGGCCTCCAGTTTTAGGCAAGAAATTTGCTGACTGTACAGTGAGAATCGATGGTGTGTAGCAGGTCACTTCTCTTGTTGCTTTCAAAATTCTTCGTTTTTGCCCTGACAGTTTGAGTATAGCATGTCTTAGTATGGGAGTCTTTTGACTTTATCTTATTTGAAGTTTATTGAGCTTATTCGTGACCTTCATCAAGTTTGAAGTGTATTTGGTCAGCATTTCTTCAGGGGTTTTCTCTGCTTCCGTTTCTCTTCTCTCCAGGGCTCCCACAATGCAAGAATTGATTTGTTTAGAAGTCTTCCAGAAATTCTCCATACTCGGTTCTCTTTTCTTCAGTGCTTTCTTTCTTTTAAATTAATTTTATTGCTCCATTTTAGATATACATAATGAAAACATTTATCATACAGAATTTATACCTGTACATGATATACTGATTTCGTCTTTTTTCCCCTTCCCCTCCTCTCCATTCAATCTCTCTTTTTCTCCTTCTTTTTATTTTTTTTTCCCCCCAGTACCAGGGATCAAACTCAGGACCTTGTGCTTGTGAGGCAGGCGCAGTGCCACTGAGCTAAATCCCTGGCCCCTCAAATTTGGGAGCTTTTTGTTTTGTTTTGTTTTGTTTTTGGTACTGCGAGATTGGCCTGTAGCTCTTTTTTGGTTGATCCTCAACTAGTTTTGGTATCAGGGTAATGCTTGCTTCCAGGAATGAGTGTGAGAGTACTCCTTCCTTTTAATTTCATTAAAGAGTTTGAGGAGTAGTGGCATTAGATCTTCTCTAAATTTCTTATAGAATTTAGCAGTGAATCTGTCAGGACTTTCTTTGTTGGTAGGTATTTAATTACATCTTCAATTTCACTGATATTGGGTTATGTAGAATTTTTATATCTTCCTGATTTAGCTTTGGTAATTCTAGGAATCTGCCCATTTCTTCTGTGTTTTCCATCTTGTTAGAATACACATTCTTGAAGTAGACACTAACGATCTGGATTTCTGCAGGATTCATAGGATTTCCCACTTTTTATTCCTAATTGCAAAAACTTGAGTCTTTTCTTTTTTGATAAGGTTGGCTAAGGGTTTGCCAATTTTATTTAATCTTTCAAAGAACCAACTCTTTGATTCATTGATTCTTTGTACTGTTTTCTTAGTCTCAACTGCACTAATTTCTACTGTAATCTTTTATAATTTCCTTCGTTGTATGAGCTTTGGGTTTGATGTACTCTTCTTTTTCTAGAAGCTTGAGGTTCAGCATTAGGTTATTTACTTGAGCTTGTTCTGTTTTTCTGATGTGGGAATTCCCTGGTTTAAACTTCCCTCACAGGACTCCTTTCCTTGTGTCCCATACATTGCAGTATGTTGTACTGGCATTATTGCTTAAATGTAGAAATGTCTGACTTCTTCTTTAACTTCATCTGTGACCCACTGTTTTTTCAGAAGGATGTTATTTAATTTCCACATGGTTTTGAAGTTCTTGTGATTTCTTTTGCTATTGGTTTCCAATTTCATTGTACCATGGTCTAATATTATGCATGGGATAATTTCAATTCCTTTGCATTTACTTAAGTATGTTCTATAAGCTAGCGTGTGATCTATTTGGCGATGTCCTGTGTGCAGCTGAGAAGAATGTGTATTCTAATATTGGGGTGGAACACTCTATAGAAATCTGCTAAGTCCATTTGCTCAAAAATTTGTTTTGGGGCCAGAGATTTAGCTCAGTGGTGCCACCACCTGCCTCACAAGCACAAGATCCCAAGTTCAATCCCTGGCACCCCCCCAAAAAAAATTGTTTCAGTTCTGATATTTCTTTGTTGATTTTTTTCTAGTGACTCTATTTGTGATAGTGGGATATGGAAGTCCCCTATTATTTTATTCATTCTTATTTGATTTTTTATGTTCATTAATATTTATTTTATTATAGTTATTATAGTGCTAATATTTGGTGCATATATATTTATAATTGTTAGTTCTTCCTCTTGGGTTGCTCCCTTAACAAGGATGTAGTAACCTTCTCTGTTTTTTTTTTTTAATCAGTCTTGACTTGAAATTCATTTTGTCTGCAAATAGAGTAGCTACCCCTGCTTTTTTGGAGGTTCCTGTCACATGAAGTATTGTTTTCTATCTTATGATTGTCAGTCTAAGTCTATATATATATTTTTTTTTAAGTTTAATGTGTTTCTCGTATGCAGCAAATTGTTTGATCTTGCTTCTTGACCAATTCTGCTAGTCTCTTTTTGATTGGTGAATTGAAACCATTTACATTGATGGTTATGATTTTGGTATTAACTTATCCTTGTCACTGCTATTTACCTGTTGTTGCCCCCCCCCCGGTTTCATTCCTTTCCTTGCCTTGCCTGGTTGATTCTATCTGTTGGGGTTCATGAAGTTGTAGTCCTCATTATCTCTTTCTAGAATGTCCTTCAGAACATTCTGGAGTGCTGGTTTGGTGATCATGTATTTCTTCAGGTGTTTTTTGTCATAGAAGTGTTTTATTTCTCCAGCAATTTTTAGAGATACTTTTGTGAGGTATACCAGTCTGGGTTGGAGGTTATTTTCTTTTAGGGATTGAAATACTTCACTCTAAAATCTCTTTGCTTTAAGGATTTGTTTTGAGATGTCTGCTGTAATTCTGATAGGCTTTCCTTTATAAGTGATTTGTTTCTTTTCCCTAAAAGCTTTTAACATTCTATTCTTGTGTTGAATTTCTGGAATCCTGAGTGTTTTATGCCTTGGGGTAGATTTTTTTTTAATAATGGCTAATTGGAGTTCTATGTGCCTCTCTTTTCTGTATGTCAAATTCTTTTTCCATGTTTAGGAATTTTCTGCCATTACTTGTGAACAGGTTTTTTTCTATGTCATTTGTGCTATCTCTTGCTTTTTCTTTCTTTCTTTTTTTATTTTTATTTATTTATTTTTATTTTTTTGTGATACCAGGGGTCAAACTCAGGACCTTGTGCTTACAAGGCAGGTGTGGTGCCACTGAGCTAAATCCCCAGCCCACTTTCTTTTCTTTTACTTTGATCAATGTTATGTTACACTTCTTTGCATTATCTAGTAGTTGTTGGATTGATCTTTCTGTGGTCCCTTGCTATTTTTAAGCAATCTTTCTTTTCATGATTGCTAACTGTGATCATGAAGTATTGTTTTCTATCTTTTGATTGTCAGTCTAAGACAATCTTCTAGATGTGATCCTCACATTGATTTGCTCTGCTGCATACACTTTCAATAGACTTTTAATGTCTTGGTTATCTGATTGAATCTGTTTCATGGACTACATTTTTTTCCTGTGTTGGGTATTCATGCTTTCCATTATTTTCCTAAGTGCCTCTGCTTTTTAAAAAATCTATATATTGTCTAGATTCACTGATCATGCCTTAAATTATTTATGATTTGATTTTTTTCTAGAGCCTCATTCATTTGCTTTGTTACTTCTGCTGTTACCACTTCAGAGAGTGCATGTGGGTTGCTTTTGAATTGTTCTGCTTCACTGCCCCCTGATTTAACTTTGGTCAAAGTCTGGAAGTCTGGGGTTGCATCTTGCTTCCGTGTCCTCTCATTTTCTATTTTTTAATTAGTTTAATTCCTGAACTGATGCTTGTTTTTGGTAGGTATCTTTATTGCTACTATTGAGAACCCTTAGGTATTGACTAATTCTCAGAGATATCTTCCAGGTGTAGCTGGATTTTGGATTTTGAATCTGTCCCAGGATCCTACCTCTTCAATTTATTGGGGATGATAAATTTCTGTCTAGCCCCTGGTTCTTTGGCACTGGCCTACAGTATTGCTTATAACCCTCAGGCAATGTCAGTTTTGTCTTACAAGGAAGAACAATTAATTAGAACAATTATGTCACTGTAGCTAAAGTAGTACAATCAATAATAACAGTACCATGAAACATACCCTAGAAAATGACAAACTGTTGTAGCTATTAATTTGCCACCTTTAACCACATGAACAGGATTTGTGGTTATATATCCAAATCTAAAACAAACCAGAAAATTTTGTATAGTAAATATCCCCTCAATATGGTGATTTTACCTTCAGGCAAGAAAATTTAAAAGGAGTTGGGGAAAAAAATAGAGAAATAGAAGAGAAAGGGATTAGAAGCAAAGCCTAAGGACAAAGGAAGATTATGCAAGCTTTGGAAACTGGTGAAGACGAGACACAAAGAAAGAAGGAAGAAACAAAAACAAGAAGAAAACAAAACAACAACAATGAAAAACTAGAGACAATGTTCTTACTAGTTTAAAAACAAGAACAAACAATGAAGAAATAGAGAAAAAAATTAAAAACAAAGAAAATCAGAAAGAAAAATGACCTCTTCAGGGTGTGCCTCTGCTGTCACTGGTTCATAGAGGGGTTAGACAGAGCCCAGATCTGTGTTGACTGATCCCAGCAAGCCCACAGTAGAATTATGGTGGCAGCCGATAATCCCAGCAAACCTGGGCCTTTAGGTCAACTAAAGTTCAGGCTGGTTCTGGTTTCTGGCTGTGAGGTTGGGGTCCACGTTTTTCATCCTGAAACACTCTGTTTCCTGTGGGTTTGAACTCAGTTCCCTGTTGACTTCAATTCAGCTCCCTGACCTCCTGCCAGTTTAAACTTGGTTACATCTCAAACTGACACTTGGAGCTGCTAGATGAAGCCAACCCACAGCTGCTTTGAGTTCTGACTTCCACTGTCCCTTTCCAAAATGGCTACCAGTCATTCGACCTCTCCCAGAGGGGCTCTGAACCCGAATAACTCACCAGCCATTGCAGTCTGTAGGGTCCACTGCTCCATTGCACTGCTGTGTTTGTCTTGGAGGCTTCTGGGGTTGCCAGTAGTCATTGCACCTCTACAGGTTTGAGCTGCCCCTCCCACACTGTGAGCCAGGGCTCAGGAGAAAAGGCCACTTGTCACCTCCTTCTTTTGCACTGTGGTTCTCCCTTCACTCTCCCTGTAGGCTCTGACTCTTGCTTCAGATCCTTGCTGGATCCCGGGGACCCACTTTCTTCCTCATTCTCTTCCTCACATTGTTATATTCCAGCATCTGAATTCCAAACATCAGAGAGGGTGTTTCTCTAATGCTCCCCATTCCGCTTCTTCCCAGACTCTTCAGTGTCTTCTTTCTGCTCCCAAAATTCGAGACTTTCATGTTCACTCATTATTCTGTCTGCTCAAATCCACTTCTGAATCCTTTAAGTGAATTTTTCTTTCCAGTTATACTTTTCTTTTCCAGAGTTTCTTTTTGTTTCTTTTTACATTTAGTATCTATTAATATTCCCATTGTGTTCATATATTGTTTTTTGTTTTTTTGTTTTTTTGTTTTTTTACTTTCCACGTTTTCCTTAATTATTTGAATATGTGTAAAGCAGTCATTGTAAAGTCTTTGGTCAATCCACCACTAGCTGTTTTCAGGGATGGTTTCTGTTTTGTTGTTGTTGTTGTTGTTGTTGTTTTCTTTTGAGTGGGACTTACTTTCCTCTCTTTGTAAGGTTTGTGATTTTTGTTGTTGTTGAAAACTGGCTTTTGAATCTAATTTAAGTCTGGCAATCAGATTCTCTCCTTCTCTGGGGTTTACAATTGTTTCTGTTTGATTGGTTGCTTGGATGATTGGTTTGTTAGTTCAGTAGACTGTGTTCAAGATCAGCCTGAGGTGTAAATATATAGTTTCTAGGTTTTTCCTGAAACTGCTGCTTTCCCTCAGCATGCACTGTCACTTTACAATTTCCTCTTTATATGCAGTTGCTTTTGGATATTCTCATCTTTAATGCCCGATCTCAGAAGAGGAAGAGGAGAAAAATGAAAACAGAAGAAGGGTTTTGGCCTGGCAAATGCCCCAGAAGTGCTTTCAGCTGGGGGCCAGAGGATTTCATAACAGTACAAAGAGGAACAACAAAACTGCCAGCTTCTATATGCACCCTTGTGATCAGAAGCAGAAATCAGCAGTTAGGTCCCAATGTTTGAAAGACAGGGGTTTCTTGGCCACCCCTGGCGCTTTCAAGATGTGTGTGAGCCACTTCAGGAATAAATGCAGCTGCCTGCTATAGGGCTGAGCAGGGGTATGGGAAATGCTATTGTATTAATAGCTCCAATCTACTGAAATCAACTGCGCTTTCTGTCTAAGCCACCTCCTAGAAGCTGCAAGTCTTCAGCAGACCCCAGAGCTCCAAAGCAGTTCTATCAGACAGGTTCTCCCAGGGCAACTGTCTAGGTGTGGAGTTGGATTCCTAATGCATCCTATTTTGCCATCTTCTCAGATGTGCTTCCCTCAGACTATTTTGTTATAAACAGTTCCAATAACACTGCGTGCCTGATTTCCAAGCCCATAGTAGATAGAAAGCAGCAATTCAGAAAGAGGAAAGCAGGCAGCACCAGGCAAGTCCACTGCCTCCCATAATCATATAAGTGGTGATACCTAAAGCATGGCTGTCCCCACCTCAGTATTTGAGTTTTCAGCCATTTCTGGTCTGCTGATGGCTACTGCTCTGCTACCCACACACCACTGCCCATCCCACCCACTCCAGGCCTTCTTTGGTTTCCAGCTGGTGAGAGACATTTGCTTGTCTCTACCAGCTCTGACAGAGAAAGGTTGCCCAATCAGAGATGTGCCCTACACAATAAAGCTCTCTTCCTCCTACTCCACTAGTGCCATTTCCTCTTTCAAAAACCATAGGAAAACACTACCTCTCACTAGCATTTCTTTCCCTCCATTCCTCCCTCCCTCCATCTCTCCTGGCTACCATGAGGTGAGAAGTTTTCCTCTACTGTACACTCTCTGCCATATTCTTGGCCTTATCTCAGTCATAAAATAACAGAACCAAGCAACCTTAGACTGAAGCCATCAGCCAAAATAAACCTTTTCTCCTTTAATTTAATTTTATGGGGTATTTTGTCATAGTGACAAAAGCTGTGATTAACAGAGTCCAACTCTAGTTCATTCCCACTAAGTTCCTGGATCAAGAAAAATAAGGGGATATAGTTGGGCATCTATCCTGAATATTTGATGAGAGGTAAATTTCTAGAACTTGTGTGTGTGTGTGCACACAGTTAGGCAGTCAATCTGCTCCGATCATGCAGACAGTCTCTCAGGACAGCTTCCTAATCAACACACCAACCTATCAGAATCTTCACTATAAGTTAGCAAAAATATGTTTGCATGTCATTAGCTTCCCATCAAATTAGTGATCACGTACAAATACATACATCTTCACACGTGCATCTGTATACACACACACACACACACACACTAACCTTAGTATTCAACCGTGGCAGTGACGCAGTATAACTACTGTTTTCAAATATTAATTATTATGTTGTAATTTGAAGCATATTAGGAAAGCAATATGGCAGGGGCCAGGGATTTAGCTCCGTGGTTCCTCCGCCTGCCCCACAAGCACATGGACCTGAGTTCAATCCCCAGTACCAAAAAAACAATTGGCAAAAATGTACCAGGAGCCATAAAATTGTTCACCCACATAATAATTCTAATAAGTCATCTCTTGTCTTTAGAGGCAATCTAAAATATGAGAAAAATCATCTTTCATTGCTTACAGTGTTGAAAATTATCTTTAAAAGGCTCGAGTTAATAGTATAGACCATTTCTGTGATGTGTTCTATATTGACATTAAAATGCCACTTTAAAGTCTATGTAATAATGTGTGAAGGGCAGGATAGCTACCACATATTGAGTGTTTATTGTGCCACAGGCCAGACATTACATCTGTTACACATATTACTTCATCTCTGCCTCACAATAACTCCATGAAACAGCGATGTTAAAGCTCTTTTAAAAGATTCTTTCTTCATGCCTGTGTTAGTCTGTCACTGGGACAAAATATCTAAGATAAAACAATTCACAAGGAGGAAAGATTCCTTTTTTATTTTGGATCACACTTTCAGAGGGTTGTTCACCCTCCTTTCTCTGGGCCTGTGGTGAGCAGGAGGTCACTTGAGGGAGGGCGCAGAGGGGCAGAACTGCCAGGAAGCACAGAGAGAGGGAGGGGCAGTTGTTCCATGCTCCCTCAAGGAAACACGGAAATGACCTAGCTCCTTCTACCAAGCCCCGCCTCCCCGAGGCTCCACAGCTGTGCAGCGCAGCCTTCGGCCTTTGGGGGACAAAGGAGGGTCCAAGCCCCAGCGGTGCTCACTGCCCTGTGTCGATCTCTGCAGGCTGGACTTCCCATGGCCACTTCCTCAGAAGTCCTTGAGGAAGCTCCTAGTTGACCCCAGATCCCGGGTTGTTAACAATCACCCTTAACTGTCTTCTAGTTAATATGAAGTTAAATAGAAAATTGAAAAGGGTATAATTACAAAATCATATCCACTACAATTTAAACTTTAAAGAGGTTTCTTCTAGGAAAGAAAAACCTTGGAAGGAATATACAAAATTGCTGACAATTGTGTTAGGACCGTGGATTGTTAGATGATTCTTCCCTCAGATTTTTGTAATAGTGTTTATTCTTTTTTTTTTTTTTTTTTTTTTTTT
>NW_022900927.1:7772434-7791139 GCF_012274545.1 Fukomys damarensis
ATGGGGATCGAATGCAGGACCACACACTTGCCAGGCAGGTACTGTGCCACTGAGCTAAATCCCTGGCTCCTTAATTATTCTTTTAGTATAAACTTAAATACTTTAAGTCCTTAATGTGAAAATAATTGGGGTTCTCAATGTTTCTTACTTTAAACATTCTGTATGGGTATTGTAATGTTATTGTCTTAATTTTATTTATTTATGTATTTTTGTTTTTTTGAGACAGGGTCTTGCTATGTGGTTCAGGCTGGTCTTGAGCTATGTGCCTCACAGTGATCCTTCTGCCTCAGCCTCCCAAGTGCTGAGATTATAGGCATGTGCCACCACACTCAGCTACTGTCTCGATTTTAGAATATAGTAAACAATAAAAAATATCGCCTACGACATTTATGAAAGTAAGAGCGATTGAGCTTTAAAGTTGTGGGGCTTAAGAAAAGAAATAATAATAACAGTCTCACAAAACTCATCTGAACCGTGTGGTGGCAGTCTCCGTTTTGTGTACCTCAGTTGACTTGATCTTCCTAATGCTGGAAAAGTATTAGACTTTCTGAAACTTGCCCAGAAAGCCAGTTCCTTAAAGGCCCAGTGTACCAGCAGCAATAGCAAACATGCCCTCCTCGCTGTGTTTGCGGGCGCAGGACGCTGCCGCAGCACTTGACAAACGCATCGCATCCGCCCACTATGCTCGGCACAGCTGGGAGCGCAGCTGCGGGCTGCAGCTGGCTGTGTCCCTGAATAATCATTGCTGAAAAGTACAGACGGGGAAACCTCTTCCAAGGGTTTCTTCTCCACCGTCACCCGCTTTCTGTCCCTCTCGGCAGACTTTCCTCTTCTACTCAGACGAGCAAGTCCGCTTGCTGTTGCTGAACAATGAGGAGAAGGTGAAAACCTGGGTGCCTGGTCTCTGCTGCACTGCTGGCTCTGAACAGACCTGCGATACCCATGGAAGAGACTGATGTGGGCCCCACTGGGCCAGAACCTTAGCAAAAACTGCAGCTTTAATTCAGACCCAAACACTTGACAGGAAGAAAAAAACTCTAAATGTCCTCTGCCTTTGTTTTAAAGTATGAGATGTTTCCTGACTATAAAATTAATGTACGAAGGATGACAAATGCAAATGACTTTAGCAAACATAAAGTATAAGTAGGAGACATAAAAATCCCCCTAAACCCTTTAACTCGGAAGTGCAGAGTATATATATTATATATGCTACTGGAGACCATCCCCAGTGCTCTACCACTGAGCTACATTCCCAGTGCTTTTTATTGTTCGAGAGAGTCTCACTTAGTTGCCTAGGGAACCTTCCTGCCTCAGCCTTCCTCAGTGCTGGAATTATAGATGTGCACCATTCAGCAAAGAATACATTTTTTAAAAGATTTCTAATATGAAAAAGACATGAGATTTTTCTTCAAAAACACATTGCTGTGCACCCTTTAAAGATGACATGTGAGAATCAGACTGGTTACTTTACTTTTCAGTTAATACCACTTGCAACTTTCCATGTCATTTCATTAACTATGCCGCAAACACGTTTTTCATGATTTATGCACGATATCAACTTCTGGAACCGTTCTCCTGCAATTTTGTCATAATATTAGCACCATCTGACTCCTCTCCCATATTCCTTACCTCCATGGAATCCTCATGGGCATTTACCACTCTGGCTTCAGTGAGAATTAAGCACAGGAAGAGGAAAAGCAGGCCATCTGTGCAGGCTGGGAAGACCAGTGGAAATTAAATGGGGTGTGAAAAAAAGGCACTCATGCTCTTTAAATAAAGCCACTTGACAGAAAAGCTTACCTATGTACAGAGCTAATCGCTGGACACACAGCTCCAGGTGAACGGCCAGGCTCAAGTGTTCTCTGTTTAAAGAGTGAAAGCGACCCCGTTTTTTCAAAATCATTTTTTATAGCTCCAAATTGATCCAACAGATTTCGATCAAAGCTTAAAAACTTCAAAGATGTTAAGCCAAGCACAAACAAACCTACACTTCCCGTGACAGTGCCACCTCCCTCTGGGCTCTGCGGCTCAGCCCTTGATGCTCGCTCCCACACTGCCTCCCAAGCAGCACGCAGTTTCTTATCCCATAGCTCTCGCTCCACCCTCTCCTTCCGTCTCTCCCAAAACACATCTTGTTGCCTCACTGGAACATCTAGTGACACCTGGCAATTGAACGTGTGGGATTTAAAGTCACACTGAGCACTTGAATTCTGTCTGAGGCAATTTAAAGCAAAGCAAGGAACTGATCCACTCTGTCCCTTCGTCCTGATCTGGCAGATGGGGATGACTATACCTACCTCAGAGTGCTGACCTGAGGAGTCCTGGTGTTGTTTCCTGGATTCAAAGCTCAGTACTGCAAAAAAGAAAACAAGGGTGTGAAAATTTCTTGTGGGATGGCAGAAGTCAGAGAAACTGATTCTATGATAATATTTTCCTTTCTCTTCTCTTCTTGGGATTGAACCCAGGAACTCTGCAATGAGCTATATCCCCAGTCTTTTTTTTTTTTTTTTTTTTTTTTTTTTTTTTTTTTTTATTTCATATTCATTTTGAGATAAGGTCCTGCCCTAGGCTGGAACTTGTGATCTTCCTGCCTTGGCCTCCAGCAGTTTTGAGATTCCAAGAGTCTACCTACCACCACACTTGGCTACATTTTCTAAACCAAAGAAAGAAGGCCTACTTTGCCTCAGTAGCTCAAAGGGGAGCAGACATCTGGCATTGGTTCTGTCCCGTGAGCTCAGCTCTAGAGTGACTCCCCACCTCAGAGGAGCAGCGGTAGAGAAGACAGGTCCCGCTACTCCATTTGCTGCAAGTTCTCTCCACCACAGGACAGACATTATGGAGAAAGGGGAGGCCGGAAGGGGTAGAAGCAATAGAGCAGGACCCCTCTTTCCTCCTTTAAAAAGAAGAAAGGCCTTTGTGAGGTTTCATGCCCCAAATTATCAGCAAATGAACTAGCATTCACACTTGAGCCAGAATCCATGGCTGAAACTCGGTGACAGCACTCAACCAGCAATTCAAAAAGTCTCTTATCGCTAAAAATTTTTCTTCCTTTCCATTGACATAGGAGAGGCCCTGGGTGGCAGTGGAGAGTGGGAGAGGTGGGAGAGAGGAGAGGAGCTGACACGAAAGCAAGGAGGGGGCAGGGACACGCTGCGTGAACAGCTGACTGAGACAGGGCTGTGCATTCCTCCTTGCTTATCTTGCCCTTAGATTGCGATAGAGTTGGCTCCTTTCCCAGGGGAAGTGCTGGGGTGGAAAGGATTTCGGCAGGGGAGCAGCGCATTCCTGGTCTCCCAAGGGAAAGGACTATAGTTCACTGGACTGTAGGCAGCTGTGTGTGTGTGTGTGTGTCTGTGGGCGGGGGGGCGGGTTCCAGGACTCTAACAACCCACGCAATGGTAACGGTGTGGGGGGGCTAATATTCACATGGCTGTTTCTATATGATACTGCTCTAGGGGCTTCACACAGATGAACTCACTTAACTTTCACAACACTATGAGTAGGAATCACTATAATCTCCCACTTTGCAGACCAGGGAGTTGAGTGATAACTTAGTTAAGAAACTTACCCAGCATCACACTGCCAGCACTGGGCAGATCCTGAGCTTGATACTGGGCTCGGGATACTGCCTCCATCATCCACACAGTGACCATGCTCAGTGGTCTCTCATGGTGAGTGTAAAACAATGGAATAAGTGCTCAAGTAAAGGATACTAATTCCTAACAATAGCCAGTAAATGTTACCCACTACTAAGGGTCAAGATCTTATACATCAGATATAAGATATAGAAATTTGTTTCTCATTTAATCCACAAAACAGTCTTATTTTAGCCATTATTATCCCTTCGTTACAAAAAAAAAAAAAAAAAGAAACTCAAGATTAAGGAGGTTAATTAACTTGCTCACGTTTACATCTGACAGACAACAAAATGAGAATTTAAGTCTATTTATTTACTTTAGAGAGGGTCTTGTTATGTAGTTCAGGTTGGCCTTGGACTATGTAACCCAGTCTGGCCTGGAACGTGCAGTGATCCTCCTGCTTCAGCCTCCCCAGCGCTGGGATTATAGGAGTATGCCACCACGGGTAGCTAAGAATTTGGATATATTTAGTAGCAAATCCATGTTTGTATCTGGTACCCTACATCCAAAAAAATAGCTATTTTTAATTTCCTCATTAAAGTCAACATGCAATTTAAATAGTCTCTTATGGCTAAAATTTTTACTCCCTTTACACTGAATTTTTACTTTTCTATAATTAGAAAAACAGGTCCCTGACTACACTGATATATCCTGCCTTCTCAGGGCATATTCTGTGCTTTTAGTGTTTTGCAAATGCTAGCCTGACTTACTTAGGAGTAACTCGGACAAGCAGCAAAAGCATTAGCTGGATAATTACTGCAGTTACTTTGCCACTTGTATAGGAGTGAATAGTGAAACTAATGCCTTAGTGATTAATGGGTCTGATAAACTCAATAGATCAACATAGGTCTATGTAAGACGCAATTTAATTCACATAGATCTCTTGTTAGTCCCAGAAAATAGTATGGTACCTGGTAAGTACTCTATAAATGCTCTGTCCACCAGTGAGTGATGACACAGGACTGTCCAAGAAGTTGTGGGCATAGCTCAGGGACAGAGCATTTGCCTCACAAGTGCAAGGCCCTGGGTTCAATCCCAGATGCACAGGAACAAACAAACAAATAAACAACCCTGAGTTATTCTATAAAGAAGGGATATTTTGCATTATTTTGTCTCAGTCTCCCATATTTATATAATATAGTAGAAAGATAGGCATCAAGAGCCAACAGATCTGAGTTTGAATTCTATCTCAAAGGATGTGGAGGTAAAACAAGTAAGCACATGACTCAGAGATGGCCACAAGCAGGTGTGTAGTACTTTTACTTCTCTGCCTGCACCTTTCTTTGATAAGCAAGCTTGCACCTCCTACTCCCCATTCTCCCTTCCATATCCACCTGCTTCACCCTTCACCCCAACTGCTGCATAAAGAGGGACGGGAACTATTTTTCTTTATCTTTTCATTAAATTAACTGACACTTTTTAGGTATACAGTACAATCACATTCATCATTGGGATCTTGTACCATTACTTGATGTATCTTGGTTCTTATTTTATCCCAATTTCCTTGCCCTCCCTTCAGCCCCTCCACCCTTCCCTATTTACATAGACTTTGTTTCCATTTTTTTCCTTTTCTCATATTTTTTCTTTTCCCTTCTTTCCTTTTCCCTCCCCCTCCCACTTCCCCTTCCCCTTTAGACCTTTTCTTTCTGTTTCACGTTATCAATTATACAATTTGGATCTTATTTACACTTTTAGTTTTTCACACCAGAGAAACTATTCAGTATTTATACGTGTGTTCTATTTATTTCACTTAAAAGTATGTCATCAATGTGCATCCATTTTCCTATGAATGACTCTAGTTTCTCATCCTTTGTGGCTGAGGAGTATTCCATTTTATAGAAAACCCACATCTTCTTTATCCAGGCTCCAGTTGATGGACAACTGGGTTGTTTCCAAGTTTTAGCTATTACAAACTGTGCCACTATAAACATGGGTGCACATATATCACTGTGGTATGATTCTTTTAATTCTTTTGGAAAGATACCCAGCAGAGGGATAGCTGGGCCAAATGGGACCTCTAATCCTAGTTCTTTGAGGTGTCTCCATATTGATTTCCATAGCGGTTGCACTAGTCTGCACTCCCACCAACAATGGAGAAGGGCTCCTTTCTCCCCACAACCCTGCCATCATTTGTTATTGGTTGGTTTCTTGATAACAGCCATTCTTTCTGGGGTGAGGTGGAATCTCAGTGATGTTTTCATCTGCATCTCTCAAATGACCAGTGATGTTGAACATTTTTTCATATATTTATTTGCTGCTTTTACTTGTTTTTCTGAGAAGTATCTGTTCATTTCATATGCCCATTTTTTAATCGGGTCTTTATATTTGGGGTTTTCTGATTTATTTTTAGTTCTTTATATATTCTAGACTGTAGACCCTTGTCTGAGGAACAGCTGCTAAAAATTTTTTTCCACATTATGGGTTCTCTTAGCTCTCTTGCTGGTTTCTCTTGCAGCGCAGAAGCTTTTTAATAAGATGAGATCCCAGTTGTTGATTTTTTGTGCTAGTTCCTGTGCTGCTGAGGATTTGTTCATAAAGTCTTTTCCTATGCCAATGTCTTTGAGAGTTCTACCTAACTTATCTTTCAGCAAGTTTAGTGTTTCCATTCTAATATTTAGATCTTTAATCCACTTGGATTTTAGTTTAGTGCATGGTGAAAGATAGGGATCTAGTTTTAATCTTTGGTAAGTTGAAATCCAGTTTTTCCAACACCATTTATTGAAGAGGCTATCTTTCCTCCACTGTAGATGGTTGGCTCCTTTGTCAAAGATGAGGTAACTGAGTACATCTGGAGTTGTTTCTGTATCTTCCAATCTATTCCACTGATCCTCAGGTCTTTTTTTTTCCCGCAGTACCATGCTGTTTTTATCACAGTGGCTTTGAAGTATAGTGTCAAGTTGGGTGTTTTGATACCCCCCACCCGTGTCATGTCTCTGTTGCCTAGAATGACTTTTGCTATTCTAGATCTCTTCTGGTTCCAAATGAGTTTTTGTATTGTTTTCTCTAATTCTGTGACATATACCATTGGGATTTCAATAGGATCAAATTGAATCTGTATAGCAGTTTTGGAAGTACGGCCATTTTCATTATGAGAAACTGTTTTTCTTAATAGTCATAAAATTACTATTGGTCAGAACCCCCTGCTCCAGAGCCTTGTTATGCTAGGCAAGTGCTATTACACTAAACTACTAAACTATACTGCTTCACTAAAGAAGGGAATGGAGAGCAAAGGAAAATGAGATTCAAATTATTCTACCCTAATTTTTCAATCCCAAGAGTTACACAAATGAGAACCCTAAGATCTCTTCATATATATATATTTTTTCACCAGAGATTGAACTCAGGATCTTCTTCTTATAAGGTAGGTGGTGGCACCACTGAGCTAAATTCCTGGCCCATCTTTTATATTTCTCTCTCTTTATAACACAAAATATACTAAGCTGTGTATTTTTTTCTAAACAATTCTTTCAATAATTGCTGTGTAGTTTAACAGTCCTTACTGAGTACACAGTGACAATGTAGCAACTCAAAGTCGACCACAGTGAACACCGTCAGACAGTGCCCATGGCCCCTTTGAGACAGCTGCTGTGTTGCTGAGGGCAGTGAGGCCACACTCACCTGCTCCTTATGGAACCACCTCAGCAGAGGAGAGCTGCTCCACCCAAGGGCACACTCCCTCTGTCAACTGTGTGCAGTCACGGGGGACATGGAGTAAGTTACCCAACCCCTCAGCCCACTGCAGGGCCACCATGTCCAAAGTTCCCTTTGGACCTGGCTAAGCCCTCAATGAGACAACTTGTCCCCTGCCCTGGCTTCTCCCTCTTCCCCAGTCTTTTTTTTTTTTTTTCCTTCTTCTTCTTCTTTTCCTTAAGTGTGGATCCCAAGAACATCCTTGAATAAATTCTGCTTGCTATCCTTGCCTTCAGGATCTATTTCCCAGGGAATTCAAACTGCAACAGATATCTGAGAGGTTAATTTTCACATATTTGTGGCAAATTAGACCCAAATCTCTTTCGCTCCATGTAACCCTAACAAAGACAAGGTGTGTCACTTATCTTTACCTGTACAATGCTAAAGATGATTAAAGTTAGTACGTAGAGTATATAGAAATATAGAGTATAGAAAAGTAATTTACCTAAAAATGGCTGATATATCTATCTATACATGGTTATCACAATTCATTTTTTATTGAAAACAAATAGGATTTTATGCAGTCACCTTTCTATACATTAATTTGGGGAAAAACTGACAACTTTAGACTGCTCAGTATAGTTTTCAGTATATTGAGATCTTCATTTATATGCTAGCAAAGTTTTGTATTTAAAAAAGAAGGCTATATTTAGTTAAGGGAATTCCTAGTTATTTTATGCATTTTTGTTGTAAATGTTTTATGTGTATTTTAAATTGATTTATAGTAAAGAAATTGCCTGTTTGTTTTTTTTTTCTATTGGTTTGGTAAGGATGCTAAACTTCACCTGAAATAATAAACAGCTAAGAAAATATGAAAAAGCCTACTTAATACAAACATATGACAAAGATCTAATAAGTCAATTAGTGTAAATAATAACAGAATAGGTCAATAGAAGAAGAGTTAGATCAGGAGCAGAACTGAATTTTTTTTTTTAAGTAATAACATCTGATAAAGGAAACACTGCAACTGAGGGGAGAAAAGAGGGAATTTTTACAACTAGTACTGGAATAATTAGCTAGTCATTGAGGCAAATGAATTTAGACTCTTAATTCTCATAAGATAGATTCAAGAATGGGGAGAGATCTAAGTCATCAGAACAAAAGCCAAATACTGGTAAATATTATTCCATATGAGAAATTAATTTGTAGGTCTAAGAAAAAACCTCAATATTTCATTAACACAAAATTTTAAAACTTTTCTCAGTACTTAAAATTAAACCTTGGAGCTCACACATGCTAGGCCACTGCTCTGAGCTGCACCCCTTTCCCCTTTTTTCTTCCCCTATTATTTTGAGACTTTATTTCCTTAAGTTGCTCAGGCTGGACTCAAACTTGGAATTCTCCTGACTCGGCCTCTCAAATAGCTCTGATAATAAGCATGTGGAACCATGCTCAGCTAAAATTTGTTTTTGAAGAACTGTTAATGATATAGTAAAATGATTATAATTTCATTTTACATGTATATACAAAATGATAAGATTCTGACTGTCAAAGGCAATAAGCATAAACAAAATAGATAAATGACAACGGTAGTTATGCATGGCATATAAATTTATGGATAGTCCTGTTTTTCCTCACATTTTACTGCATTTCAAGTTTCTACAATGAAAAAAAATCAACTTTTAAAGTGTCTGCATGTGTGTGTGTTTAAAGAATGAACGGGAGGTAAAGGATTAGTAAATATCCTGTGGGAAAGCTTGATTCTTAAGTAAAAGAAAGGTGCCAGTTATAGTTAGAAGATGTAAAATCATGGGAAACTTTTTCCCTTTTTCCCTCTTATCTCCCGTCTCTTCTCTTTTCCTCCTACTTTTCCTTTTTAATGCTGAAAGAACTTTGAATACTTTGTGACCAGCAGAAAAAAGGATAAAAATACAGAAGTGAATAAGTAAATTCAGGAGCAAGTTTCCTGAAAAGATATGAATCAAAAAGAGAGTGCTGCAAAAGAAATTAACTTGCTAAGATAGTTTTTCATGGTTCTCTTTCTTTGCAACGCTGAGAAGGAAAGATCAGTGCATTTCTTTTTTTATTATTAAAGTAACAATAATGAACATAAGAACAGAATTGCTGAGCTCATTATTAAATTAATATTGCTAAGTGGTTTGTATCTGAACCACAGGATTACACCTACACTACTCTTTATAAGAAGAGCAAGCAGAAAGAGCAGAACAGATTAACTTGTACCTCTTCTTTTAAGCACAACGTCTAATTAGACCCCATTTACAAATGTTCATTTCATACTGACAATATGACTGGAAGAATGCTGGCACATTACCAGACAATTATGGAAGCAAAAACCACATTTGCTAATAAGGAAGGGCACTTTTTAGGCAGTCAGGGCTCTGGATTTTCCAGGTAATTTGCATAAACCAGAAAACTGTTAAACATATTACACTTCAAGTGTAGCCTGCACTTCCATTTTTCCTTTTACAAACGACATTCATAAGCTTTTTCTCTTGATGTAAAATTGTAATTTATTCACACAAGATTCCAAAACTGGATACAGTTCCAAAATTAGCTATTCATTTGATTTATGTATATAGGTTACTAAACTTTAAGATCTTAACTAGATATAAATTTGATAATCTATACATATTTCTTTGTCTTTTGAAAGACCTGAAGTACAAATTATTCTGCTGATTAACATTTTATTGAGCTTCTACTGTGTCAGATGCTTGTAAACCATTAAGAAAATGGCATCTGAGGTGACACCAAACATTTGTTAACCTAGGGCAAAAGAAAGAGAGAGAGAGAGAGCAAGGGAAAAAAAAAGAAGGAAAGAAAAAGGAAGGAAAAAAGGGGAAGGGAAGAAAAGAGAGAGAGAGAGAGAGAGAGAGAGGGAGAGAGAGAGAGAGAATGGCATCTGCCCTTGTAAAGTTTGCAACCTGATGACGAAAATAGTCTCTGTCCAGATAATTTCCATGAGGTAAAGACAAAATAGTTTGGGTTTCAAAAATGGCCTCCCAAGGAAGCAACTGCTAAACAGTAGTAGAAAGACTAAAGCAGTGAAGGGTCGGAAGAGGGAGTCCAGTTAAAATGCTCTCACGGAAGGCTAACACAGGGTCACAACTGGACCTCAGGAAAAAAAGTATGTAAGCAGTTCTGTTCATGTTAATAGCTTGACAGCAGCCTTCCTTCTGCTCCACTACCAAATGGCTCCTGTCACTTAGAGCACTCAAGGCATCACTCTCTTTTTTCTAAGTGTATAAACATTTTTACTTCAAATCTCTTCTACCCCTCCCCAAAAAGAAAAGAGGCAGTACAGCAATCATAAACAGGAGATACCAACACACACATCAAATATTTCCTGAACTGACACGCGAAGCCAGGAATCAGACACAGGCTTTTCAAACAGGACCTGTAGTACCAAGGAAAGGTAAACATACCCATGAGATACCTCGTTCTGAGATCAATCCATCGGACATCCAAACAGCCACCTCCAATACCCCAGAAAAATTCCAAAACACACCCAAAGTACATTTGTTTTGTTTATATCAGAACATCTTTCTCTTTCCATATCCCACCCTCCCATCCCATTTAAGATTGGCCTGCAAGTCTATTTTAACCATTTAGTCATTTTTATAGTTTATAAAAATAAATTACAGATCAACTATTTCAAGAAAGTAGGCATAAAAAGGGAAAGAGAAGGAAGGAATGGGAAGACAAAGGCTACACTTTGGCTTGGTGGGGGTCAGGATGCGGGTTGGCTAAACAGGCCAGGAGGGGGGACACCCTGGACTCCCCTTCTGGTGAGGGACTGGCAACCACCTCAACCCAGAGCAACACCTCTCTTCACAGTTTTTTTTAACAAACCACTGAAAATGGACAACAGTGACTGTGCCACGGGGGGCTGCAGTCTGTGAGCCCAACGCCAGCCGACCCACAGAGTAGTGGTGCCGGGACCCTGCCTGTCTCTCAAGGAAGCATCAGGGAAGGAGTCATCACACCAGCCCCCCTGCTCCTGTTAGGGAGCCGAGGACACAGCGCGGTGCAGAGCTGCACCTGGCCCTTGATTACTGGGCTCTGATGGAGCGTCTCCTGCTTCCTTTACACTCTGTCACCAGAAGCAGCTATCACAATCCAGCTGCAACCACATGCTCCTGCCTTCCTGCCCGATGATGCTTCTTGGGTCCTGAAAGTATCTCAAGGAAGGAGCACAGGGAGGATGACCACAATACCCTTGTTGGTTTATGTCCTTTTATTATATTTAAATGTCCTGCAGTTTCTGTGTGTTTAGTTGAGTGAATTTATGAATTTATGTTGTCTGATATATCAAGCTTAACTTGTCCTCCCAGAATGGACAGTTAGACTTAGAAGGTCCCTCTGAATAAGCTTTAGATTAAATACATAAAAGAGTTAAGGTTGGGCCTCAGTGGTGAAGGGCTTTTCTTTCACGTTTGAGGCCCTCGGTTCTAACTTCCGCACTGCAAAAATAAATAAGTAATAACAGAAGCACACAGAAGCAAGAAAAGCAGAGCTGATGCTTTCACTCCTACTAAGAGCTCTGTGCTTGGTCACAATTTTAAGGTAAGGCAATGACCATCTCTAGTCTGATATGATGACAAGTCTGTCATACTCAGGGTTATGAGGCAGGATTTGTGGATGGGTTCACTTCCATCATCACTAATGATGATTCTCTAAGCGCACATTTGTAGACTTGAAGCTTTGTAAATTAGTGGATGTGATACAGTAATGGGTGGCATGGCTCGGGACTGCAGCCCAGGGGGCATGGCCGCTGCTAAGTCTATATGTTGTTGTGAGGTCTTTTTCAGCTATGACATCTAAATAAGCCAAATTTGGAACCGGCTTATGAATTACTGTTTTGCAGAATGTTAACTGACAATTTAAAAAAATAATAGTGACGTATACTGAATCAAATTTGTCTCACCAAAATGTGGAAAAATTGAATGATTAGAAATGTTTTAGTAATAGAATAAAATATTGGTAACAAATAAGTCTAAAAATGTAAAGTCCTATTTGAATTTTAAATTTTTTTCTGAATGCTTTTAATGTACGTAATGATCGTTTCCACATGTGTGAATCCCAACATATACATATCATGTTGGGCAGGCATAGTCAAGATGTTTTTAATAATGAGATGTGTCATCAACACTTTGGGGGAAGAACTTGTTTGGGGCAAGCTGACAGAGGCTCATACCAGCAATGGTCATGGGGACTGAGGAAAAGGAATATACACAAGGGAACAGGTGGAGAGACAGAATTGGCATGGCTGTACTCCTTTCGAAAACACCTTGGATCACGTCCATCACCTGCTCTTGATTAAAACCCTTTGCATAGAGGAACCAGAGTCCAAACAAGGGCCACATTCCAGGGAAGTCCATAGTCCTGTGCATTTCCTTTTCCTCCAAACTTTCTCTCCATCTGTATCTTGTACATTCACTGGCAAGACCATCGGAGGAACGTCAATCTCATATTCTTAACTCCACGTTCTCTGGAAGACTATGAGAATGCCTGGCACTTAGTAAATGTTAGTTGAAAGAATGAATTAATTACATGCAGAGAGCAAGGGAGATGAGCTAGGATACCCTCATTCCACCTTGAGCATTCGCCCGTGTGGTGCCATTTCCCAAGATGAGGTTTAAGACAGCAGAGGGTTTGGGCTGGGGCAAAGAACAATGACTTCAGTTTTGCACATACTATGCTTGAATTAAAAAAAATTTCAAACATTTTGTTCTAGAAGCACATAAGTGTGTGTAGATAAATAACTATAAATACGGATCAACAGAAGACTTATCAATTTTAAATCTCTTGTTAAAATTATCCCCTTTGTGATTTTTGAAATAACTTCATATGCCTCAAATATAAAAATCAAGCACACTGAAAATTATTTGGTGTTTCTTATTCTAAAAACAATTCAAAACGGAAGTTTATTTTGGGTAAAGCATGGTATTCTACTCAAGTTATAAATAGGCCTTTTCCCCTTAACTACTCTCACAGTGAGAAGACAAAATCAAAACACCCCTTTCCCCAAAAAAGCTACCTTTCCAGCAG
This sequence comes from Fukomys damarensis, assembly GCF_012274545.1. Classification (NCBI taxonomy): domain Eukaryota; kingdom Metazoa; phylum Chordata; class Mammalia; order Rodentia; family Bathyergidae; genus Fukomys; species Fukomys damarensis. Next base: position 7,785,772 of record NW_022900927.1, read on the forward strand.
AAAATATGAAAGCTGTTTTTGACCAATAAGATTTTAGTGTCCAGTAGCAGCCAGGCCTGCCTAAGAGCCTATGCTGTACATTTATGATTTGTTTCAGCTATTCCTGACTTTCAGTCTTATCTTTTTTCCTAGTTTTCTTACCTATATACTGACTTTGCTTGATGCCTTCCATCCCTTCCTGTCATCACTTTTATTTCTCTGGTCTTAGATGAAGATCCATCTTCCAGCTATGTCCCTGTTGATGCCCAACCTGTTAAGAAAGCTGCATTAAAACTAAGACTCAGCTACGTATCTTGCTTCTTAAACCACCTCTAAGGGCTTACAGACTGTTCAGAGCTCTCTCAAGGCTGTATTTAATTGGACCTGTCACTTACAAATTTGTTTTCCTTGGTTTTAATAAATGCATGGTGGTGCATACCTGTAATCCAGCACTGAGAAGGCTGAGGCAAGAGGGTTGCTGTGAATTTGAGGCCAGCCTGGGCTACACAGTGAGTTCAAGGCCAGTCTGAACCACATAGCAAGACCCTGCATCAAAAAAAAATAAATAAATAAAAATAAAAATAAATTTTTAAAAGCAGTGAATGTTTTTAAACATGCTTTTAGGATTGAGTGAGGTGCACATCCCTGTAGTCTCAGCACTCTGGAAGGCTGAGGTAGAGGGATCACAAGCTTGATCCCAGACCAGGTAACTTAGCCAGACATTGTCTCAAAATAAAAAATTTAAAAGGACGAGGCAGGCTGGGAATGTAGTTCGGCACAAAAGCTCTGGATTTAATCTCCAGTATAACGGTACTTCAGTTTATGAACTCAATTCTTTCCACGATTCTGGTTGCAAACTGAAATGGATGAGGACCAAATCAAATTTCCCCATAAGGTCAACACTGAGCCTGACCATTGACTATGATTCGGTTTTCATCCAATTTGGTTTGCAACCAGAATCGTGTCAAGAATTAAATTCATGAACTGAGGTACCACTGTACCACCAAATGAATGAATGAATGAAAGCTTTTTATCTATACTAGCCTCATCCCAAACCCTGTTCCTTGCCTTCATTGCCATAGGGAAGCATCTTCGTGTACCATTTCTAGATTTCAGATCCCCAGAAATGATACACATGGTATCTAGGTTCTTTCTACTTCTTGCCAGACTATTTTCCAATACAGTATTTATTTATTTTTATCTTTATTAAGTTTATTGGTACATTTTAGGGATACAACAGTTGCATTCATCATTGGGATCTTCTACCTTTACATGACTTATCTTGGTTTTTATTTTTCCCCATTCCTCTAGTTTCCCTTCCCCCCTCCACCCTTCCCTGTTTACAAAGACATTGTTTCCATTATTTTCTTTTCCCTTTTTCCCTTTCCCCTACCCCTCCCTCTTACTTCCTTTACTTTTAAACCTTTCCTTCCTATTACACAGTATCAATTATACATTTTGATCATAATTTACACTGCTTTTCACACAAGAGAAACTATTCAGTATTTATTTTCATGACATTAATTTCACTTGAGTATGGCCTCAATGTGAATCCACTTAGCTATAAATATCTCTAGTTTCTCATTCTTTATGAACACACACACACACACACACACACACACACATCTTCTTTATCCAGTCTCCAGTTGATGGGCAATTGGGCTCTTTCCAAGTTTTAGCTATTACAAACCGTGTGGCTACATGAGCATATATCGCTGTGGTATGATTCTTTTAATTCTTTTGGAAAGATACTCAGTATAAGCCGTGTGTGGTGGTGCACACCTGTAATCCCAGCACTTGGGAGGCTGAGGTAGGAGGATCATTGTGAGTTCGAGACCAGCCTGGACTACACAGTGAGTTCTAGGTCAGTCTCAACTACACAGTGAGACCCTGTCTCAAAAAACCACACACACACACACACACACACACACACACAAAAAAAAAAAAAAAAAAAAAAAAAAAGATACCCAGCAGAGGAATATCTGGTTCAAATGGAACCTCTAATCCTACTTGTGTGAGGTACCTCCATATTGACTTCCACAGTGGTTGCACCAGTCTGCACTCCCACCAACAAGGAAGTAGTTAAGATATGATGTGAACTCCTTTAAGTGACTTGATATATTTTTTTGAGGTAGACATTATTATTTCCTTTTTAAGTGAAGAAACCTAGAAATAGAAAAATTAAGTGACTTTCCCAAGGTCACAGAGCTTGTACCCTGTGGGATCAAAATTAGAACTTGGGCCAGGTAGAATGGTACATGCCAGTAGTCCCTGCTATTTGGGAGCCTGGGCAGGAGGACTGTAAATTCGAGGACAGCCTGTGTAACTTAGTAAGACCATGTCTCAAAATTTAAAAAATAGATAGATAGATAGATAGATAGATAGATAGATAGATAGATAGATAGATGGGGCTGTGCATGCAGCTCAGTGGTAAGGGCTCCTGAGTCTGATTCCCAGATCCCCCAAACCCCCACAAATATCAAAAATTGAGAAATCTGTCCCCAGAGCCCACATTCACTAAATTTGCTACCCACAAAAATGTATCAATTTACGCCAGCACCATTATAAATATAGACACTATATTCAATTTAGGAACACTTCTATTTTCTAATGAACAAATTCTTATGTATACCCCCAAAATGCTTTCCTACCTTGGAGTTAATTGGAAGTTGAAATGGGGCCTATCATTTAATACTTTCTCTTTTCCATTTCTACAGTAGGAGGAATTACAAGTGAGAGCTTAGTAGCTTTAAGGGTATAGGGTGAATATGACAGAATACTCTGTGCCTATAGATGTAGGCTTTGAAAATTAATTGTCCCATGGCTCATTTCTGCAAAGCGTGCAAATAATGATCGGGACCACATGTTAGGCCCTTGTTATGCACCAAATATTCTGCTGGGATGCTTTGTAGGCTTTGAGTCATTTGACCACCAGGTAGGTATCACACCCCCATTCTGTAGCTAGGTAGGAATCTGACACACAATGGACCTGCACAATGGTGTGGAGGTACCAGGGAAGATAGTATTCAACTTGCAGTTTTGTCACTTGGCCCGGGTCTTCAGGTAACTCAACTCAGTCAGACTGTATCACCATACATTTGTAATCCACAAGCTCCTCTAACAGGTTAAGAAAATAAGTACATGGCCTTACAAAGCTGACCTTGGCAAAAACAGAGACAACGGTCTTTAAAAAATGAGGCTCACTCTGGGGTTTTCATTTAAATTCACTTTGGAGTCATTGGGTATTGGTGACCTCCTGCCAGAGCTAATTAATTACAAATCTGGAGAGATGTTGTATTCATCACCGTGCTGGAAGAAGTGCCAATAACCCTTGTCAGTATTACCCACAAAAGGGTGTAGCCCACACAGTCTTGGTAGCTGCGGGACAGCCAAGACAACAGGAGTTCCATTGGCTGCAAAACACTTTTGGCTGTGGCTGCTTCTCCAACTTCCAGTGTCAAAACATTGTCACGGATGGATGAGATGCAGAGAACGAGGCTGGTAAGGGGTTAATCAGGCAAAGGAATGTGATTCCATCACACTCAAGAAAACCCAGTAATTTTAAAGACCATTATAGATCCTGTAATCTGGAATAAAAGATTGATTTCAGAATAAATGGCTTTTCTATTGAGGTAGAATTTGTGTGTCGGATAGCAGACCTTCTTCTGTTATATGTAGGAAATATTCACTATTCTGAAATAACTACCTGTTGACATCCCTATTTTCTGAGGTACCTGGGATTGAACTCACAGCCTTGTGCTGCAAATCAGGCACAGTGCCACTGAGGTAAATCCCCTGTCCTGACATCCCTATTTTTAAAATCACTGCTATAATTCCGATTGCAAACAGTCCTTTTCTAGTTAAAAAGAACATCTATATTCAGAAAATAGCTTTGATTTTATATTACTCAAAATTTGTACACAAGAAGTCTGCTAGTATCAGACCAGGTGCATTTGGGAGGCTCTGAAAACCCGTGGAGGAAAGCACCTATTTTATGTTAGCAGCTGGTGGTGGCCCCTTCTACAGTTGTCCTGTTGGGCAACCCAGATGTGGAGCAAGTGCAACTGCTGAACATGGGGGAACTGGGAGGAGAGCAGATGTGGCTTAAATTCAGGTTCAGTCCTCTTTGGGGTTCAACCGGTTTTTCTTCACAAAGTGGCCCCTCCTTTCTGAAACCATACCAAAAAAGCTATGAAGCTACTAGATAGCTCCCAAGTGAAGTTACCCAATTCTCCTTGTACAGCAAAGATTCTTATCCTAAGCTTACTATGTATAAGAGGGGATGAAAAATTCTATTTTCTTAATACTGCAGGGCAGGCCAAACTACTTTAATATCATTTTGGGAAGACTGCTCACGCAGGAGAGGTCTAGAGATAATATTCAATACTAACAACAATGACCCCAGTGCTTGCAAATCTAATTAACAGATGGCAAACTGACTCCCAGACTTGGGAGTAGTGGTTCCCATCCGAAGGTAAAGTACCACTTACCTGCTGGGCTTCCAAAGAGAGTTATTGCAGAGTCAAGGAACATTTCAGAGCCAGACATTACAGTACTGGCTTTGGAGTCAGCTCTGGGTTCAAGACTTAGATATGCCAATTACAGCTAGCTCTGAATCAGCAATTAAGATGGCATGTCCTGTTGGCGATGCTGAGAGCATTACATGGCAGACCGTTTTAAAATGCTTCACTTACTGCTTGTCTCTTAGTATACCGTGAACAGGGAAATCACCTCCATGATATCAGTGGCACCCCACTTAGCGCACAGCAGTTAGGTTTAGGAGCTGAGCTACCGAAAGGACCTCTCTGAGAAAGTTTCCCCAGAAAGCATCCTGGAAAAACACGGATGTAACCAGGCACTCTTCCTGAACCCTCCCTTTTCCCTCTCCCACACCAATCCTCACACAGCAACAATCCTCAGGGTGTCCTCCATTTCCAGGTTGTCAACTAAAACCCAGAGGAGGGGTGAAGATCCATATCTGATTGCAAATTGTGTGAAGCCCCGGGGGTTAAGACTGAGGATGGACTTTGAAATTAGACCCAAAAGGGAATAGCTTTCCCTTTCACTACTTGCTGTCTTATGTAAATGGAGCCAATTAAGTCTCCTTGAACACTATTCCTTGTTTATACAGAAGTAATATCTAACTGAAGGGTGAAAAGGATTAAATGAGAAAATATTGACATGGAAAGTTCAGCACAGTAGCTAACAAACAGCAAGACCTTAACTCATAACTATTTAATCCAGTTCAAAAAGTTCTAGGTAACTGCATGTTTTGGTGTACTAGGAACTAGCAAGTAAGTTAAAAGTGGAACCAAAAGATAGGTTTAAGATCAGATTCTCTTAAACTCTGATATTATGCATATATATATAATATATATATATATATTCC
>NW_022900927.1:7791157-7792136 GCF_012274545.1 Fukomys damarensis
ATTATATATATATTCCCCCCCCGCCTTTAACAAGGTAAACGTCTTAGTTATTGAATTATGGCTTGCGATTTACCTTTTTACCTAATTTCCTACCTGATTCATAGGAATTATTTGTGCCAGGCAAAGTGCACCCTACTTAACCTCAGTAGTTTCACACTGAATTAATTGCCCCTAGGAAAAAAGGTAGAAAGTTGAGATCTACAGAATATTACTGTGGTGTGTCTATTAATCTCCCCCCGCCCTTACTTCGTTCAAACTAGGAAAACAGCACCGGGACAAAGAAGTTAAACTGGTGAGGGAAGCAATACGTGACTGAGGAAAAAACTGAGTGCAGATCCGCTGAGCAAGGCTGCCTATTTTTCCCCTTGTTTGAACTGACCTTTCAATTTCTCAGACATCAAGAACGCGCCTTCTGAACAGGGCTCTTAGGAAGTCACTGTTGAACTAACCAAGGCCATCCACTTCCGTTCGAAGGGAGTAAGAATTTTAGTCAATAATGAGGAGCTCCACTGGGTTGTTCTCTCTCATAGTCTCCAGCGGTGACCCAAGTGAAATAACCACTGCAATCTAATGACTACTCGGTCTGCCTGCTTAAAAGACTACAGACAGGTGAATTTATGGATTATGATTCACCCTCCCTTTCCTGTTTTGATGCAATACTACGACGGAACCATCCCTGTCAATAAAACGTTCCAGTTTCCACCCTGCAAATTCGCTCTGTACTAATTGGTGCGCAGGTGAGATTTCCTGTCGCCATTTTAAGGAGACACGCGTCCCTCTCAATGAAGTGCCCAGTTAGAAGGGGCCGTGCCTGAAACAAAGAGTAGGCAGAAGAAAGGAAACCGGGCCCAGCAGCCCCCGCCCCTCCGTCCCACTCCCCCTCCGGACTTGCGAGGGCCGGGAACGCCGCCGCCCTCGGGGCGGAGTAGCGCGGGGTCTCCATGCCCGGCCTGTTCGCGCTTAGACAGGTGCGCGCTCC
>NW_022900927.1:7793078-7826150 GCF_012274545.1 Fukomys damarensis
GGGGGTTGGTGCGGGGGGGGGAGATTCTGATGATGCAATCGGCCGGGAAAGGAGGAGAGCTGAGGCGGCCACTCCACGCCGCCTGAAGGTCGCCGCGAACCTCCGCCCTTCACCTTCCTAGGAAATCTGCCGCGCCACGCCGAGCCTCCCGCACCTTCCTCGCGGCCGGAGGCCACCTTTTCCCAGCTGAGGCTTTCAGACCTTGACACCAAGGACAGCAAACTGCAGCGTTCCGGGGACGGACACTTTGACGTCGTCTTTTGCCACCTTTCCCTTTATTTCCCAAGGCAAGGTGATTTCTCGGCTGCCGGGAGAGACGGGAAGTTGTAGTGGTGAGAGGGGCAGTAACTAGGCGGCGTGGAAGGAGGGACCGGCTGCGTCGGATGCCCTCAGATACTGCTTCTGGGAAAGGAAAAGTCCAGGTCCTCCGTTCTTCCCCGAACGCGCGCAGCGCGAGGAGGCGCAGGGGCCCCTGGTTGCACCTTGGTGTGGGCTGTGGCTTACTTTTTTTTTGGTTTTTAATGTTTTCATGGTGCCAAAGTGTGGCACCAGATCTGGTTACATTTCTCGAGGGTCAGGGAACACGCGGGTACGGAGGGCATGCGGCAGCGTACCCGAAGAGGGTGCAGGCCCCCACTTGGAGTTTCCGGAGTGCGCAGGGCCGGGAGTAGGGGGCCTGGTGCCCCTGGCTGCCAAGCGCTGCCGGCGGGGTCTCGGGAATGGGCCAGGTCGGCGGCCAAAGCCGGGGAGCACGAGGAAACAGGAGCACGCTGGCCTTGCCCCGAGCTGCCCCTCTGTCGGTAACGAGGGGGGCAGGCAAAGACGGGGGAGGGGGTTGCTAAAGGATGCTGGCGGTGGTGACTCACTGCCCTTTCTCGCCTTGGAGAGGTTCTTTCTAAAATGAAGTCAGGGCCAAAGTGGTTTTCTGAGAGCCGGATCTGCTGGAGCTGGCGAACAAAAGGCCACTGCTTGTAGGCGCGGATCGCGCCCCCCTCCAATCTCACCCCCCACCCCCGCAGCATCTCACTCGCTCGCGTCCCTAAACGTTGCCACAAAAGGCTTCTAAACTGGCCGGCTCCCGCCGCGAGGGAAATGCGCCTTGGGTCTTGTTGCGCCCCGCCCTCACCCCCCAGTAATCATCCCCCACTCCCTGAGCGTCGGGTTCCTCTGCGCCCACCTTAATCTTGCAGGTTTCTGGGCTTTACGGGCGCCTTTTACTTGCCGGGTCGCTTGTCCGGGTTCCTACCGAGCTGTAGTCACCAAAGGCACTAGTGCTTATGGCTGCAAAAGGAATTTCGCGGTAACCTCTTCGCGCCGTCCCGGTTGCCTTTCACAGGCTGCCTTCGGCCGGGGAAGGTGGTGCTACACTTAGAGTCCTTTGTGTCTCGCTCTGCGGCGGCGGGCGACCCAGGGTTTTTACCAGCCTGTTTCTTCGGTGAAAACCAAAGTGCTGCTGGGTCGCGTACTTTCTCAGACAAACCTATGGTGATGTACATAGTAAGAGTTGAAAACCCCACCTATAGGAAACGGGGTGCATTTGGAAGGGAATTTGACATTTCTGCAGTATTTATTACATTTTTTTAAATATGAGGGGGAGGGGAGAATGTTTGCAGAATGCAGGGCCCAGTGAAGCTGTAATTTGTCACCTTGATAGAAAAAACTGTGCAGCAACTCGTGCTTTTTCTGACGTCAGAAGGACAACGGAAATAAAACCTGAGCTGGCAGCTGGCTGGCCTCATTGTCAAATATCTCACACTGGGTGGATACTCCCGTAATTTAATCAAAACTGACCATGCAGCGATCCGGTCTGAGTCCCAGGATTTTGGTTCAGACCCCTGCCTCGAAAATGACTTTGCTCTTCAAACTCTTCAATTCTCAGTATGTTAACAGGAAACCTACTTGGTTTGAGGTCTTTATCTTGATGAGGCTTAACCCTCCCACCCCATGTACTGTATTCGGTAAATGTTTCCTCCCCAAGGGCTTGCTGCGTGGCTGCCAGCAATAAGCAGATTAAGTTCCTGCTTCTATGGAGCTTCCCTCCTCCCGCTGGAAACAGACTATATCCTTGCCTGCATAAGTAAATTTCAGGTATTAAAGCAGTGAAGACATAAAAGTCATGTGATGAGAAGGATGCTTGAGATAAAGGGGGCTGTGTGAACCTCCGGAGACTTTTGTCCTGAGACTTCTATGATAAAGTATCTGCTGTTTGAGTGGTGAGGGGATGAAGTGTGCCAGCAAGTACTTGTGACCCTCGACTTTCACTGCAGAATCATTCAGCAGAGGAGATAAATAGACTTTAGAGGCGTTTTCAGTTGTAAGACACACAATCTCTTGCTTGTGTATATTTTTTACGTTTCTCGGTGAGTTAAGACTGGGGTGAAAGGCCTGGTGTCTGGCTACCCTACATATTGTCTTTCCCTTCCCCTGGCAGTGGTGGGAAAGCTATGGCACGTATGTGGCAGTGAGCTGTTTGTATCATTGAAAGCTCTACAGGGTTTGCTGTCACTGCCCTAGGGTGATTGATACTCCAGGCAGAGCTGATCTTACTCATTGTACCCCTAATGTCTGGCATATAGCAGTTGCTTAACAAATACTTACTGGATTGAGACCTTGGCAAAGCCATCCCTTCCATCTCTTTGCGTCGGATTTCCATCACTTCCTTTCTATGTCTCATTATATGTCTGTCTGTATTCTTTTATACTTGAAACACTGGAGTCTTTTTTGTTGTTGTTTCTTACCACCCTTACGCACTTTTGCAGATGACCTCGAATCTTTTTGTCTGTGTCCCCACTGCTGAAGTTCAGATCTCTGTCATCTGACCCCGACATAGCAGTTCAAGTCGAAGGTGGGGATCAAGTCCTGTAGGGATCGTGAAGCAAGTATGGAAGGGCCTTGCGGATTCTAGTGGTGTGGGGTGGGAGCGGGGATGTAAGCCCCACGTGTGGCTAGGGATGGAGTTACTCTCCTCCACTTCAGGCCGTGCACCCCTTAATTCAATCAGGACACCTTTGTTAAATTTATATTCCAAAATTCAGTTCATATTTTTAAGGACTTTGCCTCTTTAAAAAACCTCCCCGGTGGGGGGGGGGTCACACTGCCTATGAAGTCTAAATTGCTGCACCAGGCACTCAGGACCCTTTGCAGTCAGCCTCTGTCTCTATTTCCACCTCTTCTCTCTGCTGTTTCTTTACTCTCCCTTTACATTGTGGTGTCCCAGCTGCTTTTCTGCCCCAGTAGCTGTGTGGATTCCAGGCTGGAATGCCTACTGCAATTGTGGTTTTGGGGGACGGTCTGGCCCAGATGCCATTTTCCCATCCCTTGAAAAAAAGTATTTGCTGAACACCTAGTTGGTTTTTTCATGAGGATTTGTTAATCTTTCACTTTTTGCATTACTGTCCCTCCAAGGTGGTAGAAGGTACAGAATCAGAGTTTTAGGCTGTGAATCACAGGTAAACACTAGGTCTCAATTTATTATGCCTGGGATCTTGATCAAGTTTGCTTATTGTCCTGGTTTTGTTTGTTTGTTGCTGTTGTTTATTTGTTAAATAGGGATTATGGTGGTGGCTGCAGCAGTACCTACCTTACTGAGTTATCCTAAAGATTTAATTAAGATAATCGTTGATGGGGTTTTTGGCACGTGGTTGGCATTTCATATATATTAAATTAAAAAGAATTTTAGGTTCTTTGTCTTTTAGAGGAAGTGGGGAAAGTTAATCAGGAAAATTCCCCTTACTGTTTGCAGTTCTATGGCTGTTTGATCTCTTAAAAGGTCTTTTCAGAGAAGACTATCCTAATGGAAACTACATTACTGTTTTCAGTCTCTGGGATAATGTGTCTCTGAAAGGGGGTGTGAGGGTGGCGGAGGTGTGTGTGAGAAGTAGGCACATTCACTACTGCAAGATGGACTTCAGAAAAAGGTATCTTGGTCCACTGACCCTGAGTTGAGTCTCTTTAAGCCATTGTTATGCTTATTTTTGGAATTTGATCACATAATCTTTGGTTTTCCAGTAATAAACTGGGTCAGGGTTAGGGAGGAAACATGACAACGAGTTTTGGGAGAAAGTCACACTTGGGCTTGTAGTCAAAAGACTGAGGACTGGGGGTGTCACTCAGTGGCAAAGGGCTTGCCTAGAAGGCATGGGGCCCTGGGTTCTATCCCCAGAATGAGGAGAGAGACAAAGACAGAAACAGATGAGTGAGGTTATAATGTGTCTTTGTGAGTAACTAGGTGGGAACCCTTGATCAGGTCATTGAATATTTTTGTTGTTCTTTTAATTTTTAAAGCAAGGTTTCACCGAGTCCTTAAATTGCCAAGGCTAGGCTGGAACTTGAAATCCTTCTGCTTCAGCCTCCCAGAATGCTACGATTACAGGTGCATGCCACCATGCTCAGCCTAATTGCATATTTTTATGCCTCACTTTCTCATCTGCCCAATGCTAATAATAGTATCTGAACTGCCTGCCTGCCTTGTCAATTGTGAAGCTATAATGAGAACCAAGCTGGCAAGATTCTTAAGTAAGTTAAAAGAACTACTCAAGATAATGATGGTCTGGAGTCAAACACACTGCTAATCTGCAGGTTTGTGGGAGGGGGTCATCTGATTGATTGAGAAAGGGTCTTGCTGTGTAGTTCAGGCTCATGGTGATCCTCTTGCCTCAGCTTCTTGTATGCAGGGATTACAGGTATGCATTACTATGCCTGGCCTGTGGGAGGGTTTTAGATTAGTGATTCTCAGCACCAGTTTAGAATTAGACTTAACCTGGTGTCTTTTAAGATCTACCTGTGCCCAGACTCCATCTCCAGAGATGTATTTATCATGAGATGAAGCCCATACATGGAAATTTTTTAAAAACAGCAGCAATGACAAACTATGGGGGTGATCCTGATATGCAGTGGCTTAGATTTAAGGCAACGCTAATAAAAACTTATCAAATTTTAGATGAAGAGCTCCCCATGTTGCTTGATAAAGTCGGTAATAATGCAACATTAAGAGCTTGACTAATTCTTCCCCTTGATTTTATTAAGCCAACCAGTTGACATAATGGAGCCACAGCCTCAAGTTACAATTTATGACCTGAATTTTCCCAGGCATAGATGCATGTCTAGTGACACAGTCTGGGCCACATAAAGATGTAATGTTCGGGTCTCAGTCTCCATCTCTTAGGAAGGGCAAAGAAGATTGGAAAAGAAAGAGACAATGAAAAGGAAAAAGAAAGGGACAGACTGTGGGCCCAGGCAATCTATAGATTGGAAAGGCTCGGAGTAGGAGACAGAGAGGAAGAGCAGAGGAAACAGTTGAGTTTAATTTACTCAACTGGTTTTTGTCTAAGCTACAAATTGGTGACTATAGTATCATATTAAGATATGGGAATATTTTGTGTGACTTACACTTTTAAAAAATTATTTTGAGTTCGTTGCCAATATTTAAAAAATCAAAAATTCATTCCAGGTCCTTTATGCCCAATATTCTTTGTTCATTTATCTTGTCCACTGGAGCTCCAGCTACATTTGTTTCTAGCTTTTAATCTGTATTTCCTAAGCCTGGCTGTACATTTGGATGCTCTGGAGAGCATATAAAATACCTGTGCTTGGATCCAGTCCTAGACTCATTAAGTTAGAAACCATTATTATGTGTGACACCCCTTATCGCTTTTATTTTTATAAAGCTCCTGGGGTGATTCCTGTGTTGAGTTAGAGGTGAGGACTACTGGTCTACTAAGATGGCTGATGTATCCACAAGTCCACTTCTTATCTTTGAAAATGAACCTTTAAGAAAGAGACTGTGGAGTCAGAAAATTTTAGAACTAGAAGAGATCTTTGAGAGAACATTGGTTCACCTGACATTCCAGAGACCCAAACAGGAGAAAGGAATTGTTCAAGGACTATTACTTGGTTTTGAATTATAAAGTGTCTTTTGTTACTTTTTTATTTTTTCAAATAAAGGTATAGTTTTAAAGTTTTCTTTTTTAAAATTATTTTACGTTTATTACTTTCTGCTGCTTAGATCTCTTAATATTTGTTTTTCCTACAGGAAAATTTTATAAAGAGTTAACTGTCAAGACTTGACTAATACTTAAGACTAAGCCATAAAATTCCTATCCATTGTCTTTGGTTTAAGAACAATCCTTGATCAGAAATATCATTAGAACAAAAATATACATGCAAAGGAAAACAAATTTCACTGTTCAAACTTATATTTTCATCTCCATAAGTTTTTTTTAAATTTGTAAAGCTTTTATTATTTTTAGCAATAATAATATGTGTTCATTTTAGGAATGAGGAAAATACAAATAATGAGAAAAATCATTCATATCTCACCACTGGGGTTTTTTTGTCTTTCATCTTTTGTAAGTTTTATACATAATCATAATATAGTATGCAAATTGTTATGGTTTATAACTAGATGTTCCTCCAAAGCCTTATGCACTCATAGGTGTGGTTCTTAGGAAGTGATTGGATTATCAGGGTTTAGAGCTGACTTGCTGTTAGGAGGTAGGGTCTGGTTAGAAGAGGTGGGTCACTGGGGGAATGACCTGGAATGGTTTATCTTCCTTCTCAGCTTCTCCCTTGACACTGGATGCTTCCTGATTGCTGTGCCTTGAGCATCTGTCCTCTGCCACACTTTTCTGCCACTCCATTCTGGCTTGGAGAGAGCTGACTCGACTGAAACAGTACAGTAAAGCTCTATTCTTTTAGTTGCAGGTGCCAGGTGTTTTGTCCTGGCAGCAAGAAAAGTGACTCCGATTGTGGTACCAGGAATTGGGTTGCTGGAACTATACCTGGCCATAAGGTTCAGAAGCCTTTGGAACTAGTTTGTGAAAGAATTTGGAAAGACTCCAAGATGCCTGTTGAAGAAGCTCTAGAGTGCTATAAACTGAGCTTGATGGTAGATCCTGGTCGGAGTTCAGAATACCAGAATGCTGACAGAAATGCAGAAAGTAAAGGCCAGGCTTAGGAGGTTTCCGTTGGGAACAAATACTCCATTGGCAGCTGGACTTCAGGCCATGTGTGTTATCCTCTGGCAGAAATTTTGCCTATATTTTACTCATGTCTTGAGATTTTGTGGGATACTGAGATTAAGGGTAGCAGACTAATTAATTGATGGAGAAAATTTCAAGCCCGCTTAACATTCAGGCTATAGCATGGCAACTGCTTGCTACTTTAGCCAGGTTTATCCTGAAAGTCAGGAGCAAAAAGCCCATTTGAAAAGTTTTCCGTTTCCCCAGAAAGAAATGTCTGGCAAAGTTGTAGCAAAGTAGAGTGTGGCTACTGAAAAGATTAGCATTAAAAAGAAGCCGTATCCTATAGAGTAGGACAATAGAAAACATAGCTTGAGGATGTGTGAAGAACCAGCAAGGCCCCTCTCATGATGGTAAGCTCAAACATGCAAAGGACAGCCGGGCATGGGGGCACAGGCTTATAATCCCAGCACTTGAGAGGCTGACGTAGGATTGCTGTGAGTTCAAGGCCAGCCTGGGGTACATAGTGAGTTCAAGGCCAGGCAAACTACATAGCAAGACCCTATCTCAGAAAAAAAATGTCTTTTAAATGCAAAAGTCAATGATTTTGAGAAGAGGGCCCTCTGCCCTATGCTACAAGAAAATGGCTGCTTAGAGAATTTGTTCCTTGGGATTTGGATCATAGTGCTCAGATAGTCACGTATTTGGAGACCTTTGCAACTATGATACAAGGGACCCTGGCTACTACTTCTAAAGTTGGCAGCAGATTTTGACAATATCCATCTGTGCTAGTTTTACAGACATTCAGAAAGCAAGAGTTGAGGGGTCAACAAGGCTTCCACCTAGATTTCAGAATTGAACCTCCCTGGGAGGGCAGGCAGTGTGCCCTTGAGAGGTCAGTGCACAAAATTATGAGAGTGAAGGTGAAAGCACAGTGGTACCTTAGTTTATTAACTTAATTCTTTCCATAATTCTGGTTGTGAACTGAATTGGAGAAGAACCAAATTAAATTCAATGGCTAGGTTCAGTGTTGACCTTATGGGGAAATTTGATTCAGTTCTTATCCAATTTGGTTGTGAGCAGAATCGTAGAAAGAACTGAGTTCATGAACCAAGGTACCCACTATACAGTGGAAGTTGGAGATGCCAGGAACGTGGAAAGTCTGCTGAGAAAAGCTACAAGGAGTGAGCAAAGCCAGCCCAAGAGGGAAGCTATGAGGCAGTAGCATAGGGGTAGGGCTGCCTAAGCATTTTGCAGTTCATATCTCCTTGCTACAACTTGCACTGGGTCCTAGACATGGAGCCACAGGATTCAGTGTTTGCCCTGCTGGATTTCAGTCTTGCTTTGATCCTATTCCTCTCTATTTTCTTGTTTCTACTTTTGGAATAGGAACGTTTACCCTGTGCCATTTTATTTCAGCAGTGTTTAGTTCTTTTTCCTCTGATTTTGTATGGGGCCTCAGAGCTAAGAATTTGTCTTAAGTCTCAGAGGAGCCTTTTCAGCAATGCTGGAACTCTCAGGACTTCGGCAGCTCTTAAAGATGGACTATATGTATTTTGCATAAGGAGATATAATTGAGTCTTTTGTGGGCTAGGGGCAGAATGTTATGGTTTATGTCTAGCTCTCCCTCCCAAAGCCTCGTGCACTCATATGTGGGGCTTTTGGAAGGTAATTTGAATTACGGGGTCTTATAGCTGACTTGCTATTAGATCTGGGGTCTGGTTGGAAGAGGTATGTGAGTGGGGCTGTGGCCTAGAAGAGTTTATCTCCTTCCTGAGCTCTGCCCTTAACTCCAGCTGCTGCTTGTCCACCATTTCCTGAGTAGCTGTCCTCTGCCATGCACCTTTGCTAAGCTGTCCTTTCTTGAAGCCAGCTGACTATGGGCTGAAACCTCTAAAAACTGTTGAGGCAGGAGATTAGGGCTTGGCAAACAGGCTGGGGGACTGTGAGTGATCTGTTAATTACGAAGTTCCAGGACACATGGGCAGAACAGTTCCCAAAGCCCTGCATGTGGAGCCAGTCAGAGAGTGCTAGCTTCAGTTCTTCTGGCAAGAAGGAGAACACAAGCAAGGTTTTGTTAGGAAGACTTACACCTAACTTTAGCCTGAGGAGTGGGAGACACAAAAGGACCATTACCACTGAGCTCTGTCCGGGCCGTTGAGTCTCAATTGTGCAGTAGTTTGCTGTATGCTTTAGTCTGTACTTGCTTTCCTACTTTTTTAACTCAGCCCAAACTCACTCTGAAGAGCATGTTGCTTTTCCTACCTTTAATAAATATAAAACCTTACTACCTTTTGTGCTTGTTTTGTCCAATTCTTCAAGACAAGAAGATACCAGAATTTAGTCCTGGAAGAAGACCCCAGAACCCAGTGACACTGTGAGTCAAAATAAAACCCTTCTCCTTTTAGTTTTGGGTATTAGGTATTTTGTGACTAAGAAAGAAATATATTGTTATCTTTCAAAAGCATGATATTTACATGTGACTCACCATTTTTAATGACTCACAGCAACCGGTTAAAAGTAGGAAGATGGCCAGGCATAGTGGCACATGTCTGTAACCCCAGCACTCAGAAGCCTAAAGTAGGAGGGCTGCCAAGAGTTTGAGGCCCGCCTGGGCTGCATAGTTCAAGGCCAGCCTGAAATACATAGTAAGACCCTGTCTCAGTCATCATCCTTTGCCTCAAAAAAAGGTAGAAAGATGCACAAAAAATATCAGGAAAATACTAATAAAAACATATGGCAATATTAATCAGAAAAAATAGAAATCAAGATAAATAATATTGACTAGGGATAAGGATGGTTTCAGCTAACCTTCAAATGCATCACTGTAAATTTATTTCTTACTCTTATCTTGACTATTTCATCTACTTCTCTAAACATACCTTCGTTGCTTAAATGCCTGTTGTGTATAGCTTCTTTACATTCCTAGAGAGATTGAGTCAGCCTTTCTCTCAGTTTCTTTTAGAAACTTTTGCCTCCTCTTCCTCAGGATTTGATTCTTCCTTGAGCTTTGGTTTATTCTTGTTTACCTTTCATTTTTGTGCCTGACTGCTTTTTATTTCCTCCTTCTTTTCCTCCTTATTCTTCTTTGAATGCAGTTACTGATCTGGTCAGTTTCTCCCTCCTAGTTTCCTAGCCTTGAGTGCTGCTAAGAACAGATCTGCAAAATTCCTGCACATTGGCTTGTTGCTCTTCTGGCCTTTGACACTGCCGCCTCAATGCTGAAGGAAGCTGCTCCCAGGTGGGAAGAACACTCCATAAGTTTTTAGTAATTAGGTCCATTTTCAGTTGATGAAAAAGCTTTTAAATTTTCTTAGTAGTCACAATGATATGTGCATTGTTCTCATTAAATTAAGCTTCAAATGTTGACTTTTTAATGTAACATATGACTGGTCTTCCCAGGTTGACTTAAGTCCTGAAGTTTCTATCTTATAGAAATCAGAGTAGTCCTGGAGCATCTAAATATGGGTAGATTCATTCCCAGACATCACAGGCCTGCCATATTGATCACAGGTATTTGAAAGAACCTGGGAAACCTCAGCAGAAGTGGAATCGTGAAGCAGTAGGAGCAAGTGTTGGGATGCTGTGACCCACATAGGGCCCGGTGGGCAGTCTGATCCAGGCAGTGGGTGGCTCCTTCCCATTCGGCACCGGAACTGACTTTTGTGCCAGGTCACTCCGTTGTGGGTGCTGAGCAGCATCCTGGCCTGTGTCCAGGAGACATTTACGGCAACCCCTCCATTGTGACAGTCGAAAATGGCTGCAGACATTGCCAAATATCTCTTCATGGGGACAATTGTCCTCAGTTGAGAACCATGGATCTAATACAGTTCTTTCTCTGGACTTTTAGAAATCATGACAAGAATTCTTAAACATTCCAGGCACAGTAGCCAGGACATTGATGACAAATACCTTCCATTTGTGTTTTCCTTTACAGTTTTAAATATATTTTCACATGAACTCCATATGCTTAGGTCAAATGTAATGAAATTAAGTGGCAGTGCCTAAGGAAAACAATGAAGAAGGGCTATCCACATTCCATTTTTAATTTTTCTCGAGAAACTTTGTTTTTAAGGATCGTAGAATATATATATAATATATGTATATATATATATATATATACATATATATATATATATATTTTGTCTGTATGTGTGCTGATAGCTTTCTTTTTAAGTTTAGTCACATCTTTATTGTTTGTGCTAGGGACCTTTGAGCTCTGTGGCTCCTTGTTCCCAAAGGAGTTGAAATTGTGTATAAAATAAGTTTTGAAATATAAGAGAGCTCTTGCTTTAAGCTTGTAAGTAACTGGCACAGCAGTGCTGTAAGAATTAATCACAAGTAAATAATCAGCTACAGGTTGGTCACTGGAGAAACATATCATACGAGAGGTAGACTTGATATGAGAAAAAGCAAGCAAACTGGGCTTTGAAAGAAATGTCATACTTAAGTTGGCACAGACTTGTTGGGAAGGTGAGGAGAGTGTATTTAGGACCCAGGAGACCGTGTGAATAGAGCAGAAAACTGCATTGGAGTAGACCTGTGCCTGGAAGGCAAGGATCAGACTGGGTGTAGGGGGAAAGGCAATTAAAGAGAGAGTTACGAGCAATCTGGGTTTGAATTCTAGCTTGCAAAAGTGAGACCTCATCCTGTAGCATTTGCAACCATCATGATTGGCAAAGGGGGAAGAGAGATGTGCAAGATGCACATTTCTTTTACAGGTGGCAGATGGCATGGAGGAGAGCAACAGTGAGGAAGAGAGTGTTGTGGAACTGTATGGAGAGCAAGGGAAGGGATATGCAAGGAACTTGGCAGGATACGGGGGCTGATGGGATAGGAGGTTGTATTAAAGCGACACCAACATTGCCAGGCTGTATGAAAGGAGAATGCACATTATCCTTAACAGAAATGGAAAAGCCAGCGTGAGAAGTCAAGTGATGTGTTCAGTTTTAGGCATGTGGTGGTTGAGATGATGGTACACATCCCCAGGGAGGGGTCCAGCTAGTATATAAAATACTTTCAGCTGGAAGTAGTGAAGAATTTATGGGATTGGTGTGTGTGTGTGTGTGTGTGTGTGTGTGTGTACAGGAAGGAACCTGTGAAATCATCTCTCCCTCCTGCCTTCTCATTTTATAGATGAAAAAGATGTGACATGTTAAGCGGCCTGATCACTATCAAGTAGCATTTAGGAGGGAGATCCTATTGCACAATGCAGAGGAATTCTAATCTCGTAAAATGAAAAACGATGGGGAAGAAATGTCTGAAGATGCCCTTTGGGATGAAACCTAACACTTTCAGGTTTGAAGCCCCAAAAGGAAAAAATTTGGAATGTGTGGACCAGGAAGAGTGAAGGACTAAAAGCTTCCCCTGCCTAAAGGGGGAGGAAAAGGGAGCTTCTTGACGGAGACCAAGAAGGGTGAAGAGTGGGACACGGTGGGAGTGGTCAGGAGTCATAGAATGAGGGCTGAGCAAAGCCACTTACCTTGGTTAGGTCTCAGTCTTACAGAAAAAATGGTAGAATCATTAAGGCTAAGAGATGGGCAGTACTTTATCTACATTTTGCAAGAGAGGATACAGGCAAAGAGAAGTTAGCCTACTTGCCCAGAATCACACAGCTCCTCAGTTGTAAAGCCAGAATTTGCCAATCAAGCATGATTTTGGGAAGGGGGTGATTAACACAAGAGGCTGCTGGCAATAAAAAGGGTTGGGGTGGATTCCAGACAAGGTTACCTGGCGGGCAAGGAGCTCTGAGAGAGGTGGACAGAAGTTGGGGAAGCCAGAGAGGACACATAGTGACACAAGGTCCTAGTGAAGCATTGACCACGAGCACTGGTTAAGCCACAGGTCTTAGGCAAGAGGAGGCAAAACACTTGTTCTTCTAGCTCCTGGCCTTTTCACTACCAAAGGCTGCTTTTGTTATCCTCCCAAGGACCCTAGGTTCTCTAAGATTTTGATTAACAATTCTTAAGATTTAATTGAAGTATTAATTAGATTCAGTGAAATGTCCATATCTTAAGTATGTTTAATTTGCTTTGACTGTCAACTTTAATATATTCATTTCCTATTTTTTATTACCCAAAGATATGTGACATTGCTAATCAGAACCTAGGATTACTGCACAAAATTCATTCAATCTCACTAAAAGTAAGGATACCTAATGCTGTAAGTAACTTGTTTTTCTTATCTGGGGCCTTTTCAAATATACATCCATATTAGCCCATAGATGCATAGTATCATCTAAGAAAACACAGCACTGTTAGATGCAAGCACCCTAATTGGGCAAACAGGCACAGTTAGGGGAAGAGACGGCCAGGAAGAATAGGACCACTGTTGGCCTTAGGAGTAACACTTTATTTTTTAATTGTACATATTTAAGGTATAAAATATGATTACTATAGGCAGGCAAGTTAACATATCCATCATTACCTTCTTCTGTGTGTGTATGTGTGTGTGTGTGTGTGTGGCAAGAACTACAATCTTCTCTTTTAGAAAAAGTCCCTAATACAATGCACTATTAACTGTAGTCTTCATGGTTATATTATGTTTCTAGATATGTTTATCTTCCAGTCTGCAACTTTATGTCCTTTGATCTAAATTTCCCCATCCCCCTTCCCACCAGTAACCACTCTTTTATTTGTGTGTGTATTCAACTTTTTTTAAAAAAAATATTCTACATGTAAGCAAATCATGCAATATTTTTCTTTCTGTCCCTACTTTATTTCACTCACTGAGCAAAATGCTCTCCAGGTTAACCTATTTTGTGGTGAATGGCAGGATCTTCTTTCTTAAGGATATATAATATTTGTGTGTGGGGGCGGTGAGATAGTTTCTTCACCCATTCATCCACTGGTGGACATTTTGGTGCTTTCCAGTCTTGGTTATTGTGAGCAGTGCTACAGTGAACAAGGGAGAGCAGGTATCTTTAAGAGATGGTGACTTCATTTTCTTTGGATATATGCCCAGAAGAGGGATTGTTAGGTCATATCATAGATCTATTTTTAATTTCTTTGGAAACTTTGGTTTACATTTCCACCAACAACGTAAAAAGATTCTCTTGCTAACACTTTTATCTCTTGAGTTTTTGATAATAGCCATCCTAACAGGTATGAAATGATACCTCATTGTGTTTTGATTTATATCCCTTATGATTACTGATGTTGATCCACTTGTGTCCTTGTTGGGGAAATGTCTTATTAACATGTTCTTCAGAACCACTTATCTAGCTATCATGGTTGATTCTCAGAAGTTGAACTTGGAGAGGTATGATCATATTATTTCTTCATGATAATCAATAACTATTCATAACAGATTTTTAAATTCATTTATGTGGCTGGATATGTAGTGATACTCAGGTGATATTATTCTTACTTCTTTCTAGTCTAGTTCTGCAAAAGACAGAATGTTGTAAACTCCATTTTCCATACTTGCAGCTGAACTTGTAGATATGGTTGAGAATTCACCAACAGAGAGTGGTGGTGGGAAGAACAGCAGGTCTAGATAGTGTAGTGATACTGTTATCTTTTAAGTTTGACAGTGTTGTGGTGATATCATTTCAAAAGAATGTCCTTTTTTTTTGAGACAGGGTCTCACTATGTAGTTCAGGCTGCCTTTGAACTCACTATGTAGTCCAGGTTGGCCTCAAACTTGCAATGCTGCCTTAGCCTCCCAAGTGCAGAATTACAAGTGTGCATCACCATGCCCAGCTGAGGTTCTTAGCTTTTAAAGACATATGCTGACAATTTTCAGGTGATGGTGGGTGAAAGTAAAGAGAGAAACAAAGCAGTTGTGAATTGAAAATTGTTGAAATTGGTAAATGGGAATTCATTATACTATTTGGTTTATTTGTATATATATTTAAAAATTCCCATAAGAATTTTAAAAATAGGATTGGAGATGTAATTCAGTGCACTTTTATCATGTGTAAGGCCCTGGGCCTAATATATAGCACCAAATAAATAAAGGGAGGAATGAATAAAATTAAGGCTCTCGGGCAGAGTTTAGATTTACCCAAGATCTTTCTATCTCTCTTAAGCCGACAGGATTTCATACAAGGAGTTAAGGACCTATATGTTTGTTGCATTTACTGGCAGAGCAGGCTAAAGGCTGAGTCTCCAGGAACAGTGATCATCACAGCATCACTGCAGGGCCTGCTGAGGTGAATGGCTACTTGTGAGGCCATTGGGAAGCCATCATCTATCATGATGCATGCTTCAGGAACACATCCCCTGAGCCTGATTTGGTCACCAGGAATCACAGTCACAGCTCTTGGCTCCAGGCCACCTGCTACCCTTGCAACAGCTGTGCCAGCGCAATGGGTGTCCTGCTCCCACCACCATCCTGTTCCATGGTGAACCCTAAATCACATCTAGAAGTCTAGCTGCAAGAGAGTGTGGGAGTACAGTTCACACCTTTGTGGGTTTTGCCAAATTAACTAGCAAGAAGTGAGAGCAAATCCCAAACCAGCCAATCCACCACACTGTATTAATTACTAATTAATTAGTAATTAGTACTGTTCCCACTACAAATAATGTCTCCCTCATCCCCAATCTAATATTACTTATCCTTTTTCTCTTTTTCTTTCTTTTTTGTGGTACCAGAAATTGAATTCAAGACCTCACACTTGCAAGGCAGGCTGCAGCACCACTGAGCTAAATCCCCAGATTTATGGTACTGAATATTGAATCCAAGGGTGCTCTACCATAGAGGTACGTCCTCAGCCCTTTTAAGGGGTGCTGAGTATTGAACCCAGGGCCTTGAACATGCTAGGCAAGTGAGCTATATCTAAGTTGCCTAGACTGGCCCCTGCCTCCTGAGCAGCTGGGGTTGCAGATGTATGCCACTACACCCAGCCGATCTTACCTACCTTTAGAACAGTTCAAGTCCTATCAAAAAACCTTATTTGATTTGTTCAAGCCCTATGTATTTCTCTTTCTACCTTCCTTACTTTTTTCCTTCCTTCACATATGTATGTACACATATTATATGTGTATATTTATATGTGGCTCTGGAATCTTTCTGGACTTGACCCATCATGTGGTTTGATATCTACTGTATAAAATGTTTTATGCTACACTGACATTTTATGTGGGATGACCTTGCTTGCTCAAAAAGACTCTAAGTGACTTAAGACCAGACAAGTTTGTGTATTTCCTTCTTTGATACATAACAACATGTGGAGTAAAAAGTAAGCTTATGTATTTTACAAGGGTACTATTGTAATGTATACCAGTAACTGTAGCAAGATGATAATGCTTAAGTGTCTCACAAAATTGTGGTATCAGAAGTGCTCTATGCTGAGCAAATTGTAATTTGTAACCTACCATAAATGTTGAGAGATGGTAATTATGGCTAACGTAAAGATCTTTAGATAGTGACTCCAGTTTGCCTCTTAATTAATTATATGGCCCAATGATTGTGTCTTAATCTCTCAGTGAAACTGTAATTCTTTGTTTCTTGAATTCACCCCGTACTTCCTCCCTCTGTAGGTTAACCACGTGCTCCCTCTGCTAAGTTTCAGTCAGGTCTCCTTTCCCCTGTCCCTGTCTTCCCCATCAAGCAGTCTGAGTTTCTGGCAGTACAGGCTGAGTGTCCATTTCTAGCACAGTCAAAAAGTAACTGCCAGGCGTG
This sequence comes from Fukomys damarensis, assembly GCF_012274545.1. Classification (NCBI taxonomy): domain Eukaryota; kingdom Metazoa; phylum Chordata; class Mammalia; order Rodentia; family Bathyergidae; genus Fukomys; species Fukomys damarensis. The sequence continues at coordinate 7,809,665 of NW_022900927.1, forward strand.
GTGGCTCATGCCTATAATCCCAGCACTCGGAGGCTGAGGCAGGAGGATCGCTGTGAGTTCGAGACCAGCCTGGGCTACATAGTGAGTTCCAGGTCAGTCTCAACTATGCAGTGAGACCCTGTCTCAAAAAAAGAAGTAACTGAGCATGAGCAGTAATGGTGTGGACCTAAGTTTACTGGCGGAACTCAGGATAGAAAATAATGTCACGTAGGGCCGGGGATTTAGCTCAGTGGTTCTGCCGCCTGCCTTGTAAGCACAAGGACCTGAGTTCGATCTCTGGTACCAAAAGAAAAAAAGAAAATAATGTCACATTGAGTGAAAAAATATGTTTGTCTAAAAACTCAGTGGCATAATTTTCATCTTCTTAATACACACATATTTCTTTTCACACTGTTTGGTTTTACAGGTATTCGTTGAGTGTGTGCTGTGTACTGGGAGGCATATCTATCCTCACAGAAAAACTCTGGAAGGCTAAATGGCAATACCTATACCGTGATCAACTTTGCTTGCTGAGATAACAGGTGACTTTTCTCTTTGTTTTACTCCATTTGCAAAATTGTGTTTTCTACAGAAACCTGTATAATTTATTTATAGGGAGCTAATGTATTTTTATAAAAACTGTTTTTCAGGATGCTTACAGTATAATGCTCCAAGAAAGAAAAAGAGGTTAAAAACTATAAAATTCCCAAAGTTAAATTACTAAAAGAGAGGGGTAGACAGAAATAGAAAAACTGAATAAGGGACAAAAGGGTAGAAAAGAAAAGTAAGTAAATGTGTTAATATCTAACAGTGGCCCATTTGTGGGTGGTGGCCTTTCTTTTACAATGTTTGTTTTAAAGATTTTTACAGTGAGCCTGTGTTTACTCACTTAGAACAAGGAAAAAAAGTTTTCAAAGTCCAGCTCAAAGTAACTTTTTTATGAAGCTGTCTCAGATCTCTGAATTTGACTACTTTTTTTTTTTTTTTTTTTTTTTTTTTGAGACAGGGTCTTGCCTCTGGCCTCCTGGGTGCTAGGATTATAGGCATGAGCCACCATGTCTAGCCAGAATTTGACATTTTTCAAACTTTCTGAACTCCATAGCACTCAATAGATACTTGATAAATTGAAAGAATAGTATTTTTCAGTGCAGCCTCAGCCTTGATGATAGGTATCGCTAACCTTGTTCCTTTTCCCTTTTGTTTTCTAGTGTTGATTTTTAAGAACAAATTAGATTTCAAATAAGTTATTTTATAACAATAAAAATGCATTCCATGTGATTAGCTTGGACTGACATTTGCCTACTACTGCCTTATTTTAGTGCCAGGACTTGTGTTAAACCTTTGTCTTTTGCCCATTTTCTAACTAACTAGTTATGTGTATGTTGTTTATATACTACACATACATGCGCAATATGAAAGTTTAAATATAAACAGTAGATTCCAGAGCTATTATTGATCCACCTCTTTTCTCAGAAACTTTGGGTCTGGTGCAGAGAGAAAAAGAATCCTTAACATGGATTGGAAACTCCATCCCCTGGATGAGCTCCCACCAGCCATGTAACGTCATTTCTGTAGCCTTAGAGGTGGTCTTCTAGGGGAAGTCAGTGTTTCAAGGCTTCTAGAAATCACCCAGTGTAGCCCACTGAGACAGCTGTCATCAGAGGGGCCAGGAGCTGAAATGGGTCCAGAGTCTGAACGCATTTCAGCCTTTGCACAGTAAAGAGCCTGGGAACCCTTCCCGCTGTGTCAAGGCCCGGAAAGGCCAGTCTCTTGTACCACTGTAGCAGCTTGATCACCCAGCTTCAGCCTGGGAAGCATGGGGCTCAGATATCCTTGTCCTGATTTCCTGACCTCCAGGAGAGGCCTGCCTGCAGGAAGGAAGAAGTTCCTGGAACCTGAGATATTAGGCGGTATTTACATTTTGGAAGTTTTAAAGGATCCTGAAATCAGGAAAGTTTCATACTAGAAGGGAGATTGTGTGAAAGAAAAAGAATATGTGATCTGGGTGTGGAAAGAGAAGAGAGTATCTGAAAAATACCCTTTTAGGACACGTTCTGTGGGTCCGTAAAGTATCATCACTGAGTGAAATGCTTCTTGGCATATACTAGGATACCTCTAGGTACCATAGAGTTCTGTCTCTTAAGTAAGTCACAGTCAGTCATCTTATAGAATTCAGGATCTGACAAAATATCAGAGTGTTCTCCAAGGTGGTTTGCCATTGGAAGTATACTGAAAGAAGCCTCTTGGACATTCTGCTTTATCCTAGGCCCCCACCCTCACTGAGGGTGTCTGGTGAGGCTGCCACGCATAGATTGGCCTTGCTTTTGACGTTGCCTTTGCCTCTCTGGCCACCTTTTTTACTGTGATGCTGTCCCTCCAAAACTTTCTGTTCCTTAAATCCAGTTAGTGATCCCTCAAAAATATAAAGTACAGTAATCCATGTGGGAGAAAATGTGAATTCTGATGATGTTTTATTTCTGATGAGAAAATAGAGTAGCTGGTAGATTAACCAAAATCCCCTGAGCATGAATTTTTAATTCCCTAATTCCCTGACATGGAGTGCTTTCATTGAAGAGATTGATTTAATCTCTTGCAGTTGATGGATAAACTTATCTTATCTGCTCAGTTTCAAAGCAAAACCTGTCCACTGCCCAGTTCACCACCAGGTTGGGTAGTTGATCCCTAGGTGATGCCTTTTATGTAGAACTCATGGTTTTCTGAAAGTAGGATTGCTTCATCGGGGGTGCTTCTGTGTCTCTGAGGTCTGTACCCAGCTATACGTGTGCTGTGTGACCTGACACATTAAAAGCACCGAATCACTTGAGCACAGTGTTCTATAAGAGTGTCTATATTGCCTGCTGCTATGATAGTGTTCCTGTGAACATAAGCATAAGATTATAGGGCATGACTCATTTTACAGTTAAAAGTGGAGGGAAAATTTTGAAAGACAAAATAAAATTTAGAGATGAGCTTTTGTAATTTATTTATTTATTCATTTTTTTGGTACTGGGGATCGAACTTGGGACCTTGTGCTTGCGAGGCAGGCGGTGTCACCGCTGAGCTAAATCCCCGGCCCAGCCTTTATAATTTGATATACAAAGATTGCTTTATTGTGCCTATTGGTGATATGTGAAAGTTGCATTTTCGGTAAATTATTTGTGTACTTGCAATAGTTCATTTTAATCAGTGGTATTTGCCATATGTTTAATTGTTTTTTATCTTTGTTATATTTTAGGGATATTAAGCACATATATTTGCTGTTATCTGCTTTGAATACTCTCAGAACAGGAGAAATTTGGACTGATTTTTGAACTACATTCCTTCTAAACATGATGCATTTCAAAAGTGGACTCGAATTAACTGAATTGCAAAATATGACAGTGCCTGAGGATGATAACATTAGCAATGATTCCAATGATTTCACTGAGGTAGAAAATGGTCAAATAAATAGGTGAGTATTTTTCCACTATGAATGAAATAGCTCTAAAAATTTATTCTGGATTTCTGTTTTTCTCTTGAATTATTCATTACTAAAGTTACGCTCCATTTGAAGATGCAATTTGAATTTCTTGCGTGACATCTGTTGGGCATAGTCTCCCATAGCAGTTGAAGCAAATAGGAAAGTAATTTATTCATCTTTTCAAATCTTTCAGTTGAGTCTAGTAAAAATGTATAAAGACATTGGACCCCAACCACCCTAAACTTTTAAAAAGCTCTGTGCTTATGAATTAGACAGACTGTTTGAATTTCACTGCATCTCATATCTGAATGTGTACTATTGATGGTCTTTATAAAGGGAATAGACATAGGTACACATTTCAATCAAGAAATGGTCAAAGTTGCATTTGCCAATAATCCAGTATTAAAACTAGGAACAAGTGCATTGTTATTAAAGCACTATTTGTAGGGTGGATTTTAAATAATAATACAAACAGTTGGGTTCACATGGCTCTGTTAGAGACTATAATAGAGAAATAGTAAATGAAAAAGAAAGCAAAGGAGGGGAAGTAGTCAGAGTAGAAAGAGGGCTCAGCTGGGTGTGACGCCATGTGTAGAATCTTAGCACTTGGTAGGCTGAGGTAGGAGGATCACTACAAATGAGTTCGAGGCCAGCCTGGTCTACATAGTAGGACCCTGTCTCAAAAAATACAAAGGAAGAAAAAGAGGAAAGGAAAGAAAGAAAGGAGCAGTAAGGGGAGGGAGGCTTGGAAGCTCTTGCCCTTAGGTATGACCTTGGACAAGCTCTCCCAACTCTTGGGTCTGTATTTATAAAACTGTAAGAGTAGAACCAAATGTATTTTCTTTCAGCCGTTTGGGGCATTCTCCAACTTAGTTGTTTTTAGCTGACCTATGTGACTCCTCAGCAGGAAGCTCTCTAGCTTGGGAGTTAGTGGCATCACCTCTTAACAAGCTGGGAAAAGACAGTAGGGTCTCCAGGACAGTTTAGTAAAACACAGCAGTGGCACACAGCAAAGAAAACAGAGAAGAGACTACAGCATGGGAAGACTTTTTTGCCAGCTACTCCTCAGAGGACTAATATCTAGAATATATGAAGAACAAAAACAAAAAGCTAGATCCGCCCCCAAATAAAAGACCTGATCAAAAAATGGTAAATTGAAATAAAGAGATACTTTTAGAAGAAGTGAAAAAAATGTTCAGCATTTTGGGCCATTTAGAGAAATGCAAATCAGAACAACACTGAGATTCCATCTTATTTCAGTGAATAACAAAAAGACTCAAGAAACAACAAATTTTTGGTAAGGTTGTGATGAAAAAAAAAAAACCCACATTGTTGGTGGGAATGTAAACTAGTACAACCACTGTGAAAATCAGTATGGAGTTTCCTCAAAAATCTAAAAATTTCATTTGACCCAGCTCTACTTGTCCTGGGCATCTTCCCGAAAGAGCTAGAGTTACCATATCACAGCCTGCATGCACACACAGGTTTGTGGCAGCACAACTCACAATAGCTAAATCATAGAAGGACCTTTATGTCTAGAAACAGATGAAGGAATAAAGAAAAGGGGACATTTATACAGAGTAGAGTATACTCAGTCATAAAGAAGAATAAATTTGACTCATTTGTAGGAAAATGAATAAATCATGAGACCATAATACTGAGGGAAGAAGTAAGTCAATCACAAATGATGAAATATCACGTGATTTCTCTGAGAGATGCAAACTACACATAATTAAAAGAACAAAATAAAAGAGCCACGTTGAGAAATGGGGTAGACTCTGTGGAGATGGGAAGGGCATCAAGGGAGGGAGGAAGGGGGAGACCTGGGGTGGGTAAAAATGATCAAGATGTAATACTATTATGTATCAACACCCAACTTGGAAGTAATCTCTATGTATCACAAACATATACTAATAAAGTTTTTTTTTAAAGAGCACCAACATTGCTATGATTTGGGAGGGTCAGCAGGAAACTTGGATACAAGAGGATAAGAACATTTGTCAACTAATCAGCCATCCTCGTAGAAATCATTTTGGACAGTCCAGTGGTATAGTGTATAACTGAAAGCCCAACAAAGGATTTAGCTGTCATTATTTACATACCCTCTAAGTTCCATTTTTCCTACCTTGAAAGAAGGTTAAGTCCCGACTCAGACAATTCCCTTCATTATCATGCAGGTATTGTTTATTGTGTGTTAGGGTGTTTCTTTTTGTTTTCGAATTTACTTCTTTCACCATTTTTTGAGTAATGATGACTAATAATTACCATTTCTTGAATGTCACGTGTTTTAAAGGTGTTACCACATATCCTTGTGACCATCATGTAAAGCAGGTATATTGGAAATGAGAGAAAATTTTAAAATTTAATTACAATTCAGGAAGTGGAGGCTAAGCATATAAATACATACACACACGCGAACATACCTACATATATAGCTTGGCCACAGTCACATACAGGTCTGTCAGAATCCTTCAGAATCTGTGGCAGTGCTTGGGATGATTCAAAGCTAGGTTTTGCTTAGCTTCCTGCCATTCTGTGCCCTGTGCCCTGGAGTGTTTTCTGCTAGTCCCTGCTGACTGACAAGGCAAGTGGGACATTTTGGTTTTATAACAACGCTTTGGTCTTGAAGCAGTGTAGTCTAAAGGGCCTTAATATGAGTCATTTGTAACAGAATTTTTTTTTCTTTTTTTTGAGACAGGGTCTCACTATGTCGTTGAGACTGACCTGGAACTCACTATGTATGTAGTCCAGGCTGCTCTCAAACTCACAGCGATCCTCCTGCCTCAGCCTCCTGAGTGCTGGGATTACAGGCGTGCACCACCACACCCAGCCATTTGTAACAGAATTTGAACTTGATTTTTTTAAAGTTTCACTTGCTGAGACTGTTATAACATTTTGGATTACCACTTGCAGGTGGTAGACAGAATGCTTGTTCTCACCCAGATGTGGGCCTGCTGCCCAGATGAGCTCACTTCCCCATAGACTAGGACAAGGGCAGTGGGGTCAGAGAGAGGGGAACTGCGGGGTGCTGGCCACTTCTGCAGAATTTTGTCCTGCTATTTCAATGCAGTGTGCTATAATGTGTTTCTTTCCTTATTTTATTGCCCCTCCTTCACTGCCATAGATCACGAATATTGCTTCACTTTTGGTTCTGGGACAATGAAATTAAAAACAACATAGGACAGCATGAAGCTTGGTGCACAAATACCAGACGAGATCCCCACCTATCTTGTTGAAGCGCCCCCTGTGGTCTGACTCACTGCATTGGCTTGATTTAGCACCCCTTGTTCCTGCAGACTCTGCAGCTAAGCAGCCCTCAGGACCAGCTAGATGAATCTAAAGAACCACCCCTCCCCAAACAGTGAACTTTAGCAAACAGTACCTCTTTTTTTAGGAGGCTAGAGAAAGTGTTGAAAACTGTTGATCTTGTATCACCTGGCAGCTAGTTGATAACTTTTCCTGGAAACTCCCTACCAGGAGACAATGAAAATCATGTTTTTTTTTAATTTAGTTAGAAATAGAGTAGAGCCATTTTGGCCACTGATATACCTGTCATTAGGCTGGGAGTGCTGGTGCATACCTGTAATCTCATTACTCTGGGAGGCTGAGGCAGGAGGATCACAAGTTCAAATCTAGCCTGAGCAACTTAACAAGACCTAAAATAAAAAAACAAATAAATAAAAAGGGCTGGGGATGTAGCTTAGGATGAAAGCCCTGAGTTCCATTTCTGGTACTGCCAAAAAACAAACCTATTATTCCAGGACCAGGGATTTAGCTCAATTGCACCACGCCTGACTCACAAGCACAAGATCCTGAGTTCAATCCCTGCTACCACACAAAACAACAACAAAAAACTACTGTTCCAGGGGGAGGGGAGAAAAAAAACTGCCCAGTTCAGTTGTTTTGTTTCATGACCTGATTTTGGGTTTTAGTCATAGACATGTATGCCTGGAATCAACACTGACTCAACTGTGAGCTTCCTGCTCCCCCTCTCTATTTGAAGTCTGGGCTGATTTAACTTCCTTCAGGCCATTAGTCCTGGCTTCTGTGTACGACGAGTCGCAGGCATTTTGCTGTGCATGAGATACACACAGAAACTTTGTTGAAGAGCAGATTTTAGTTCAGTAGGTCTGGATTGGGGTCTAATATGGCTCTAGCAGCCTTTTACCTGGTGTCTACCTGCTGTCTGGACCACACTTTAAGCAGTTGGCTCTGGACTCTTCCTTTGGCTCTGAGTCTCCTGAGAGAAGTCTTAATCATCTTTCCCTTGTACTTATCCAAGGCCTGGTGCAGGGTGGACATTCCAAATTATTTGTTGAATGAGTAGGGAGCAGGCTACATGGCTTCGGATTGCAACTTATATTGGATCCTGGCTCTGTCAATAGTCCTTAAGTGATGTTCTCTGAGCCTCAACCCTGTCCCTGGTAATGGGATTGCAGCACAGTGCTTTTTGTAGGTTGACAGCACCAGCTTTGCAGTCAGTGACTTTGGTTCAAATTCTGGCATGATGACTTAGTAATTACCAATGTAATTTTGGTCAAGTTATTTCATTTCTCTAAAGTAGTACCAGCCACATGCGATTGTTATGAAACAGATGAGAAAAATCCATGTAAGATACTTGGCACTGTTTCTGACAACAGTAACCCTCTCAGTATGGGAAAGTCTCACTAAAATTGCAAGCCTCTCTTTGTGTCAAGTACTCCTTTTTCTCCGCTCCAAGGGGCACTGATAATGCTTTAGGTTTTGCACGATCACTGGTTATTACAGTCTTAAATATAGTGAAATATTTATAGATTATCCTAAGTGTACCCAGAAAAATCTTCACATATTTTCATATCTCTCTGCTGTTATTATCAACCCTACACCTGAATTAAGATTTGTTCTTAAAAGAAGTCAGGGAGGGCTGGGGATTTAGCTCAGTGGCTCTGTACCTGCCCCACAAATACAAGGTCTGGAGTTCAACTCCCAGTATGGAAAAAAAAGAAAAAAAAAAAAGAAGAAGAAGAAGAAGTCAGGGAATCTCTTGTTATACCTTGATTCAGAAAAAATTTTTTTTTGTCTTTGTATGCTGTTCAGAGTTCATGTACTGTTTTATTTTGACTATGATTGATTGATTGTGAGACTAGGCATTAAACCCAGGGCTTTCTCACTGAGTTAAATCCACAGTCCTTTTAACTTTTGTTTTATTTTATTTTGAGGCAAGGTATTGCTAAGTCACTGAGTTACCCAGGTTGGGCCAGAGTTTGTGATCTTCCTGCCTTGGCTTCCTCAGGTGCTGGGATTACAGGCCATCCTGCTTGGCTTTAACTTTTATCGCTTCAGAAGACCCTTCAGAAGTCATTTCTTCTTGCCAGGTGTGGTAGTGCACAGCTATAATCCTAGTACTCGAGAGGCTAAGGCTGGAGGATCCCCATGAGTCTGAGGCCAGCCAAGGCTACATAGTTCAAGGGCAGCCTGAACTACATAGCGAGACCCTGTCTCAAATAAAATAAAATAAAATAAAGTTATCCTTTTTTACCTTCCATTATATTTTTCTGTACTGTAGGGAATAAGATTCCATAACTTCCTCCTGATGTTTGATTTTCATGTCAGAAGTTTCCTTCCTTCCTTCTGTGACTCTTGTTAAAATTAGTCTTTTTATTTCCTGTGTTCAATGGAGTTTTCCATCAAATAAGGCTTTACTTACCTCTTAGTTTTCTCTTTAAATGCCTGCTTTTTCTGTAGTTCTTTCTCTGCATGTGTTTTCTGATTCCCCTTTACTTGCTTGTTTCCTCCCATTTTCTCCTTTTTTTTAATATAATGTTAACATTTCAGAGAAAGGACTACTAGGAAGGGTCATTTCAGTTCAACCACTCCTCTCTTTCTCATCGCCTTTGTGTTACGAATCCCTCAAAGAAAACACTATAATCTAGTAAGAACCTGATTGGTAGAGATTAAAAGGAAGATTATCTTTCCATTGTTAAAGCCATGCTTAATTAGATTGTTGTGGATTTATTTTTAGTTTGAAATTACAGCTTTATGTTACTTTCTTCTATTCACACTGTAATGTTACACCTTCATCCTTTTTAAGATTTTATGTATTTGGAATTATCCGTTGTAGGACATGGTTTATTCACAGAGCAATTGGCTACTAAGAGTTGAGCAAATTCTGCTTTAGTACAGACTGACCCAGTGAAAACTATTTTGTTTGTTTGTTTGTTTGTTTGTTTTGAGGCAGGGTTTCACTAGGTAGTTGAGACTGACCTGGTACTCACCATGTAGCCCAATGTAGTCTCGAACTCACCATGTAGTCTCGAACTCACAGCAATCCTCCTGCCTCAGCCTCCCGAGTGCTGGGATTATAGGTGTGCGCCACCACACCCAGCTGAAAACTATTTTTTAACAATACTTACATCACCTTGAGACCACATGTGAAAGACGTTCTGTCCAATGGCACAGTCTAAGTCAATAAAAAGAAAATTTCATTGCCAGAGGTCAGTGTTTTTTATACCTTTTTTTGTACCAGGGAATCAAACTCAGGACCTTGCCCTTGTGAGGCAGGTGGCAGAACAACTGTACTAAAACCCCGGCCCCAAGTCAGTGTTTTTTAACAAGCAATTGCACTTTTTAAATGGTGAGAAAAGAGAAACATGATAATCTATTTGACCTAGTTATTTTGAATGGAAATTTCCATTACAGAAAGGTTGGTTTTATCTTTTCTTGTTGTTAAATTTATAGAAATATAAAACAAAGATCTAAAAACTAAAGGGAAGGAAAGGTTAAAATACCATGAAGAGAATAAAGAGAGTTCTTTTAAGGGCTCCAGTCTTACCTAGCTAAATTTCCTTGCAACTTAGGCTACTTACTAATTCCTGAAGAGAAATTGTGTTATTTCAACAGCATAAACCAAAGACCAGTAAGTAATACACAACAAAGTTACTTTGAGACCATCACTTAGTATAAGTTGCACAATCTGTGACATACCAGTCACTGTGCTTGGTTTTGGGACGTTCCTGTGTTGCTAATGTGTGGTGAGGGACACAGTAGGAGCTAAGGGACCCAGCGCCCTCACTGCACAACCCCGGTGGGTCCATGTTTGCTACAGATAAGGTAGTAAGTACATCAGAATCAGAAAATTTGTTGCGGACCAAAGTGCAAGGATGTTCTGGTAGGATGAGGGTTTTCAATTGTCAGAAAGGAGCTGGGCCTAATGGCACACTCCTATAATCCCAGAACTCTGGGAGGAGAAAGCAGAAGGATTACAAATTTGAGCCTAGCCCGGGCAATTTAGTAACTGAGCAAGACCCTGTCTCCAAAAAATAAAGAAATAAAAGAAAGGAGGCCGGGATTGAGTTTAGTGGTGCCGCCGCCTACCTCTCAAGTGCAAGGTCCTGAGTTTGATCCCCTATACCAACCAAAAAGAAAAAAAGTTAAAACAGCGCTGGCAGTGGAACAGAGTGAAGGCCCTGGGTTTGATCCCCAGTACCAGAAAAAAGAAAGAAAAGAAAAGAAATTTTGAATTTGCATGAAGGGATGGATGGGTGGGGTAGGACCCAGACCTCTCAGGAGAAAATGGCTTCCCCTCCTGCCTTGTCCCACCTTTCAGTCTCCGTTCTCAGAATGCCCTACTCTGGTCTCAGCCCTCCACCTCCTCCTGGCAGGTGGCAGGGGGAGCGAAGACCAGAGTAGAAGCAAAACTAAATGAAACAGTACCTGGAACAGCAGAACTGCAGGGTGAGAAGTTTGTACTTGAGACTGACTCAGTGGGGAAGCCAGAGATTTTGAGGAAAGACCTATGATGTCTTGCTGCAGAAAGCAGGCCAAACGAGACAGAATCTGGGAGGCCCTTTACATTGTGTTTTAATATAGTCTTTGATGGTTATGTGTCCAAACAGCTCTGCTATCAACCTCGTTCTACAATTCTGCAGGAAAAGAGCTGGCCATCAGGCAGGGACCTCCTTCTTCATCCCCTTAAATTGTACTCTTTGACCCTGCTGAGGGTCCCCTCGTATCAGTGGCCCTGCGGCCCTTTCTTCCCTGTTCCCCAGTCTCCTGCCACCACATCTGGCAAGTGTTGCCAGGCCTGGATCTGCAGTCTACCATCACAGGTAGTTTAGTAGTGGTTTAGTAATGCTTTGTTTGGTGTATTTGAAAAAAACAATGCTCGAGCTTTTTCTTTAATGCAAAAATATGGGAAATTCTCTTTGAAAAACAAATTTCTTCCTCAAGAAAACAAATGAGATACCCATGGGCAAAGATTTGGTAGATCTGAGTCTCTTATGAAAATTTCTGCATTTCATTTCTGAAGCCTGCTACCCATGTGTCCTTGGGTGCCAGTGCAGAAGGGACAGCTGCTTTTCTCTGCTCCTCTGCAGTCAAATCGAAAACATCAACTCTGGAAAGATTTAAAATGTTAAGGGCAAAGGGAGGGTCAGACCAGTCATTAACAGCAATGCTATTCAGTCCCCAGAGTTGGGCTCCAAAGATTCTGCTTTTATTATGTCATTTTCTTGCTAAGAACAAGCAACACCATTTCTCTGGTTCCTGCCTTTAAGTTTTGTGTGATTAATACTGGTTTCTCCTTCTGTGGATTCCTTATCCCATCTTAGTTTTGCACAGCCCAGTGTTCCTATACTGGTGTAGCCGGTATGGGTTACGCGCTCGCCTGCATTCCAGGGGACTCAACTCTTCTTCTACATCCCTTTGTTGCCTGACAGTGACTGGCAGGTTAGAGACTGTGGCTTGTATGAAGGGATGGTCTTAGAGTAAGTTTAATATATATACTTTTCATTTCTTGGTTTATTCTTTTGAAATGACATGAACTTAAAGTAATGCCAGGAAGAGCTAGATCCCTTGCATCAAAGATGAAAAAGATAAATCAACACCAAGTACATGAGGTTCATTTATAAAAATGCTTCGTTGTGGAAAATAACATTCAAAAACGTGTATGACAAACATAATGCAGTTTAAAGATGCACGCTTTTTACAAAATAATCCAAGCTGCTGCTTCAGCAGGGCTGCACCAGCGGCCCTGAGGCCGAGAGAGGCTGAGATGTGAACACACCCTCGCTGTGCCGCCCAGCTGTGAGGCCCTCGTGGCTGTCAGGACTTTGCTGCGAGTCTCTTGGATGCTCCGGAGAGAATGCCAGAGTGTAGCTGTGCCAGCGGCTGCTGCAGCTGCCAGTGCCAAAGCAAATCAAGCCCTTCCTGGGTGCTGCATGCCCTCTCCGTTTTCCATCAGACAGTTCGTAGACTCACAGGTCTCAGGAGACAACTCCGCCAGGGAGCACAGCTGAGCTAGTTTCTCTGGAATATGAGCCCTGGATCTCAGCCAGAGCCCCTTATCTGGAATCACAGAGCCTCTGGAGTCTATGGCTACTTCCCACAGTGGCAGAGTGAGGATTCCTAAAGAAAAAAAACTTCAGAAACAGTGCATGGGGGGAGGGGGGAATAATGCATGTGAAGAAACTTCATACGTTTCTACTGAAGTCCTGTGCAGCTGGCTACCATCAGGAGCGAAGTTAGGCTGCTGCCTAATCTTACTGAAGTGCCCTTCAGTGGGACTGGTTCAGAGCTGATAGATGCAGTTTTCTGGAGCTTTTAGAATACAAAAATAAGAGCGAGCCCTGAGAATCCACAGGTCTTAGATAACTTGCTACAAGTTCTCATTAGTCAGAAATGGACACGATGATGTCGATCCCACAGTGGCACAAGGAGTGATTGAGTACAAGGAGAAGTTTGGCTTTGGTCCTTCATGAACAGTAATGTTCAGTATTTTCTGGATCGGTTTTACACCAGCCGCATCCCTTTCTGCATGTTCATTAAGCAGCACACGCTCTTGTTTAGTGATGACGCTAATCTTGCTCATCCTAAGCATATGGGCAGCATGATCCCATCCGTGGTGTGGCTGACACTCTGAAAGGTGCTGTGTGAACAGTATTGCATGGTAGCTCCACTCCTGGAAGTTGAAGAATTCATTGCCAAAGCGCCAGGCAAACCCTATTCAGGTACTTTATATGCTCTCACATCTGTTTCACACGGTATTTGGGTTGTTCAAGAACTCAATGAGACAGAGTATCAGTTAAGCTGTATGAAGATAAAAAAGAGAGCTATCCTGCCGTTAAAGCTTTATGAGTGAAGAAGACTTGTCCATTACAAGTGACCCAGGTGATAGAGTCCCACTTTTAAAAATAGATTGTCTTTTCAACTGCAGATACCCAACTGCTCTTATACCTACTCTGGAGCCTGCCAGAGCTCCAGGCCCCTTTGGCCAGATTTGGTTATGGGTTGCTAGTTTCTCATCTGTATGCTAGATATTCTCAAGGAGATCTGAAACTATATTCCATAGGAGCCGGTACCAGTGCTGTCATTTATTTGGAGGCTTTTTAGTGAATCATTTGAGAGGCTGCCAGCTTTCAAGAAGTCTGCATGGCACCATTGGGAGACCATGCCTGAAACTAATGACTGGAGCAATCACTGCAGTGAACCCAGGAATGCATCACAATACAAGGCTGACCAGCACAAGATCAAGACTAGGAGAACTTAGTGGAGAACTGAGTGCTGTGGTCCCTCGTGAAGAAAGATTGTCTTCTGCACCTCAGTGAAAGAACACCCACCTCTGAGCTATACACTCAGAGTGCTTCAGTGTGTATTTTCTCCATACCTTCACAAAAGCTAGACCTTTCTGTGAAGCCCTTCCTGTACTTATTCCAGCCATAATTTCCACTAAAATAGTAAATAAAAAAGTCCAATTTAGATGATGTTAAATTTATTAATGAAAAATTCACTGTGATTAGACCTAGCCATAACCAAATCAGTGAAGTTCCAGACTTAGAAGGACCAAATACATCTTTAACATGTCTTAACAATACATGCAGCAGTTTGCCACTGTGTGGACTTTAACTTGGCAAAAGCATTTTTTAACAGAGTTTTTAAAATTTCAGGCCATTGTTTAGTCATTTCTTGTTGCTGAGACACAATACCTGGCACTCACAACTTAAAGCAGGACAGGTTTATTTGGGCTTGTGTTTTAGCCTGTGGTCAGCCGGCTTCAAGGCAGAAACAGCATAGTAGAAGGGCATGGTGGAAGAAGGTTTAGCAGCTAGGATGAAGCAAGGGAGAGGCCAAGGAGGGAGCTACACCCTGCTAGGCCACGCCTCTAGTGAGTGCCCCTTTTGGCCAGGCCCCACCTCCCAGTTGTACACACTGTGTCTAACTCACCACTGGATGAATCCACTGATGAGTATGGTGTCTTCCTGATCCCAACATTCCCCCAAACCCCTTCCTCTGAGCACATGAGAACTTAGGGGGCCATCCTTGATCTAAACCATAAAAGCTATAAAGTTCTGATTTTTCTTTTCTTGGTACCGGGGATCAAACTCAGGTCCTTGCACTTGCAAGGCAGGCAACGGAACCACTGAGCTAAATCCCTGGTCTATAAAGTTCTGATTTTAACCCTGAGTATATTGGATGGTTCTTACAGCATTTCGAATGCTTGTTTCTATGTATTTGTATGTAGTTTATAGCATTCGGCCTGTCTGGATCTTCCCCATCCCAACCCAAGCCCCGCTCCCCGCAGGGATAGGAATGACCAACATCTGTTGCTCTTCCTGTGTGCCGGGTGCTGGACTGATGTTGTACATGTGCTCTTGTTTGTATTTATTTATTTATTGACAGGATCCTGCTGTGTAGTCCAGGCTGGCCTTGAACTTGAGTCGGTACTCCTGCCTCAGCCTCCTGAGTGCTCATCCACCATGTGCTCCTAATAAGACTCCTGAATCTCCCAATAGAACTGTGAGGCAATGTAATAGTGTTACTCCCATTTCACAGATGAGAAAACAAGGTAGCGTGCCCAGGCCCTCAGACCTAGTGAGGATTTAAACTCAAGTTCGGAATTCTGTGTTTTCTTATAGCCCTGGCTTTGACCCTAATGGCGGACCATATGCCCAATCTCACCCTGCCGTAATTTCCCATCTGAATTCCTACAGCCTGCTGCAGGCAACACTTGAGGATCCCATGTCTCCCCCATCACCTGTCTCCATGACTTGCATACAGCAGGTGCTGAAGGGATGTTTGAGGGTGAAACAGTTGTTTTCTGTTTTTGCAAGGGAGAGGGTATTCCTATATAGCAATTTTGTGCTCCAAGAATATGGGTTCTCAAGATGCTCGGGAGGGACCTTGCCTCTACTATTCTTTAAAATACCGGGTTTGCAGTAGTGCTGGTATTATCTAATTTTCCACTTAAAGAAAAATTTGCATTAAAGTTAACTTACATTGCATATAGTGTTTTATTTAAAATATATAGCTCTGTTTAACTTAGGGTTGCCTTTCATTTCATCTCAAAATGAGTACTTATTATTGGCAATTTTTTGTACTGGGTAGAATGAATGATATAAAAATGAATGAAGCAAAACAGAAACACTAAACTTGCTGGAAGATGTTAGGCAGAGCTCTGGAAGACATTGGCATAGGAAAAGACTTTATGAACAAATCCTCAGTAGCACGGGAACTAGCAGATAGAATCAACAACTGGGATCTCATCTTATTAAAAAGCTTCTGCAATGCAAAAGAAACCATCAACAGAACTAAGAGACAACCTACAATGTGGGAAAAACTTTTTACCAGCTGTTCCTCAGACAAAGGACTATTATCTAAAATATATAAAGAACTCAAAACAACCCCCCCCTCCAAATATAGACCCAATTCTAAAATGGGCATCTGAAATGAACAGACATTTCTCAGCCAAAGAATTAAAAGCAGCAAGTAAATATATGAAAAAGTGCTCCACATCACTGGTCATTAGAGAGATGCAGATGAAAACAACACTGAGATTCCACCTCACCCCACAAAGAATGGCTGCTATCAAGAAATCACACAATAACAAATGTTGGCGGAGTTGTGGGGAGAAAGGAACACTTCTCCATTGTTGATGGGAGTGCGGACTGGTGCAACCACTATGGAAGTCAATATGGAGATACCCCAAAGAACTAGGATTAGAGGTTCCATTTGACCCAGCCATCCCTCTGTTGGGTATCTTTCCAAGAGAACTAAAAGAATCATATCACAGAG